>NC_057861.1:556071073-556381755 GCF_019393635.1 Dromiciops gliroides
AAAAAACAGAGAAGATACTCATCCCCAACCTGTGGCTTTGACTGTAGGCTAGCAGCATGGACAACATTAGAAAGCTGTGCTCAGTAGAACAAGTGCAGTATCTTGGATAAACATTCACTTCCCTGTTCTGAATATCCTTCAGAGACTAAATTAGCCTCCTGTTGTTAACTTTTAGATGTATTACAAGTTTCTTATTTCATTTCAGTTTCAGATCTTAAACTACTGTGGATGGGCTTAAATCAGACCAAGCCTACCCTCAAGAGTTCGTGCCCCCTGTAATGCTTCATAAACTTTTCTATTGGATGTTTTGAACATATCAAGGCAGGAGGTAGAGGTACAAAGGAAGGAATTCTTTTCTTAGAGAGAGTGAGAGAGTTCTAAAGCCATAAGCAGAAATACAACTTCAGGGACCTGTACATGAATGGAGCTGGTGGGAACAGATAGATACGAGGATTTATTCTGTCGGAGGATAAAGGAAATCAACAACTTTCTGCCTGACCAGGGTAGTTTAGTGAAACTATTATTTTCATTGTCCTGTACTCTACTAAAGCCTCTGGGATAACATTCATTTTGGGAACTCCCCAAGACACCAGTTGACCTGTATTGAGCTTGGAAACTTTAGGAACATTGTCATTAATATTATGATCACTACTCACTCACCCTCCACCTCCTACTTTCCTTACTGGAACTGTTGTCTAACAACACCTCCTCCATCCTTTATTTGTGAAATTGATTTTTAAAAATCATTTACTCCTTTTCAGTTGCATTTTGTTTACTGATTCTATCCTGGTTAGATCCTTTTTCATAAAGACTGTCATGTAGGGGCGGCTAGGTGGTGCAGTGGATAAAACACCGGCCCTGGATTCAGGAGTACCTGAGTTCAAATCCGGCCTCAGACACTTGACACTTACTAGCTGTGTGACCCTGGGCAAGTCATTTAGCCCCCATTGCCCCACAAAAAAAAAAGACTGTCATGTATTAGATGACCTATAATCTTTATGTCATTTACAAAATTGACAATTAGATCATATACATCTTCATTTAAGGCATCAGTCAAAATGTTGAACTTGCCAGGGCAGCTTCTTGGTGTACTCTACTAGAGAATAATCTCCAAGCAGACATATGATCATAAGTTTAGTGTTGGAAGGAATGTTGTAGTGGATCTAGTCTAAACCCTCATTTTACAGATTGAACACAAGCAACAGTCATGGACCTGGAGAGAAGAAGCTGAGCCTGGAATTCTAGTCTCTGTGCCTTACCTACTCTCACAATCGCAGTCAAACTGGGATTGTGGGAGTCTGTGGGCAATGCTAACCAGCTGTTGACAAGTCCCTAATAAGTGTTTATTAAATGTTCTTAAGATAGAAAGTTATTTCAATCAGGGTAGATCAGACAAAAGGATGGTATAGGATAGTTCCCATCTTATACAATCATAATAAATGAATTTTATTAAGATATGCATAGTTACATAGGCAGGGAATAGACATTGTTTTTTTTCCTCCTTCATTTGTTTGGTATCCAAAGGCCCTTAGGAAAATTTGTCAGTAAAATTTTCCAATTTTTATTTAAACTCAGAAAAATGAGAAATTTTAATTTTTGAAAGTTCTTAACCTGCTCTTTTAAAAAGACATTGTGCATCCACATTGAGTGTGATAAGAAAAGCACTTTAGCATATATTTATATGTAAGTAGTTTAGCAGTCTAGTGTATTTTGGTGAGTAGAAGGTTTTTTCAGAGCAATTAATAATGCATTAGCTGACAGTTTATCATTGCTTTTTTTAACCCAATGCCTCACCACCCCACTTTATAATTTTTGCTCTCAGCCATCTGCCAAGCTAGGTAGTTATACCAAGTTTGACTTGAGATTTGTGGCCTACTTTGAAAATCTCAACATTTTTCTGGTTTTGGTGGCACCCAATTTAAATTACTGAATGTGTGACTTTTCAGCACTTTGCAAGTAGTATAGCAGAAAACATGTGGCAATGTGCCTCAGGAGACACTTGTTTGAAGTTTTTGCAGTTAGGGTGGCCTAGTAATCTAAGGAGCTACATTCAGATTGCATTCTCCATAAGGGAAAAGGTGTGAATTCCATTCCTGATATCTTGTTTCTTACTGGCATTATGGCAGAATAAACAATATGCCAGACTTATAAGTGTCTTAAGAAGGATTTGAATCCAAGTCTTCATGATTCTAAGTTGGATGACCCTGGAAAAGACACTTAATCTCCTTTAGTCTTTTTCCTTACCTTTAAAATGGGGGGGGTTAAGCTTAAAATAGCCTCTAAGGTGCCTTCTAGGTGCTTGATAGCACTGTTCCTGGAGTCATGATAATAGCTCTTACTGAATTCAAATCTGGATTCAGGTACTTACTAGCTATGTGACCTTGGACAAGTCACTTAACCCTATTTGCCTGTTTTATCATCTGGAAAATGAGCTAGAGAAGAAAATAGCAAACTACTTCAATACATTTGCCAGTTGTTTTTAAATTATTCCTCAGTCATTGCTGACTCTTCCTGATGCCTTTTGGGTTTTTCTTGGCAAAAATACTAGAATGGTTTGCCATTTCTTTCTCCAACTCATTTTAAAGATGAAGAAACTAAGACAAACAGCATTAAGTGATTTTTCCCAGAGTCACAGTTAGTAAGTGTCTGAGGGTACATTTGAACTCAGGAAGAAGACTATTCCTGACTCCAGGCCCAACACTCTCTCCACAATGCCACATACCTGCTACCAAGAAAATCCCAAATTGGGTCACAAGAATCTAACGCAACTAAAAATGACTTTTCAAGGTCCTTTATAGCACCAAGATCTATGATCTATTATTCTGTTTAGTTTGGTAGGTTTTTTTAAATTAAATAACCTTTGTCACCTCCTTCACTTCTCCTCTCCACTCCACGTATTACCACCCTCATAGTCATGGTGGTCAATAGAGGGTTTGCAGTGGATTGACAAAGAGCCTTTGATATTCTGGTTATGAGTTCAGGTAAGCTTCATTTGAAAATTAGAGTCAGTTCTTCCTCTAGTTGAAACATATCCAGTTATGCAACATCAAGAAGTGACTGGAGGAATATTTTCAGCCCAATCCCAGAGACATCACTAGGATAGAAATTGCAAGAATTGATTTTCTCCAGTGTGCAAAAATTTAGAGAGATTCCAAGTGCACTTTTGGTCCATCAGCATCATAGCCACAACTCAGCTTAATACATAGTTATCAAAAATAATTAATTAAAATAGTAAACTACCAAATGGCAGCTCCTCTAACACAGTCATGGGTATTGTATTTGAAAGTCAAATTTTCTATTCAGATCAGGTCTTTTCATCAAGAATGCCTGAAAGTCCTCTCTTTCATTGAATTTCCATTTGTCCC
This sequence comes from Dromiciops gliroides, assembly GCF_019393635.1. Classification (NCBI taxonomy): domain Eukaryota; kingdom Metazoa; phylum Chordata; class Mammalia; order Microbiotheria; family Microbiotheriidae; genus Dromiciops; species Dromiciops gliroides. Next base: position 556,074,439 of record NC_057861.1, read on the forward strand.
CCTGAAAGATTACACTCAGTTTTGCTGGGTAGGTGATTTTTGGTTGTAATCCCAGTTCCTTTCCCTTCCAGAATATCATATTCCAAGCCCTCAAATCCTTTAATGTAGAAGCTGATATATCTTGGGTTATCCTAACTGTGGCTCCACCATACTTGGATTGTTTCTTTCTGTCTGCTTTCAATATTTTCTCCTTGACCTGGGGGTTCTAGAATTTGGCTATAATATTCCTGGAGATTTTGATTTTGACATCTCTCTCAGGAAGTGATCGGTGGTTTCTTTCAATTTCTATTTTACCTTCTGTTTCTAGAATATTAGGGGAATTTCCCCTGACAATTTCTTGGAAGATGATTTCTAAGCTCTTTTTTTGATCATGGCTTTCAGATCGTCCAATAATTTTCAAATTATCTCTCCTGGATCTATTTTCCAGGTCAGCTGTTTTTCCAAGGAGATATTTCACATTGCCCTCTATTTTATTATTCTTTTAGTTTTGCTTTATTGTGTCTTGATTTTCCATTTGCTCAATCCTAAATTTTAAGCAATTATTTTCTTCAGAGAGCTTTTGTACCGCCTTTTCCATTTGGTCAATTTGACTTTTCAAGCTGTTGACTTTTTTTTTTTCATGACCCTCCTGCATCACTCTCATTTCTCTTTCCATTTTTTCCTCTACCTCTCTTATCTTATCTTCAAAGTACTTTTTGAGCACTTCTAAGTTCTGAGACCAATTCATGTTTTTCTTGTAAGCTTTGGGTGTAAGAGCTTTGACTTTGTTATCTTCTTCTGAGGGTCTATTTTGTTCTTCCTTGTCACCAAAGGAATTTCCTAGGGTTAGCATTTTTCTTCTATTTGCTCATTTTCCCAGCCTCTCTTGATTTTTAATTCCTTCTTAAAATGGGGCACTGTCTCCAGGGTGCATTGTCCCAAGTTTCAGGAAGTCCTAGGTGGTACAATTTAAGGAGAGGCATGCTCCTCCTCCCCTGGACTGTGCTCTGGTCTACAAGCAACCACAGGACTGCTTTACTTCTGACCTGAAAGGTAAACCTGTTCCACTTTGACTGTAAGCTCTGGCGTGCCTGTGCCCCACCCATACCTTGGGCTGCCACTCAAGACCTGTATCCTAGCTTGGGCAAAACAACAGAGTTCTAACTCAGCACCAGCAAAGACCCCTGTAATCTCCCCTGGTCAACTGCTCGACCCCCCCACTGTCTGTGAGCTGAGTTCCAGAAGCAGCCACCATCAGCAGCCTGCTTGGGGCTGGATCTGCAAAGCCCAGTATGGAGCTGTGCTCCACCCCAGTACAACAGATCTTTCCTGGCAACGTTCTAAGCTGTCCTTGCCTGGAAAATTATCTCACTCCATCATTTTGTGGGTTCTGATGCTCCAGGAATAGTTTTATGGGGTTATTTGAATCTGGAGGGTTCTGGGGGAGAGCTCTGGTAAGTCACTGCCTTTCCTCTGCCATCTTGGCTCTACCCCAGGAGCTTATATTTTTTCCTAACACAGTCATTGACAAGGAGCCTTGTGCTTTCTAATGCTTCCTTCCACAACTAAATTGAGGATTGGATTCATGTGTCTTGTCCTGAGTGCAAAACTTGTATTTACAGATATGACCCATCCACAGAAAATGTAATTAAGAAAGAAGTAGAAGGTGACTGGAAAAAAATTCTGGAAAGAATTCTATAGGCTGCTCCTTTCCTATCCTTCATTAGCTCCATATTAAAGGTATTAGGTCTAAGGTTACTGATGAATTAATCTACTGTTTTCCTTTGCACTAAAGGAAAATAAGGTCAAAGATGTCTTTTGTTCCATTTTTTTCCTCCCCTCCAGTAAAATTCTTTTCAAATGAGGGTAAAGATTTAATAGATTTTAAATTAAGGTTTCACCTAAATTAATAATGGAAAGTTTTTTTTCAAACCATGGACTAATAGAAGAGTTTCTGAAATCTATCCTTGCAGGTAGCATTTGAATTCATTTCAATGTTGACTTTTTTCATTCTAACAACATTTTTCAAAGTGTGGTCCACAGACCTCCAGACATCCCTGAGACCCTCTTAAGGGTTTCTGCAAGTTTAAAGTATTTTCTTAGTAATGGTAAGGCATATTCAGCCTATTAAAATTATCCTCCTTTTTCCAACTTTGTATTAGTATAAGGCCAGGTTTTCTTATATTTAATTTCACCCAAAACCAATTGAAATTGATTGTATACAGCTGTCTTCTGTCAAGCCAGACATTAAAGAGATTTGAAAAAAAAATATTTAAAACACTGCCATTTATCTTACAAATTATTTTTGATTTTGTAAAATGTAGTTTAATATTTTTTTAAACTGCTATCTGTGTTAATAAGTAGTGGGTTTATTATTCTTTTTAATTTTCAATAATTGTAATGATCAGTTTTCATTTCTAATATAATAGATACCCATAGATATAACCTACATAAACAAAGATCTTTGGGGTCCTCAATAATGTTAAGACTATAAAGGGATCTTAAGACCAAATAATTTGAGAACCACTGTAGTAGAATTATTTTCAACAAATTGTTACATTAAAAAGATAAACTATTATAATTTTAGAGTTGGACAAAGACTAATAAATCTGCAACTATTGTGGCATATTCTTAAATGCCAATTCTACTTCCTCATATAGCATATGAAGCACTAAGAGCCCAAATGTATGATGATTACATTGTCACTGATGATGAAAATAGATTGCTATATAGATATTTGCAAATCTTTTCCTTTTTCCTCTTGTTCTCCCCTTTTCAGTTTCATCAATAAGTTTTCTTTGGTTTCTCTTGCTTAATATGGCTTCATGAAAAGGCTTCTCTAGGCTCATTTCCCTTCCATAGTTTTTACTATTCTTTAAGGCAACAATGCCCATTCTTTGTTGTTTACTTCCATAGTGTTTTGTAAATCATCTTGTACAGAAAATTGGTATTGCCTTCAGCTGTCATGTCTCTTTGCTTAACAAGGAGATCAAACGTTTGCTAGCTGAGGCAATTACAGGATCTTTTGACTTCTTACTTGTGTTAGTTATTCTGCATCCCTTTAAAATGGTGGTAATCAAAGTCTTATATCTATTTTCAATTTTTCAGAGTCAATAGCTAGTTTAAATAGAACAGGTAAGAGATTAAATTGCATGCAATTTCTTTTTTATCTTTGACCTTTTATCTAATTTAATTGATGTAAAATTTTTTATCATTCCTTTACCTAGTCAATGGCCTAATCATATAGAAAGAACTGATTTCATAATTATCATGTTTATAACTAGCAATTTCCTGTCAAGATACTATTTACATAATTCTTATAATATATATTTCTAGAATTTTGCAAGGAACAGACATAAATATGAACTCCATTCTCCAGTGGTTAAGTGGTCAAAGAATTTATAAAGGTAGATCTTAAAAAAAAAAGAAACACAAATTGTCAGCAATCTTCAGGGAAAAATAATTAAAACTGTCAGAGAAATGCAATTTAAAACAATTGCAAGATGTCACCTTACATCCATTAAATTGTAAATCATAGTTAAAAACAATAAAACCAGTGGTCTGCAGGATTATGAAAAACAGACAAACTTTATACTAGTAAGAGAACTCTGAATAAGTATAATCTTTTGGTAAAGCAATGTGGAAGTATATAAGAATTACAAAACTATTTAAACTTGTTAAGCATATGATCCCACAACTGGAATTATACTTAAGGAGCATTGTTGAACAAGAGAGAAAAAAAGATTCATTTCTATAAAAATATTCATAGTAGGTTGATTCATAGTACCAAATTAATTAAAACCTCTTGTGTAACAAAGTTTATGGAATATCCAATAAGAAATGATGAATATGGAAAATAGAAGGAATTTTAGGGAGTCAGAATAATGATTGAGGGTAAAGAAAGCACTATCAAAATAATGATGTATGCAGTTATTATAACTGTGAAAAATTATTTTTATTATTGTTGTTAACAATCATAAGCAAAACTAGGAAAATACTCAGAAACAAAAGGGATCTTAAGGAAACATAAAATCAAATGGGGATTTGATATGATTTACAAAATTAATATTCAGTTTATCGCATCTTTTAAATAATTTAGCATTTACATTTTATGTGCGATTAGTTTTGGTCTGTTTATTTGATGGTTTCTAAATTTGGAAATTTCTGAAAAGATAAATACAAATTCCCTATGTGATATGAATGCCAAAACAAAATAAAGAATGATAAATAATTCAGCTCTGGGCAAAATCAAGAAAATATGCTGTTCAGCTGAAGGAATGGAAGAATATCTCTGTACATTGTCCTGGTCAGGCCATATCTTTTTTTTTGTTGCTCTATTTTTTGAGGCAATTGACAAACATATATGGTAAGGTGACTCCTAACCATATCATACAATGATTTGTTAAAAGAACTGAGATTGTTTAGCGTGGAATTTTTATTTTTTATAACACAGGGGGAAAACCTAACAAAAGGAAAAAATAGTAGAAACAGTTTGGTTCAATCTGCATTCAGAATACACAGTTCTTTCTGGATGTGGAGAACATTTTACATCATGATTTTTTGGAATTGTCTTGTATTGCACGCTGAGAAGAGTCAAGTCTATCACAGTTGATAATCACACAAAGTTTCTGTTATCATGTACAATGTTCTCCTGGTTCTGCTCACTTCACTCAGCATCAGTCCACTTAAGTCTTTCCAGATTTTTCTGAAATCTGCCTGCTTATCATTTCTTACAGCACAATAGCATTCCATTATATTCATATAACACAACTTGTTCAGTGATTCCCCAATTGATGGGCATTCTCTCGATTTCCAATTCTTTGCCACCACAAAAAGAGCTGCTATAAATATTTTTGTACTTGCGAGTCCTTTTCCCTTTTCTATGATCTCTTTGGGATACAGAACTAATGGTGGTATTGCTGGGTCAAAGAGTATGCATAGTCTCACAGCGCTTTGAGAATAGTTCCAGATTGTTCTCCAGAATGGTTGGATCAGTTCACAATTCCACCAATAATACATTAGTGTTCCAATTCTTCCACAGCTTCTCCAAAATTTATTATTTTCCTTTTTTGTCATATTAGCCAATCTGATAGGTGTGAAGTGGTACCTCAGAGTTGTTTTAATTTGCATTTCTCTAATCGATAGTGATTTAGAGCATTTTTTTATATGACAATAGATAGCTTTAATTTCTTCATCTGAAAACTGCCTGTTCATATCCTTTGACTACTGGAAAGACTTTTTAAGGCAGAAATAAGAGCTGCCTTTAAATACTTTAGTGTTTGTCCTACAGAGCAAAAATTGGATTTCTATTGTAGAGTTCCAAAGGGACATGTAGGACAGATAGGTGGAACTTACTTCTTAATAATGAGAGGCAGTTTGGTACTATGGAAAGAAACCGAGATTTGGAATAAAAGGATCTAGTTGAGAATCCTGGCTCAGTCACTGGTAATTTTGGGAGAAGTAGGCAAAAACCCTCCCCGTCCCAAATGAACCTGAGAAACTCCATCAATTATCCCATAGTAGACAATTTCTATTCAGTAATTTCTCTGGCTTTTGCCATAATATCACATAACCAACGCCCCACCCTGGTATTTATTACACCGTGAATTTTCCTGTCATCTTTGTGCAACCCATTCCTTTCCCTACTAAAGGAACAGCCCAATTTCAAGGCATGCTGGTTTCAGCTATTTTGTTATAAGCTGCAAAACACAGCTGCAGTGCCTTATTCTTTTCTCTTATGGGTAACAAAAGACAACTGCTGAAGGTGGAGACTCCTGTGAAAGTTCTCCTCTCTGTCTGATCTCTTGAGCAAATTTCTTAGATTTAAGGGAGACCGTCTATACTCAGACAATAATCCCTGTTCTGTCTCCTATAACTAAGATTATATCTATATCTTTATCTTTATCTATATATCTATATCTATCCATATCCATATCTATATCTATATCTCTCTGTCTATACACATATATATACATATACAAATCTGTCTATTTTTCTTCAAGTACACACTTTTTTTCATATAATCAACTGTGTTTTATGAATAGCTATCTTTAATTCCTTTGTTTCACACAATGTTACTTTGACAATTTTTTAGCTTGTCCTAAAATTCTGTACATAAAAAGACTCATGTCATGCTTAGGGTAGACAGCTGCTCATTTTGCAATCTTCCCTGGGAGGCCTGAATAAATGGTGACTTGCTTCATTCTTAATTGACTCCTTACTCCTATTATGTGACTCTGACCTCGAGAATCCAGATTGGTGAATAATGACCCTCTTTACAGCTTTTTGACCATTGAAAATAAATTTGTCTCTGTCCTATTATTTAACAAGTAGCTATGAAATCAACTGTTTTTGGAATCTTACTGAAATAAAAATAGCTAGAGCTTATTATGATGAGATGATACAAGGCAGTATTTATTGAAAACCCTGCTAGAAGTTAAAACCCTACTAGCAATTAACCCTGCTAAAAATTCTACTACATTATCTTTGGGTCTCAATGCCTTGTCTACAAAATGGACAAGGTGATTTTCAAATCTGTGATCCTTGATCCTATAAATTAAAACCAGAGATAATTTAATCATTTCATATGATATAGAAATTGCCTCCAAGGTTGTGTCATCTAAAGCACATCTAAGCAGGGTTTCCCTCTACTGCATCTTCAGATATAGAGTATTCACTATATTCACTAAAACTCAGTTGTTGTTTTTCTTTTCCTCATATCAAGCCAAGTTCTAACTCAAACAATCATAGGATCAGAGAGCTGGAGATAGAAAGGAACTTTGAGATCATCTAGTCCACTTCCATTTTACATTTGTGGAAAATGAGGCCCAGAGAGGATAAGTAACTTGCCTAAGGTCAATAAGATCAGAGTCAGGGATTGATCTCTCATCCTCTGACTCCAATCCAGTACACCTTTCACCATACCACAGTGCCTCCAAGAGCTATGCAAAGCTAGTCTAATCCTTCTCCCATAAGACACACCCCTTCAAACAATTGAAGACAGCTATCTTAAACCTCCTTAAGGTCCTCAGTTCCTTCACCTGATCCTCATGATTTAGGTTCCAGTTTCCTCACTCTCCTGGTTATTCTTTATCTGAAGCATTCTAGCTTAACACCCTTTTTGAAACCTGGTCTCCAGAAAAGAACAAAAGCATGAGATATAGTTTGGTAAAAGCAAATTTGAACAGGACGGTGATCTCCCCTTGTTTTGTAGATTCAGCTTCTATTTCTAAAACCCAGGATTGAATTGGTTTCTTGTAGCTCCTACAACACATTACACTCTTTTTGATTTCACAATCCACTAAAACAAACAAACAAAAACAAATAGTGTATATATTCTTTCCTTGTATGCACATGATCATGAAACTGGTACAGCAAGGGAAAGCTATAGATATAATTTACCTATATTTTGCCAAAGCATTCAAAAAAACTTTCATCCTATTATTGTTGGAATTTAGATAAAGTAGACTAGAAAACAATATCATTAGATGGATTGAGACTTGGTTAAATTTCTGTATTCAAAAAGTAATCATTCATGGTTCAGTGTCCACTTAGAAGGAGATGTCCCAATGGAGTGCCTGAGAGATTACTTGTTGGCCCTATGCTGTTTAAAATTCTTATCAGTGACATTTTATAAAAGCATAGATGGCATGATTATCAAATATGCTTATGCCACAAGGGTAGGGGGGGCAGTATTTTTAAACAACAGATTGACCTCAGAGTGATGAAATTTTCTACCACAACTGTTCTCCTATAAATGTTGTCCTGACATAAGAAAAATAAAGCCTGCATTTATTTCCAAAATTGTAAACAGGTATAAAGGCTTTTAAAACAACATTTATCTTTTCGAAACTTCAACTGTTAATAGTTGAAAGCATTTTTCAGATTACAAATTGATCTGGTTTTGTTCACTCAAAGTTTGGGAGACCAAGCCTTCCACCCCAAACTTCTAGCAGGGTTTTTCAATAAATACTGCCTTGTATCATCTTATCATAATAATCTCTAGCAATTTTTATTTCAGTAAGAGTCCAAAAACAGTTGATTTCAAAGCTACTTGATAAATAATAGGACAGAGATAGATTTATTTTTCAATGGTCAAAAAGCTATAAAGGTAATCAAGTGGTAACACACTGCATATAAAAACCAACTATTTGACCTGTAAAGGAGTGATGCATTTATTTCTCTTAAAAAGATGTGCCCATTTTTAAATAGAAATCTTCTCCCCCCCACCCTTGAACTTTGCCAATTTTAATACAAAACAAGGTGCCATTACTAGTCCTTATGAGTAAACTAGTTTTTTTTCCATTTAAATGGTTTTTAGACTATGTCATCAATGGAAATCTCAGTGAACAGACCTTACCAGACCTCTCAATCACCTCCAACTGAAATCCAAGATATATACTTGAAATAAATAAGTTAACAGAAGGCAAATCAAATGTTACCACCTTAAGAATTCAGAAGGAGAAGAGAAATAACAATGATATCTAAAAAATTAATTGTTGCTCTTATTTTGGCCCTGGCTCATACCCTATAATGTTTTCTCATGTAGTAGGAGAAAACAAATTTAAGCATAATCAAACAGTTATTCCATACTTTCCATAGCCAGTTTTATTAATACAAAAATGTGAGTTAAGAATTCAATTGTGTGTTTGGACTGTCTGTTCACTTCTGCCATAACACATCCACCTTATGAAATGTAATGCAGAAAAAAATAGTTTGATGGAACAGTTTCTGCAAATTGGCCAAACTGGTTCTTAGTGTTTTACTCACATCAACCTAATGCACTAATTAAATTAGCAAACTGCTAGTTTTTCAAATGAACTATGGTTCGTGTAAATAGCTAATATTAGGAATCTATATCATAGAGGGCAGCTAGGTGGCACAGTAGATAAAGTACTGACCCTGGATTCAGGAGGACCTGATTTCGAATCTGGCCTCAAACACTTGACACTTACTATCTGTGTTCAAGTCACTTAACCCTCATTCCCTCGCCCAAAAAATCTATATCATAAACAGTAATTATATATCAAACATATAGTAGTATCTTTCAGAGTCATTGGTACATATGCTGAAATCCAATAAAATCTACTTGAGGGACACTGGAAATCCTGATGCTTCCTAATAATTTGGTACTAAAGATTCACATTTTGAAGAAGAAAAGTGTCACAGAAGGAAAGTCTGTGTTCCTTAGAGAAGAGTTCAGCAAGTTAGGGCAGGATGCCTTGGGGGAATACTTCTTGAGGGTCCCTAGCATTGCCTTGGGGAAGATTGTGAGTAAACACTAACAAGTGGGAGCTCTGGAAGAACTTAAGGGACATCATTTCAGGACTTGGTCAACTGCTCCCCCACCCCAGGCCCACTCCCCAGAGCAGCCTAAGTGCTTGGAATAGCTCTGGAACCCTGCACGTATTGCAGAAAGGTATCTTTAAAGGGCTACAGAAGAAATAAAATTGCCAATAACAAGAAGCCTGTAAACATAACAGTTATTAATGATCATCTACTAAGTTATAGAAAGATCTTGAGTTGTAATGGTGGGATATCCCAAATCCAAGAAATCTGGGATTGGTAGCCTCTATCATGTCCCTATCCTCAGCTTGCTACTCCACAGGATGTGTAGAATTTCCTCTTGAATGAAGTCTAAAACTCTATTTTGGCTGACCTTGAGTTACCTATATTATCTGGTATGTATTATCCTATGTATACTCAGTATACATATATGTATACTGAGCTGGTTGCTCAGTGAATAGAGAACTGAACCTGGAGTCAGGAAGACCTGAGTTCAAATCCAGCCTCAGACACTTTCTAGCTGTGTGACCCTTGGCAAATCACTTAAATTCTGATCCCCTGACAAAAGGATTCACTGGAAAAGAAAATGGCAAAACACTCTAGTATCTTTGCCAAGAAAACCCCTTAGACAGCTATGGTCCATAGCATCATGAAGAGTCTTTCATAACTGAACAACAACAATACTATTTCTGACTTCTGTTTTGTTACGGATTTGTATCATTGGGTTTCTCGGCTATGTTCTATGTGTTTTCTCTGAGGTATTGGTATTTAGTGGGGAGTCAAGCTTTGGATATAAATCTTGGGGTCCATCTTCCCCCAATAATGAACAGTGATGAGAGGTTAGATTGAACTGGAAAACTATATTCTCTATATTAATAAGATTTGAGGGAACAAATAAATATGATTCTAATCCAGTACTACCTCTTTCTGATCAAATCAGAGGGGCCAGAAATTCCTGCCTCCCATTTAGACAGGAATTAAAGTTTCCCTTGAAGAAAGGTAGGGGAAAAGGAAAATAAAGATGTCTATTTTATCTCTCTTTGAATCTCACAACAACATGAACATACTACATTTATGGAGACAGATCTCACTAGATTTGAAAAAAGAAATTTCTCTTTTAAATTTATTAAGGAAAGAAACAGTAAAATGAAATCAGTATTCAGCTGCTGGTTCAGCTGACCTGGGAAAAAGCAGAAAGGAGGAAAAGGTTTTCTTTAGTGATCCATAACTTACCCTCCTGAAGACACTCAGTGCTTTCATGCTTCCCCTGGGAATCAGACTTTCTACACTGTGAGAGACACAGACCAACCTTTTTTTTTTTTTTACCAGCACCCTATTTCCAAAAAAGTTTAATATCAATACTTAACTGCCTTACATTTCCATTTTATCAGGCCATGATCTGAGCTAAGTTGGAAAATGAATTCATATAAATGAGCCAATGAATGATAATATGTTAATCAACTGTCCTCCTCCACATTACATAAAGTTCTTTAAGTAGGAGAATTTGGGAGATCATGCTTTATACAAAATAATGATTCTAAATGTGGAGATTTCATATCATGAGGCACCATGATCAATGAAGATTTTGGGGGGACAAGTCAGAGTCATGTGGCATTCTTCAATTAATATTAGACCACTCTTATACAGTGTGTTCCAAAAGTCAGTACAGTTTTAAACTATTAAAACTCTACTTGTTTAATAGCTTAATTCAAGCTATTAAAGATTAAAACTGCACTAAGATTTTTGCAACATCTTTTATAACATTTTAAGATTTGCAAAGTATTTTATATGCCATCATCTCCATTTGACAGACTCATTGAGGAAAAGTGACTTTAATGTTACACTGATAATTGTTGGAGCTGGGAATTGAACCTGCATATTGTGGGCCAAGTGTATTTTGGGAAACTTTCGTCTATCTCCACATTCCCAAGATACCGAGCAAGGATGTTTTGAGTCAAAATATTATAAAGAATACCTACAGAAATTTTACTTAATTTGCCCTCTTGGGACCCAGCTATAGTCCTTTTGGCCAAGAAAACTATAGAAATGGTTTTAAGATTTCAAGTGGAAGAGCTCCTGAGACACCAGGGGAATTTTTTGCTAACCACTTTTAATCTTTCTGCTTGCTTTTTACTTGCTTTTACTTTGCTGGATTGCTTTTTAGCACCTTGTGGGTTCCCTTTTACCTGGGGCTTGTAGGATGCTTTTATTAAAGGAATTGGTTTTTTGAACCCTCAGGCTCTGAATGATCCATTGTACTAGACCTGCACATCTTTATGAAGGCTACTTTTTCTGTCTCATTTTAAATATGATTTAGAGAAACTGTGATGTTTTGGGGACATAGTACTTATTTAACAAATGCAGCTACACAGAGTAGTAGATTTAGATGTTAAAGACACCTCAGATGCCATCTAGTCCTCCTTTTTAAGGTAACAGATGAGAAAACAAATCCAAATAGGTTATGTATGCTTGTTCAATTTCACAGAATGAGTAAATGTCAGAGGCAAAATCTGAACCCAGGTCATCCTGACTCAAGTTCAGCACTGTACAGATGATACCTCATTGTCTCTTCAGTGCATGTCATCATTGTTAATGTAATGTCAATTTCCATATAGGTGAGATCAAAGGTTGAACAAAATATTTTTAAAAAGAATACTTCAAAGCAGGAAAGTACTGTTTTATACCACCTTCTGTTGAAGTTTGGGTTCGAACTGGTAATATGAATATATGAATCACCTGAATTTGATGGAAGTGCCTTATTATGCAAAAGTATTTTTATGAAACCCTAGGTTAATAGGAGCAAAATGTCCTTCAACTGAAGTCCAAAGTGAACACAGGTAGCTAACAGATAATAGTCCCTACCTGGTGACTACTGTCCTCAGGATAGTAAGTCTCTATCTTATGCGGACATCTGGGCATCCTCCTCCTTGCCAAAACCCTGTTTTTTGGAATCCTGTAAACTTAACATGATACTTCTGTATTTCCTCCATACTTGTTATAACTGAAATTGTTAAACTGCATTTGCTTTTGGTTGATTTGTCTGAAGTTAACCTGTAACCAGTGAACAAAGAAACCTTAAATACCCTTAGGAAGAGGGAGTCTTTGAGCTCCCTTCTTTGGAAGGGTCTCCAGCATGCTCATGTTATATTTCTTCTTGGGACAAAATAAATTGGTATTATGTTTTTTCTTTCTGTCTCTAATCTGGTATATCCTGTAGGAGACATTATGTTCTCGATCTGGTCTGTTTCTGTGGAAGACATGTCTCTGTTTATTATTATAAATTTTATAGGAGATATTATAAAATTAATTTCTCTGATCTGTTATTATTTTTATAGGAGAGAGGCAGATAAAACTATATTTAATTTTCAACATAGCTTAATATAAAAATAGAGATTCTGAAAATCAAAGAAGAAATAAAATTAAAAAGTTAAAAAGATAAATAAAATTAAATGATGGTGATTCTTTATGAAAAAGCTAATAAATATTATGTTTTGCTTTACCTTCTTTACCAAAGACTACATGTTAATCATTCTGTGTCAGAATCACTAAGAACTAAGTTTTCATTAGGTAAATTAAAGTTAAATTTAAATAGATAACAAACTCACAACCATATTTTGATGACTTTGACTCAGCCAGAAAGAGAACAAGTGCCATGACTAGGAGATGGAGGGTTTTCTGACACACAGGAAAATGATTTCCTGTGCAGTGGACAGAGAAGTGGGTGCAGCCAGTTCCCACTAACTCAGGTAAATATCTGTTTCACCAACCTTTAGGAGGCTTCAGATCAGGGGTGGAAATTGTTCTTCTTGTCTTCCACCTGCTGGCAACACAGGATAAGCTTAGACTTTTTATCTTGAAATATCGATAGTTTTTTTTTTTTTTCCTGGACATCTACTTCATACTGTCTCAACCTCTAGTAGTGCAGAATGGTTTTTTTCTCGTGTCTTTCCCACAAGGTTCCTCAAATTCAAGATTTGGGGCACTCTGAGGCAACCAGCTTCAAGTTAATGAAAAGGCATGTGAGCCTTTTTATGGCTCCCAACCTCTCTATGGGAGAAGCTCAAGGGATGGGCTACATTCTTTCTCAGTACCTTCTCCTTCTCCTTCTCCTCCTTCTCCTTCTCCTTCTCCTTCTCCTTCTCCTTCTCCCTCCTCCTCCTCCTCCTCCTCCTCCTCCCTCCTCCTCCTCCTCCTCCTTCTTCTTTGGCGAGGGGTGAGGAGTAATGAAGGTTAAGTGACTTGCCCAGGGGTCACACAGCTAGTAAGTGTCAAGTGTCAGAGGAAGGTTTTTGAACTCTGGTCCATCTGAATCCAAGGCCAGTGCTTTATCCACTGTGCCACCTTGCTGCTCCCCTCAGTATACTTTTCAATCAGTTCAATAGATTTTTTTTGGATGTATGATGATACATTGATTAGACAATATGGGAAGACCATAAAGAGAGTAAATCATTCATAATGGGGCACACTTAGCAAAGAAGAATATTCATTTTTTTGTCAGGTTACAATGAGCCTTATAAAAACCCGGACTGATAAAGGATATACATCCTACTGGATGGAAGAAAACTTCTTGGCTTTAAAAGCGCACCTCTTAGATGTCCTATTTTTAACAATACGGTCTCAGTCATTGTGTTTCTAAAAGCAGTTAGAATCCTGTTAGCAAATGTATAGAAACTCATTGACCAAAGACTAACTTACATAATAGTTATTAATAATGACAGCTGAGTGCTTTGCAAGTGTTAAGTACTTTGTTAGCTACAACGCTTTGAGGTTTACCAATACTTTACATAGATGATCTCATATGATCTAAGAAAAGACCAAGTAATGAAATATGTTCTCTTATGTTTATAGGTTAATATTGTTGTTTACTTAAATAATTTATAGGATAAAAGAAAAACAAAGAGGTACCATTACAGGGGGAAAAGAACCCAAGAGACTAAAGATGAAAGAGGAACTTGAATCAAGGAAGGGAAGATGTAAAACTGAATTAATACTTGGTGCTCTACATTCTCTGGTCTCTTAAAAGTGAATCAATACCTTTTGTAAGAAGGAATAATAACTTGAGTGTGAAATTGTGTAAATAGGGATGGAGGATATAAGCAGAAGAGAAGATCGAATCTATAAATAAACATTAAAGGGATAGCAATTCTTATAAACTCTAAAAAAGAGGAAGGAATGGCATGGGCTGTAGGGAAATAGGACAAAAACAATGGAAGGGAGGGAATGGGATAAAGGGAATCAATGGCAGGGGCCATGACTCACCCCAGGAGAAAGGAAAAAGGATCACTAGCATTCACATGGAAGAGGATGTATGTCTGTATTAAGTGTTGGGCTTTATATAATGGGGTTTTTAGCTAGGGGAAATTTGCACACTAGAAGAGCACTTTCATTGGAAAAAGGATAATGCCTCTTTTGGAAATCCTCCTAACTTTGTAGATGAATATAATTTCCTACAAAAAACCTAGCACCTAGCATGGAAGGACATAACATCAAAAAGGCTCTAGGTTATCATAGCCTCAGTAATAGAGACTCAATAGGGTAGAGCAGGCAATATGAGCAGGCCTTATGACTTGGGTCACAGAATGATTCTGATGAAACTTGTTCTATCTTCATGAATTGACATTCTGAAAAGTAATGTACAAGAGAGAAAAACAGAATGGAAATAACATAAAATTTACATAGAAAAGGCAGGTTAAACCCAGTATTTCATAAGTTTTACCCACATGATAGACTCAGAATAAAAAAGGGCTAAGTAAGACTATATATTCAATGAATGTGAAGATAAAATTCAGAATTAACTGGATAGCTAAGGTAATAATAAATAGAACAGCACAAAAGAAAACTTTGAAAAGAGATTCAGTGTAATATAATTATTAAATTAAAAAATTGAAAGGGAGATGGGAAGAGAAGATTAAACTAAACTAGTGAGGGAAAGAAAAGAGACGAAAGATGGGAATAAAAAATAGAAAGACAGGGAAATTAATCATTTAAGTTAATTCAAACAACTTGGGATAAGGTAGGTAAATAAGAGCAGGTTAAAGAGGGAGAGTCTATGGGAATAGAGTAGCATCAGAGTAGGATAAGCAAAAGTAATCACAAGTGGAGAAGAAAAAACAACTAATCATAGGAATAAATTATAGACTTTAAAAGCAGTAGATAAAAATCAATACAAAAGAAATGAATGGAGGATGACACAAACAACAGTTATAATCTTAAATGTGAAAGGATTACAAAATGGAAGGAAACTTTAAAATGACTGTGGATAAGAAGTAAATTTGATCAATTTGTTTATATAATGTATACTTCTAGAAAATGACATTATATCCAGAAATAAAATGTGAATGCTATCAATCAAAACAAAATATAAATTTTCAATATCAAGAAAAATAAACAGTGAAACTTGATCCTTATTGCTCAAAGCAACATAGACAATGACTCAACTATCAATTCTAAAAATATACATAACAAATGATATATCTAAATTCATTATAAAATTTTAGCTTAGTTACAAAAACACAGAAATACAAAATTATTCGAGATTTTAATGTTACTCTTTCAGAAATGGACAATATTGGACAATAAACAATAGGAACATATAAAGTTAAACTGCAGAATTTAGAGCTGAAGGGCTTATGTCTTCAGAATGTGAATGCGCACATGTGCATATATATATATATATATATACATATGTATAGGTGTGTGCATATCTATGTGCATATATATTTTCCCCCAATGCCCTATAGTACCTTTATGAAAATAGATCATAGACTAAGGCATGGCAAAATTATATATAAATGTAAAAAACCCTAGATATACTAAACAGATCTTTTAGAGACAACAAAACAAAAATAATTAATATAGACAAGCAAAGATATTGATTTAAACAGAAACTTAACAATGGCATCTTTTAGAATGAGTGAGTCAAAGAACATATAACAACATTGTGAAGGAAAACAATAATGATGAGACAACATACCAATACTTCTATTCCATAATTAAAGTAATACTCAAAGGAAAAAAAAACTCTGAAAAGATAAATTTACAAAATAGTAAAGATGATTTATTTATTGAACAAGCAATTAGGACATTTAAAATAAATCTGAAATAAGCACAAAAGAGGAAATCTTATAAATGAGAGAAATCGATAAAATGAAAAACAAAGATTATAGAAATGAAAAAACTGAAAGCTAATTCTTTGAATTAACTAGTCATGAAAAAACTAACAAAATCTGTCTTTAGCTTATGTAATGAAAAAGGAGAAAATAAAATTATCAAAAGAAAAGGAAAAAGGGAAAATCACAATTAATCCGAAATAAAGAGAATTATCAGAATCTATGATTCTCAATTATATATTGGTAAATGGAAAATTATTCTCAATATACAAAGTGCATAAACCAATAAAATATGAATTTAAGATTGAAAGCAACTACCAAGGAGTATGGAGAGAGAAGCAGAGGTGGTATTGTAGTCTAGATGAATTTTCAGGAGAATTCTATCAAATATTTAAAGAGCAAATTATATCCATGATATAAAATTATTTTTAAATGAGGATTAAACACAGGCAAATTTCATTCATGAGTCAAATATAATCTTAATACCTAAACCAAGAAAAGGATAAATGAGCAAATAAAGACAATTACATGCCAATGTCATTAATGAATATTTATGTAAAAATAAATTGTAAATGTATAAATTGTAAAAATAGAGTAAATAAAATCCTAATAGAAAGACTTTGACAATGCATTCCCAAAGTTATTTACTCTGATCAAGTTCAATTTATATCATAATTGCAAATATGATTCAAAATTAGGGTAATAATGAATAATTATTTTAAAAACAAGAATATCCCAAACCAGAAAGTTGAAATCACTTGCCCAAAGTGACATAGCTAATGATAGAACATTAACTTGAAACCATTTTTCATGACTTCTGGGCCAGAGTTCTTTTCAGCACACTATTCTGTTACAATTATGTCTATTCTACAGATAAGGACATCTACTTATGCTCAGGTTAAGACTTGCTTGAACTTGGGGGCAGCTAGGTGGCGCAGTGGATAAAGCACCGGCCCTGGATTCAGGAGTACCTGAGTTCAAATCCGGCCTCAGACACTTACTAGCTGTGTGACCCTGGGCAAGTCACTTAACCCCTATTGCCCTGCAAAAATTAAAAAAAAAAAAAAAAGACTTGCTTGAACTTGTACAGATTATATGTTGTGGAGCCAGTATTTAAACCTAACTCCAGTACTTTATTTTTTTTTTTTGGTGAGACAATTAGGGTTAAGTGACTTGCCCAGGGTCACACAGCTAGTAAGTGTTAAGTGTCTGAGGCCAGATTTGAACTCGGGTACTACTGACTCCAGGGCCGGTGCTCTATCCACTGCACCACCTAGTTGCCCTCCAGTACTCTTGCCAGTATTCAATATTGCTTCTTGCTGAATCCTCACGGTTGTCTCAATTATCAAAAGTTACTTCCTTCCTCTTTCTGCTCTCTTCTATCAGCCATCTTTGAATGCTACTTTAGTCCATCTTTTCTGATTTGATTATTAAAACAAACAAACAAACAAGCAAACAAAAACAGACATAGTAAATGTTGGAGGGGCTGTGGGAAACAGGTCTTGGCTAGTCTCTGTTGTAGCCTGCACTAAATTCCCATCTCCCCACTGTTACACAGAGACCCAGAATGAGGAAATTTCCCGTGGGCAGTGGGCATAATACAAATATAACAAACTATATGAGGGTAGAAAAAGAAGACAAAAGTGGGGAAAGATCCCTGAAAACAAGGTTATAGATTACATATAGAGGATAATCCTAATTCTTGGGAATACCCTATTTTGATAATTGAGTGACTTCAGGGATGACAGGTCATCTGTCATTTGGGAATAAAAACTATTATAAGAGTGTTGGGGGAGAGGTGTGGTTGATCTTCTGATTTATTTAAGTTGCTTCTGCTCCTGGGATAGAGGAGCATCTTTAGGTGATGGGAAGAGACAAGGAAATATTGTCTGACTATAACTAATATTTGATACAATTTTTATCATGTACCCTTGATTCCTATATCTTTTGATTACTCTCATTAAAACACTGTTAAAGTCTGAGAGTATTTATTCTTTGCTAGATCCTGAACTTATGATTCCTCCAGGCTAATTGACACATTATACACACTAATATCTGGAACCATGAATTGATTTAAGTACAGTAAATATCATTTTAGTTGTACAAGAAAAGCAATTCAAATATCCATATCTTTTGGTCAAGCAATCCCATTCATGCGGGAGTACGGTATCTATCCCCAGTAGAAAAACAAAGACAGACACAAAGTTCCAATATATATTAAAATATTCATGGAAGTACTCTGTATGGTAGCAAAGAGTAAAAGGGTGTACCCATTGATTGGGGAATGGACAAAAAAAAAGACTTCCCATATATCAATCAAAGGAAACATTATTTAATGGTAAGAAATGATGACTATGAGTAATTAAGAGATACATTGTATAGGGAGATTTGTAAAAAAATTAATGTGTGGTGAAATAAACATAATGAAAATTTTACTAAATAGGATGACTATAACTAAAACATCACTAAAAAGGAAGCTGAAATCTGAGTAAATGAAAAACCAATGAGAGTCTTAGAAAAGAGATAATACAATATATTTCCCTACTCATGTCAGGAAGGCAGGGGCTATTTAGGGTAGCATGTTGTCAGATTTGGTCACAATATCAGAATATTAGACAGTTTTGCTTAATTATTTTTTACTGTTACAGGGGAGGGTGCAATGAAATACTGTGGTTTAAAGGGAAAAAGAAATTAATAACATTGTAGTTAAAAAATAGAATAAATCTAGCTTACACAGAATCCATATCCATATTTTAGACATATTGCTATGGTCTTTGCTAAAATATTTTAAATTTTACATTAATATTCATAAACAGTATTAATCTCTGAGTCTCTACTCTAATTTCTCCCTAGCTTGGGTATCAGGACCACATTTATGTCAGAAAAGGAAATTCTTTAAGTGTATTCTTTCTTTATATTTTATAACTTCTTTTTGTAGCTTTGGACTTATTGATCTTAAAAATAGGTGATGAAATTCACTTAAAAATTGCCTCATATAGGCATTTGGGGCCTTCCCCCTTTTGTAGTTTGTGTGTAACTTGTTGGATTTTTTTCTTCTATGATTGAATTGTTTAGCGTTTCTATCCACTGAGCCACCTAGCTGCCTAATAATGATATTATTTTATTATCTGTGGTACCTTAAGGCATAATGTTTAGCTGTTTATCTCTCTTGGTATCAGCCTTTATTTTTGCCTTATTTGAAATGATGATCATAACTCCTCATTTTTAAATTCCTGAATCATAATAATTTTTGATCCATCTCATTATCATTCTGTGCATCTTATGTATTTCAAATATGCTTCCAAATATGAAACAAATTGTTGAGTTCTGATTTCTAATCCAGTCTGTCATATTCCTTTTTTATTGGTGAACTTAATACATTCATATTTAATATAATTTTAAGTTTGTATAGTGCTAACTAAATTACATTATGTTTTCTTTCTCTTTTGAGTCAGCATTTATTCTCTGAATTTGTTTTACATACAAATATGTGATTCCAATCTCCTTCAGAGACAATTCCCAGTATCCCCCCTGTCAACTTATTGCCTTGCCCCAATCACATTTTCTTGAGTTTATTTTACTGTTATATTTATAGGCCCTGTTTCTAAAAAAATATTAATCTAATTCATGCCTTTCATTATACTTTCAACCTTCTAGCATAGTTTAGAATATAATGTCCCTTTTATGAGTTTTGTACTTATATGTGTAAGAGCCTAAAATTCTAGCTGTGTTGTCTAAAATCTAATGAGTGGTCACCTTAAATTAGAAACTTTAGCAAGAGTTTAGCCTTTTAAGGATTATTAAAGTGCATTAGAAGTTAGTGGAGAGGGGGCAGCTAGGTGGCGCAGTGGATAAAGCACGGGCCCTGGATTCAGGAGTACCTGAGTTCAAATCCGGCCTCAGACACTTGACACTTACTAGCTTTGTGACCCTGGGCAAGTCACTTAACCCCCATTGCCCCGCAAAAAAAAAAAAAAAAAAAAAAAAAAAAAAGAAGTTAGTGGAGAGAGAGAGAGGTAAAAAGCAAACTTCATCCAACTATCTAAGAGAGCTCAGTGTCTGACCTCCTGCCAAATCCAAGTCCGGAGCCAAAAGGACCTTGTTCTCCTGTGGCTTTCCTAGAAGCCCCCTTCTGGCACTGGAAGTTGGGCTGTACTCTCAGTCAGCTCCAAGCTAATTGGTTAGTAGCAGTGATTGACAGGACCCACAGAGGGCAGACACAACTTCTGGATGCCGAAGTCGCATGTTTTCTTTTCATGCAGAGCTTCCCTGCAATATCTTTATCAACAGGTTGGTAAGACTCTAATTGTCACATATGTATGGCATTTGTTTTCTTTCTTTTAGATTTTCTCTATGATTCTCATATAAGTAGGGATTTTTGGAAAGCAAAAGTCCAGCTTCATCCTCTATACAATCCTAATTTGAATACAAACTTCCCTCATTTTACCCCTGCCCATTTCTCTCTAAATCTGAATCTCAAGTCTCTTTCTGTCTGTCTGTGTCTGTCTCATCTTTTGAGCGTGTTTATTCTCACAAATATTAATTAATTGAGGGAGTATAATACAGTAGAAAGATCTTTTCATATGGAGTCAAAGGTCTTCTTTTTTAAAATAAACATTTTTATTTATAGTTTTGAGTTCCAATTTTAGCCCTCCTTCCCTCCCTCTCCCCACCTAGGTGGTAAGTAATCAGATATGCATTATAAATGTACAAATAGGTCTTCTTTTCCCCAAAGTCTTTTCACACATTGCCTACTCATCATAAGGCCAGTGCCTCAACCTTTGGAAATTAAAAAACAAAACAAAACACCAGATCCATTCTCCTTCCTTGAAGTGGGAGAATGTTCCAAAAAGCACAATCTCTGCTTGGAGAAAAAGGTTTCCTGTAATAACCATGTTTTTTGTGGCACCATTATTATTTTTTCCATCACTTCTCCAGTGTAGGGGGAACCTACTATATTGCTCTCAGGTGATTTCTTTTACAAGTTTTTTTCTTTGCTCTTCCAAAGCTACATAATCTGGAATTGAGACCAAAATTAAAACACACACACACACACACACACACACACACACACACACACACACACACACACACACACACCCCATTTCTATTTTCAGACTAGGCAAGAGTGCATCTCTACATTTTCCTGTTCCATTGCCCTCCTAAAAAACAAACAAAAATCTTCCTTTTAGTAGTCCCTATACTCAATATTAATTCACTCATGAGCAAATATGGGATCCAGATCAACAAACATTAATTCAATGTTTTAATTAGATATTTTTTGCTTCCCTCTTTTGGATTCTTTTGATCCCTCTTTAAATTTTTCCATTGGTGTACTACTGTATTTGTTTCCTTAATGGAACTCAAAGAACTCTAATGTCCCACCTAATGTTCTGCTTGCTTTCAACTCCAGGAACATTATATTCTTCTGTGTACCTTCTGGGTCTACCCTCCCTGCTTTTTCAGTTTCCTTTTGTGTATCCTCTTACCTCATTAGATTGTAACTTCTTTATAGCAAGGACAATATGGGTAGTCACTGAGATCTGAAAAGAGATAACCTTAGAGATGATACCAGGGCTTCCTTCTGCCTCCTTATTAGCATATGTTGCTACTTCAGCTAGGCGTGCTTCCCTGCCCTGTTGTTAGCAATTAGTCAGCAATTAGTGGGTACAACTTATTATTATTATTACTATTAATATTATTCAATCTTGATTCAATACTTCAAGATATAGTGATTTAAAGATATTTTTATAAGTTCACTTGTTTCAGTTGTCCTCGGCTGGAAAATTATTTCACCCTGTCCTTTTGCGGGTTCTACTGCTCCAGGAATTGTCTTGTGGAATTATGTGAAGGTATTTGGAGGAGTTTTGGAGAGTGCTCAGGAGAGTCATTCATTGCCTTTCCTCTGAAGTCTTTGCTCTGCCTCTCCCTGCTTTGGCTTTTCCTGACTTGTACTTTGACTTGAGGATAGTCATAAATGAAAAATGATTTCTGAAAAAGACAAATTCAAATGAAAGAAAAATCTTATCATTGTCTGTATTCGTCTGATAATGATACTCATCTTAATCACATTAACCACTTATGCAAAGAATTTTGTCAAAATTTGACTAGTGAACATCCATCTTCTCTGATAATCAAATTAGTTGTTTTTATAAACTAATTAGGTATTGTATTTTTATAATTTTAATAAATAGGTTCAAACTGCACTGAAATGCTTCATTTGGACAGTTTTTGAATAGGTAAGAAAATTCTGATTTCAATTTTTTTAGTGTGCACATATAAGAGTTATTTATAGGTGCTATACTTAAATACTTTTCAGTAAACCAAATACGAGAGAGTAAGTATCCAGGAGAGTGTGATCAACAGTGTTATGTGGTCCACAGAGATTAAGAAGGATAATGAATATGAAAAAAAATCAGATTCAGCAATGAAGGAAGGAAGCAAGTATTTATTAAGCACCTACTATGTGCTGGGCACTATGCTAAGCACTTTGCAATAGTATTTCATTTGATCCTGACAATAATTTTTGGAATATTATGCAATATATAACTATTGAGGAAACTGTTGTAGATAGAGGTTAAGTGATTTGCCCAGGGTCACACAGCTAATTGTATCTGAGCTTGGATTTTAAATCAGGTCTTCCCTATTCCAGCCCCAGAGAATACATGGTGGTTTATAGATACCATTAGTATCTTTTTTGGGAGAAGTTTCAGCTAAATGAGCAGGTTGAGAACCTAAGAAATTGGATAATGGTGGCCTCAGGATAAATAAGAAAGTTTATCAGAGGGCTGTGTCTAAAGGAAAATATAATGTAATGATATTTGCATGTAGATCACAATTTATCCATGCTTGTTCATCTTGTGCTACTCACTCTTTCCCATTGAAAAAATGAAAATTGGTGGAATGTTACTTAGTAGACAGGGCCTAGACCTAAAGCATTACTACTGTGGGATTCCTGAAGGTCATCTGGTGGAGGAAGGGCAGGATGTGAGAATTCTTGGGGGAGGGGGTTCTGAAATTTTACCTTTTGGAATTTTACAATTAATCCATGGGTACCTGGATCATAGTTAGGTTATAACTACAGTGAAAGGCCAAAGCCTGGGATTCAGAAGGCAAGCAGTGTGAGTGTTTGGGCTATAATAGATAAAATATGGTTACATTGGAAACAAATCTTTAAATTATAAAATATATCCTCTTAGGGTAGGTATGATAGGATTCACCTTCCTATTCACCAATTTCTTGATCACACACTCTTTGGGGATATGCCTTTTTCCTCCAGGGCTGTGTGTCCTCAACTTTGGAGAACATTGGCATAGAAATTCAAAAGTTTTTATTTTCTCAACAAACTTTTCTCTCTCCTCTTGTATCTCTCTTTCCAACTTCCTTTTATGTTTCTTCTTCCCCATTGGAATCTAAGTACCATTGAGGACAGTAAGTATCTTTTTTTTGGCTTATATTTATATTGCAAGATACTTAGCACAGCATCTGGTGCTTATTAAGCACAGTGCTTAATAAGGGCATGTGGACTGACTGAATAGTTAAATGTACTTGTTTAGCTTTTTTACATTTTTCTTTAATGCCAGATATCCTGTGCACCTCTAATTTCTTTTGAATATCTCAGATTCTTTAATTTCAGGAAAATCTATCATTTTTATTAATAAATAGTACAAACAAAACAGTTTTTTGGGGGTACAAACCAATGCTTTTTTGTTTATAAGAATATGTTTTCACACAATTTCCTTTTATTTCTCATATAAAAGAAGAGTTATTGTACTTATTTTCCTTGGAATACATTGAGGTTTTTTTAGTTAATTTTAATATGGGTTGATTGATATTGGTATTCTATTGTTTGACCATAGGACTTCTTGGGGAGTAAAACTTGGTGAGTAAGTAAATGAGGTTTCCCTGCTTTGGCTTTTCTTTTTTTCTCTTGAAGGATTGTATTCAGTTTTTCTGGGTAGGAAATTCTTGGTTGTCTTCCCAGTTCCTTTGCCCTCCAGAAAATCATGTTCTAAGCCCTCCAATCCTTTCATGTAGAAGCTGCTAAATCTTGTGTTATACTGATTGTGGCTCCACAATACTTGAATTGTTTATTTCTGGTTGCTTGCAGTATTTTCTCCTTGAAATGGAACCTCTGGCATTTGGCCATAATATTCCTGGGAGTTTTCATTTTGTGATCACGTTGAGGAGGTAATCAATTGATTCTTTCAACTTCTATTTTACCCTCCAATTCTAGAATATCAGGGCAATTTTCTTTGACAATTTCTTGGAAGAAATTCTAGACTCTCTTTTTGATCATGGCTTTAAGGTAGTCCAATAGTTTTCAAGTTATTTCTCCTGGATCTATTTTCCAGGTCAGTTGTTTTTCCAGTGAGATATATCACATTGCCTTCTATTTTTTTTCATTCTTTTGGTTTTATTTTATTGTTTCTTGATTTCTTATAAGGTCATTAGCTTCCACTTGCTTAATCCTAATTTTTAAGGAGTTATTATCATCAGTGAATTTTTGTACCTTGTTTTACATTTGGCTAATTTGGGTTTTCAAATAATTCTTTTCCTCATTAGCTTTTTTATCTCTTTTATCATTTGTCCTAGTGTGTTTTTTAAGGTGTTATTTCCTCTATATTTGTGTGTGTGTCTCCTTTACCAAGCTGTTGACTTTTTTTCATAATTTTCTTATATCACTCTCATTTCTGTTCCCATTTTTTCCTCTACTTCTCTTTATTTTCAAAGTTTATTTTGAGCCCTTCAATGGCCTGAGATCAATTCATATTATTCTTGAAGGTTTTGGATGTAGTAGCTTTGTCTTTCTTATCTAATTCTGAGGGTGTGTTTTGATCTTCATTGTCACTATAATAACTTTTCATGGTCATCTTTTTTTCTGTTTGCTCATTTCCTCAGCCTATTTCTTGACTTTTAACTCTTTCTTAAAGTAGGGCTTTGCTTCCAGGGTGCAGGGTGCACTGTCCCAACCTTTGGGGAGTTTGTGCAGTTATGTTCAGAGAAACT
This sequence comes from Dromiciops gliroides, assembly GCF_019393635.1. Taxonomy (NCBI): domain Eukaryota; kingdom Metazoa; phylum Chordata; class Mammalia; order Microbiotheria; family Microbiotheriidae; genus Dromiciops; species Dromiciops gliroides. The sequence goes on from NC_057861.1 coordinate 556,099,821, forward strand.
TCTAGGGGGGAGGGGGGGTCTGTAAGTTTACAGTTCTTTCAAGGTGATCTAAGGAGAGGTATGTTTACTACTCTCCTGGCCTGTGCTTGGGTCTCTGAGTGACCACAAGTCTGCTTTTTTGCCCTGTAAAGAGAATCCCTGCTCTACTCTGGATACAAGCTCTGGTGTGCTAGTCCTCCTCCCCATCCTAGGACTACCACCCAGTACTGGGACCTGGATCCAAGAACTGCTTCAGTGCTAGCAAAGAGACTTTTGTAATCTCCTCCTTGCAAATTGTTCAACCCCCTTACCATCTGTGGCTGAGTTCCTGAAGCAGTTGCTGCTGCTGCTGCTGCTGCTGCTGCTTCAGTGGCTCCCAAAGCCTGTTTCTGGTTTGCTGGGGCTGGGTCTGAGCCAGCTGTGCCTGTGCTGGTTCAACTTGCACTAGATTGCTTTCCACTCTCACCCAGATGAGACAGACCTTTCCAGCCAACCTTCCAAGTTGTCTTCAGCTGGAAAATTATTTCACCCTGTCCTTTTGTATGTTCTACTGCTCTAGAAATTGTCTCATGGAATTATTTGAAGGTATTTGGAGGAGTTTTGGAGAGAGTTCAGGAGAGTCATTCATTGCCTTTCCTTTGCCATCTTGGTTCTGCCTCTCCCTGCTTTGGCTTTTCCTGACTTGTACCTTGACTTGTACTTTTCTAATACTCCTGGATAATTTCTTTTGATATGTCCCCAGTGTGCTAATAAGAATTATTATTTCATCATATTTTCTTAATTATAATTCTAAGATTATCACATTGAATCCATTTTTAAAAGTCACTGTACTTGTCTTGTAGAGATGTCATGTGTTTATTTGATCTTGATTTTTGATGTTGTTCATTCACTTCTTTTTATCCACCATTGTATTTTTTTTTTAGTGAGGCAATTGGGTTTAAGTGACTTGCCCAGGGTCACACAGCTAGTAAGTGTTAAGTGTCTGAGGCCGGGTTTGAACTCAGGTACTCCTGAATCCAGGGCCGGTGCTCTATTCACTGTGCCACCTAGCTGCCCCCACCACTGTATTTTTAAATCCCAATTATGATGGTTTTCTTTTGTACAGAACTTATGTTTAAGACACTGTATAGCTTATTCTACATTTGTCTTTATTACTTCTGTCAGTGCTCTAATTTCTAGCTATATTCTTTAGTATAATTTAAAAATACTTTTATGAAGTTCTTATAATTGTTTTCTTACATGGGGTTGCGGGGTATGGGTTTGGAGTCTCCTAGAATTTATTACTCTATCTTTCCCTTTACTGAGGAATTTGGAGCCCATTGTTTCCCCTCTATAATATCTGTTCATTTTATTGGATGATTTTGCTAATTTGTTATTTTTCTTCTCTATCTGTTTTTCTTGCTTTTTTTTTTGTGATGCTCATCCTGTAACAGGCTTTTTCCCTATACCTTCTTTTCTATTTTTTATTATTAATTCCTTCTGTTTGGCAAATTTCTTACTCTTCAGAGGTCATGGAGGAGAGTAGTGCTTCAACATGAGCTTGCATTTATCTATGTTGTTGGAAATTGCTTTAGTTTTCTCTTTTAAAAAATCTGGTTTTGTTTCATTGGGGGGTAGGCATATGTTGTGACATGTAAATACCTTGTTCTGTCCCACGTTGAATTGGATGAGACCCAGAACTTTTAGGTTCTTTTAGGCTCTTTATCCAAGGTTAATACAATCCAAAAAGAATTTAAGCACAGATTGTTTGCTCAGCAATCTCAAGTCTCCCAGGGAGACGATCAGATCAACCAAGGGGTTGATGGTTTCCACTGAATCACTACTCAAAAGAGACTTCAAGAGACGTTTGAAGATACCACTGATGGAGATCTGAGCATGGGGCCAAATTTGGCAGGTGTGGCAAGAAAAGGCTAGTCAGAAGCAGTTAGCAAATCTTTCTATCTCTGTCTCCCTCCATCTCTGTGTGTATATGGGTGTGTCTATCTGACCCTGTCCCTCTCTTTCTCTTTGTCTCTTTCACTGTCTCTTTGTGTCTCTCTCCGCTTCTCTCAGTCTCTGTATCTGTATTCTCTCTCTGTCTGTTTCTCTCTGTCGCTGCCCCTGCCTATCTGATTCTCATCTTTGCCTCTCTTACTGTCCCTTTCTCTCTTTCTCCTTCTTTTCTGCCTGTTTCTCTCTGAGTCTCTGTCTCTATGTGGCTATGTCTGTCTGTCTCTTTATAGGAATTACCTTGATGAGAATTGTTTCTTTTTTCTTCCTCTGGTTTGTTGTTTTCATTACTTTTTGGAGGCTTATTTCTTCCTTTATTGAGAAGATGAAGAAGAACTGTGCATAGAGGCAACTTTTCACTCATCTATCTTGCTGGAAGTCCCCTTTATTTCACAAAGTTGTTTAGAACCAACTCTGTTTATATTTTTATCCCACTCATTCTTTTACAAAGATTTTTAAGTACTCCATGAAGACAGAGATATAAAGCCATTAGGATGTAGAAGACTTAAAAATGGAACACAAAAAAGCTATTGAAAAATCTCTAGAAATTAATATAGATAAATCATGATTTTAGTTGCTAAGAAATCAGATTTCCTTTCTGTGTACCTCACATAATATAAAATGAACTAAAGGATGACTGGATTTTATACTGACTTCAAATTATTCCTTGCTGAGGCAAAATTATTTAGTTAATATCACCAGGGATTTTTAATCTTATCTGTTCTTCTGTTACCTTTTTTAATGCTATCTTCCTCAGGCAATCAATATTAATATTATTTCAAATCATGATAGGAAAATCAATCCAAGAGTTATTTTTTCAAGGGTTGCCTCTGAGGACCTATTCACAAAGTTAAAAGCCTTTTCAAGGACTCTCCTTTTCTGATGTGATTGAGTGAAGAGATTAATGAAGTCAAACAAATGTGCAAAAATCTTTTTAAGGCAAAAACACTGCAAGTGATAGTTTAATTGATAAAACAGGGAGATTTGGAACACTATTTGTGGGTAGTCTTAAGCAATGGATATTTATGCTTGAAAACATGCAAATCCACAAATGTTTATATTCATTTATGCACAGACTTATTTTATTGACAAAGCAATAGATATAGAAATATTCAGTTTTCTTGGACTTAGTTTACTGTGTCTATTCCCATCATCCTAACCTGAATAATTCAAATACTACTGAGGTACCATTCATGTATCTGAAGTGTAATGGAATGAACAGCATCCTAATGACCTGCAATTCACCTCCCAAAGGTAAGTAATAGATGCTCTACTCACTAGTAGGATCAAAACCTTTATTTTTTAGGTTATAGAGTTACAGTTTCATGATTCTTCTGGGAAAACATATATACTTCTGGTAAAACATATATACTATGAAATTTAATAGGCAGCATCTGTAATTTTGGTTCACAGAACACATTGCCATTGCACCACAGTGTAGAAATTGAGTGAGTTGAAGTAAGCATTCCACTCAAGGCTGGGTGATCTGTAAGATTGGATTAAACAGTGCTTGATAAGCAATAATGGTTATTGAATAAACTACATAATTTCATTTTGATAGTCATGTCTTTAGCCCTCATTTTAACTGCATATCTTAAAATGCACACTACAAAGTAATTATGAGTGCTACTTAATATTAATATTAGTATATTTTAATAAACTGTACTTTCATATATGTTGCAAAAGTAGAATTTAATGAAAATTCTAAATCTGAATAATTTCTCTATTTCTAAACAGTTTATATTTATTAATATGTATGTTGCCTTTTTAATAGAATCTAAGCTCATTGAGGGTAGTTACTATCTCATTTTTATCTTTGTGTTTCCATCAACAGACTTTGTACCTTCCACATAGTAGTTGCTCAATTAATACTTGATGATTAATTGATAGATGTTTCTGATTCAGAATGTCACAGGCATGGTGGCAATATATCCTGGCTGTAGACAAAGTACCAAACAGAAACAGATGGCCTCTTAGGTGATAGCCTAAGGGGCTCAAAATTATAAAGCAAGGCCATTATCACATTTTTATTAGCTTTACATTGAGAATAATTATTTATAGCCAATTCCTGGTGAAAAACATCAGGCTGTGTAGATAGGGAGACATTGATTTAAACATGTGATACCACCTAAGTAACTTAGGTCCATGCTGTGTTCTAACTGTGGCAACACCATGTCCTATTATCTTTTTGGATTATTATCCTCCTCTAGCCCTGGCCCCAGGGTAATAATGATTAATTAAAGCATGTGATGATGCAATTTCTGGTGCTCAACTCCTCACACTTTCTCCCCCAAGTCCCTGAGAACCTGGAAAATCTCATGAACACAGGGAAAAGGAAGCCATGGGAGAAAATTGGTGATGATAAATTTCGTGTATAGGTATTCAATCTGAGTATGCCTTTTCCTTCCATAGCCCTTGAATTTTGATGTCAGGAACACAGGGAGTAGTAGCCCAGATAATATTGTGACCTTGAGTTTCAAAACTTCCTACCTGTTGTATTGGAAATGGAGAAGAGAGAGCCATTGTAATGAGGCTGAGGCATGCTGCTCTCTAGCACTAGCTCACCTGGTGACTTAGAACTACTAGGAAGGTCTGAGATTATTATCTATGGTGGAAAGGACTGGAGGAAAAAGAGCAGAGACCAATGATTCAGAGGTGACCCAGATCCTGGAACAGAAGTGGGGAGCCAATTTCTAGACACCCAAGATGACTAGAAGGTACCAATGACATAACACTGTCAGCTGGTGACCCATAGATGGTAATACCAGATGGGAATAAAATCCCTATACTTCCCCTGCCTTCCCTTTTTCATACTTCATGGCCCAGAGCCAGAGATAGATAGATGATAGATAGATAGATAGATAGATAGATAGATAGATAGATAGATAGATAGAGAGAGAGAGAGAGAGAGAGAGAGAGAGAGAGAGAGAGAGACATAGATAGATATAGACCATTTTCTTACTTATTCCTTTTCCCAAACCAGCTAGTGAGTGGGGTTAAGGAATTCTGCAGTTATAACTGAAGAACTGGGAGGGTAAGCAGAAATAATTTGGGGAGATGGTTGCATCTGTAATCCTTTGTCCTAAAGCCCATTTATATGGGACTTTCTCCTTATTAGTGGTGATCAATATAGTGCTCTGTATACAGGGTAGGTTATGGCTGCTGAAAGGCAAGAAAGCTATAGCTTTCACCAATCCACAGAAGATTCTTTAAGCTTTGAGTCTTCTTCAAATGTGGATGCTACTGGCAGAAGATGGAAAAGTCCAACTTCACTTTAGGTTGTTAAAAAAAAAAACAAAATAAAAACCAAAACAATAACAATAACAAAAAACTCTAGGAAGACATGAGAGGAGTAGGCAGTCTCTATCATGCCCATATCCATAGCCTGATACTTGAGACTTCAGGAGGTGCTTGTTTTCATTTTCCTTTTTTATGTTTAATAAACTGTGTGGCTATGTATGTTGAACTTATCTCTCCTCTGGATGCTGTGGTTGTTGACTAAGAAAAGGTTTGTAGATGCATTGTGAGGCTAGTTCCTCAGAAAAGTATTCCAATAGTTTCCTAGAGCTAAATCTCAAATCTCGCCAGCATCATTTAATCTATTTATCACTACATCTTTCAGCTGTGCCTTTTTGAAGTTGCAGAGCTATTTAGTCTGGCTGAGTCCTCTGGTAGCCTAAGGGGATACTGAAGCCTTTGATGAGGCTACCCTATGTTCAGGCACTAAAGAAACTCTGGCCAGACTACTTGGCTATTGGCTGTGATAAAGGATCACCTGATGGGCAGTATATTGCAGAATAACGGGTGGAGTGGCACACTGCATTTTTTATTTATTTTTTATTCTGAACTTAAGAAACATTAAGTAAAATGACCACTTCCATATGTACAGTAGAACAGAAAAAGAGAATTTTATATGAAACTGTAGATCTCTATTATATATAAATTGCTCTTCATTTGAAGCATATAATAAATCAGTATGCGACTTCCAAAGCTGTCCTGTTTATCTGTGTTTACTATTGGCCTTCCTTCTTAATTTGAAAAAATACTTCAAATCTGTCTCTTCTCCCTCCCAGCCTCCTTTCTTTCTTTCTTTCTTTCTTTCTTTCTTTCTTTCTTTCTTTCTTTCTTTCTTTCTTTCTTTCTTTCTTTCCTTCCTTCCTTCTTTGTTTTCTGGCAATATTGTTCATACTCCACCATCCCTCCCAGTTCACCCCTCCCTACCAACTCCACTAGGAAAAAATAAAAAAGCAAAACATTTGTAACACATATGCCTAATGAAAAGCAAATCCCCACATTGGCCTGGAACACTGCCTTTCTATAAGCTTGAGAGAAGTCTGGGGGGAGTCTCTATATCTTTCAAAAGAAAGATAAATACAAGTCTTACACACAAAAGGGTATTTTGATAGCCAAGAACATGCCAGATAGAGAACTAATTTTTAACCAAAAATCCACTGGACGGAAGATTTACTTTTTGGAGAACTGAGAATTCAGTAGTTGGAAGGGGCCTCATAAATTAATCCAGTTCTGAGTAGGATTCACTTTTACAACAGTTTTAATCAATGGTGATCAAGAGTAACTCCCCTCTTTTCAAGGAACTCCAGAAGAGAGAATCTTTTTATCACCCATGTGAAAGTTACTGCTTCAGCAAGGGTTTTGAGAATAAACTCACCCCCTGCTTTTTTATCCAATAATTTGTGATCTTTCTGAAAGTTTACACTAAAATGTGACTGACATAAAGGCAATAATTCAACAGACATTTTTTTTCTTGAGAGAGGAGATATTCAATGAGAATTAGTAAACAAATGGACTTTCATAGAAATTGTGTGCTCAGTTGAAATACATAAATCAGTTTAGAATGATGTTCATAAACTGAGGATGTAATTGTTATTTATAAGCCTTACTAATATTAATGGAACTAGAATGGCTTTTATACTTTTCCTGGGCCATCCTTGACAAAAGATCACTTATGAATTCTTGCTCTGATATAAACAGAGAAGAGGAGAAGAAAAAATAAATAAAGGATAACAGGAGAGAAGGGAGGGCTCTCTCCCAGCCAGAGCTATAAATAGAAATTTATGTACCTGGGCAAATTCACATAGGTAGTATAGGGAGAAGAATGACAGTGAAGTCACAGAGGAAGATGTGACTGTTTATGTAGTCCCACCAGAAGAGAGAGCAGTGCATCCCTCAGAAAGTCTGTCCCATATGCCCATACTGGAAGAGAGAAGAAACTTGGGTGAGGGGTGCAATAGTGACAGGACCCTAGGGGTGGAAGCTCAAGAGCAGTCATGTAATTTGGCAGAATTGGTGAGAAGGACATTACACAGCAATGATCAACACAAAGCATTTCTTGCCATGGAGAGTTGGGGATATCACTACATCTCTGCCAGTCTCATGAAGGGTTTTTTTTTTTATGAAGAAGCCAGAGTTGCTTGGTGCTAATTACAGCCTTGCTGTCAGCTATCCAGTGACTGTTAAGAAAGAGGAGAACCAGGCTTGCCATCATTCTTCTTGCTAGGAAGGGGAGAGAGAAAGACAAAGGGAGAGGGAGAAAGAGAGGGTGAGGAGGAGGAGGAGGAGGAGGAGGAAGAGGAGGATGAGGAAGAAGAAGAAGAAGACAGAACGGGCATGTTTATTAGATGAATCTCTTTTTATCTAGCCATGTTTTCATGTTTCATATTCTTGCTAGAGTTCCTATAGCCCATTCCTCACCATGTCCTGAGAGTTATAGGCATGGTGATATCTTCTTTATCACAAGGTATATGCTATATCTAACAGCCAACAAAGAAAGGTTTTGCCCAGTTTTATGGAACGTCAGTATGGAATGAAGTCCTAATTCTGTTAATAATAGAAAGCTGCTCCCTTGATATTTCCATATAACTCAATATTGCCCACATTTTCTGAAAGCTTTTATTCTGGCTGGAGCTGAATGAGGGATTAAAATTTTTCTTCTTCTCATGGCAAGGCAGCTGGGTTGTCCAGAGGATGGGGATCTGCAGAGGTCTTTAGCTCCCTCCTCTGTAAAAATGATGGTTCCTTATTTATAGCTCTAATTCTATAATACCATGGTTCAAAATGTAATAGAATTTTGGATGAAAATTATAATATTCTTAAGAATGGCTGAATGAGAAGATTATCAGCACTCAACCTAGCACATTCCAAATTAGGAAAGATCAAATTCTTATTCTTCTTCTTTTTCTTCTTCTTCTTCTTCTTCTTCTTCTTCTTCTTTCATCTTCATCTTCATCTTCTTCATCTTCATCTTTCTCTTCCCTTTCCCCTTCTCCCTTTCCCTTTTTCTTCCATCTACATTAGACTTAAGTTTGCCTCTTAGCAACTTCAACTCATTGAGTCCCCTCTCTAGGGCTAAGCAAAACAAGTCTCATTATTCATTCAATCATCCAGAAGTCATCTATTAAACATCTATTATATCCTAGAGAAATCTTTGCAAAAACAGTGATGTTTCTAATTGAGAATTGCCCAAGTAATTACATCAACATAGACTTTGTTAATTTTTATATCAGAACATGATTTGTTCTCTAACATGAGCCTTTTTTTCTTTTCTCTTTAAGAATTAAAGAGAAATTTAATTTGCCTTTTGATGTACAAATATTCTTTAATATTATTGTTTTTAATATTATTGTTTTCCTTGAAATGGTTTCAGGGATAAGAAAACATTGAAAACAAGGTGATACTGTATTTTGGGAAGGGAAATGCATCTGTTTCAGTGTGACAGGATCTTAGTATGAATAGGATTTTTTGCCTCAGATTTATCAAGAATATGAAGTTTATACCTTGACATGATACATCCTCCAGGTATCCCTTCTCTGGGAATTGCATGTTTGGCAAGCACAAAAAGTGCTCTCTCTGTGTTATGCCTATGTATTACCCAGCCTTCTATTTCTTGTCTTGTTTAATTAGGAGCTCTGGGTAAGATTTGAATGATATTCTTCACATTTTGAGTCAATCATAGGTCAACTACTTTTATGTTAAATTAATTACACACTGGCTTTGCAAGCTAAAACCTTTCACACAGAATCCCTGTGTTTAGAAATTAGAAGGTAGCTCAGCAGACTTCTAATTTATCTCAGATCTGAAGAATTCTCTCCACAATATTAATGCAACAATCATTTAAACAAGTACTTAAGGGAAGCTAGATGGTGCAGTGGATAAAGCACCAACCCTGGATTCAGGAGGACCTGAGTTCAAATCTGGCCTCAGACACCAGACACTTACTAGCTGTGTGACCCTAGGCAAGTTGCTTAATCCTCATTGCTGCCCCCCCCCAACCCCGCCAAAAAAAAGTACTTAATACTGTAGTTAGCTTTTACATAGTTTTTAAGCTTTATATAACTTGAAGCATGTATTATTCTCCTCTGACCTTTGCAACAACTCTAGGAGGTAGTTTGTATTATTTTCCCTATTTCACAAATAAGGAAAGTGAGGTTGATGGAAGCTAAGTGACTTATCCAGAGTTACACACCTAGTAAATGTCAGAGGCAGGATTTGAACACAAATCTTACTGACTCCAAGTCTATCCACTATGCTAAATAGTTGCTTCTTTTAAGGGCCAGATACAGGAGTTCCAAAAACAGGAGAATCCCTACCCTCAAGGAACCTCCTGAAAGGAGAGATAGCATTAGGCTGTGAGCTCCTTGAGAGCAGGGGCTACTTGTAATGTACTTTTCTTTGTTTCTTTATTACTGAGCACTTAGTATCCTTGGTGCCTGGCACATAATGTGTGCTTAATCAATGCTATTTGACTGACAGCTTGAGCCTATGCAAGTATGTACAAATAAAATAACAGGTAATTATGAGGCAGAAAAAGAATTGTTAGCAGCTAGGAAGAACAGGAAAAATATGTTGGAGCTAGTACTTGAGCTGATCTTTGAAGGACACAATGGAGTCTATGAGAAGAAGGTGAAGAGGGAGTTCTTTCTTGTTTATGCAATACAACTTGTCCAAAGGTTAAGACAGGATGTGGGGTTGTCTGTGAGGAACAATAAGGAGGATATCTTAGTTGGACTGTATAAGGCATGGAAAGACAAAACATGTAATAAGGTTAGAAAGGTAGGTGAGAGCCAGGTTACGAAGGTCATCCCCAGGATAGCTAGTCAGGAAGACTCTTCTGCATGAGTTCAAATCTGTGTGACCCTGGGCATGTCATTTTACCCAGTGTGCTTCCATTTTTTCAATGGTAAAATGAGCTGGAGAAGGAAATGACAAACTACTCCAATAACTTTACAAGAAAACCCCAAATGGGATGACAAAGAATCAGAGACAACATGATTTGCCCAAGATTATACAAAGGTAAGTGGCAAATCTTGGACTTGAACTCTATTATTCTTGTTCCAAAGCTACCATTCTTTTAACTGTACCATCACCATCTATTGCTAAAGGAAAGCTTTGTGTTTGTGTTGCTGCCAAGATTTCCAGATGCTTTTTTTGTTATTGTTGTTTCCCTTCCCTACAGCCTTGAACTTGTAACCATTTTAAATGATGACTTGTAAAAGATCAATCAGTGCATTATTGTTCTGCAAGCCCAAAGTTGTAGATAACTAATATTTTATTGTAATTATTGGCTGAAAAGTACCCTACAAATCAACAAATCTCTTTTCTCTGGCTATTTCTAAGGGATTTATTGCTGAATGAAGTAGCAACTCATTTTATATCGACAGCTCTTACCAACACAAGCAAGTTTTTGACTGAGAGTCACAAATATTTATATGCTCTGTGTAACCGTCTATCCAGTTCACTGCAGGAAACTATTATATGATCTGGATTTTGTCACAAAGGAGGTCCTAGAGGAATGATTTATTTTTTCAGGCCAAGGCAGATGCAAGTGGTACCATCTGTTCTTAATGCCTTGGTTCTTTTTTAGTTTGGGGACCATTTGAGCAGTATGTTTACAAACTACATGACAGGAGAGAAGTAAGCCAATGAAACTATTGATGCCATCAAACAGGCACAGGGTCAGCGGCACCATTTCAAATTAAAATTCTAAACTAATATTCAGTAAAATGTCCACAAAATGAGGAACATAAAAACAACAACAAAAAGGGAAACAAATATTAGTGTTAGAACAATAAAGATTCTTCCCAATGACTTTAAGTTTCATTCATAAAAAGGAGAGAGCCATGTTACAGAGCAGTGTGGTATAGAAAATAGAGTGCTGGACATGCAGTCAGGAATAAATAGATCAGTAAATATTATACAATCCTTTCTATGCAAACAAAACTAATGTATCTAGATTAAGAAAGAAATCCATTAATTTTAAATATGTGTATATATATAATACATACATACATACATGTAAACATATATACATACATATTTATTTACATATATATTATCAAATTCCTCAGAAAAGGGTTTGGTATCCAAGAAAGATGGACAACACATAAATGTGTACATACACACTCACATAATGTATGTGTATTTGCAAATATGACCAATGTAATGGGAAATTACTGTACAGTGAAAATGATGAACTGATGTGGAGTGAAATAAGTAGATACAAGAAAACAATATGCATGACTACAACAATGTACATGGAAAAAAATGACAATAACAAAACAACTGAAAATGAATGTTGTAGAATTACAAATAATAAACATGGCTTCAAGAAAGAGTGAGGTCTACAACAATAGGACATTGGGTATGTATTTAGATATTTTTCTACGCACTGATCAGTTTAAATGATTTTTTCACTTTTTGTCATTTAAAAAAATATATTCTTTGTATATTGGCTCTTTGTGAGGTGGAAGGAGGAAGGAAAAGGATACTAGGAGAAGTTTAGCCAATGTAAAAAACAAAGTATAATAATAAAATATATATTTAAAAAAATAAAAGCTGCGATCCAGGAATACTAAATTTAAATCCTTCCTCAGAGACTTACTAACTGTGTGACTTTTTACAGGTTATTTAATCTCTCACAGTCTCAATTCCCTCATCTGTAAAATGAGAGATAACTTCTAAGGTCATTCCCAGCTTCATTAGTATAGTGAACTCTGCATTTCAAAATTTACTTCACAACTACAAACATGCAACCTATATTGGAGAGTTGACTGTGAAGTATGGGAAGTTAAGGGACATACTTATGATCATACAATTAGGATTTGTAAGAGGCAGGGCCGGAACCCATGGTTTCCTGACTTTAAGACAGTGTTCTATCCAGTATGTGTTATTGACAAAAAATTACATTATAGGATGCATGTGGTTATTTATGATAAGTATAGTCATAATGAAGGCTCAGAGAATCTCCAATATTCATCAACATGGAGGTGTTGAACGTTTTCAAACTTTTCTGAGGGTTCACATTTTCTTCCAAGGCTTTTGTTTGGCTAAACCAAAAGTTGAATTATTGAACTCTTCTCCCCCACTGACTTCTGTAGAGTGTGTGATCTTTGCAATATCATATGGCCTGGTTTTGAGTTTAATGAGAGAGGTTTGAGTGAATCAACACTACCCAGGTTTGCCTTGCAGGAAGACTGGATCTAATGGATCTAGTGGAATAGGTAGAAACTCTGAGGTGCTAAGCAAAAGTTCCAAGAATGTTGATTTACATTTTTATAGTCATCACAGAGGTACTTATAGACACTAAGAAGCATAGGAACTAATAGAGCAGTATTATATATTCTCTTTGGTCAGAGAATTAAGAACAGCTAAGTTATGTACATTGGTCTAACTTTAGCTTGATCTCCCTTGGCTTTTGTGCTTTTCCCATGCAGATCATAGGTCTATGATTAAATGTCAATAAATTGATGACATAATCTTTGCAAATAACATCCACATATCTAAGAAGCTTTGGAAAAATAGGGAGTCACTTTTGGTGGAGTTGTGAACTGATCCAACCATTCTGGAGAGCAATTTTGAACTATGCCCAAAGGGCTATGGGGTTGTGCATACCCTTTGACCCAGTAATACCACTACTAGGTCTGTATCCCAAAGAGATCCAAAAAAGGGGAAAAGAGTCACCTGTATAAAAAATATTTATAGCAGCTCTCTTTATGTTAGAAAGGAATTGGAAATCAAGGGAATGCCCATCAATTGAGGAATGCCTAAACAAGTTGTGGTATATGAATGAAATGGAATACTATAAAAAAATGATGAACAGGCAGATTCAGAAAAACATGGAAAGACTTAAGTGGACTGATGCTAAGTGAAGTAAGCAGAACTAGGAGAGTTAACAGTCACAATGTGTGATGATCAACTGTGATAAACTTAGCTCTTCTCAGCAATACAATTATCTAAGACAATTCCAGAGGACTCTTGATGGAAAATGCTCTCCACATCCAGTAAAAACAATTGTGGAATCTGAATTCAGATTGAACCATACCGTTTCTACTTTTTTGTTGTTTTTTTTTCTTTTTTCTGATTCTTTCACAACATGGCATGCATAAATATGTATAATGTGACTGACTGTACATGTATAACCTATATCAGATTGCTTTGTCTTGGGGAGGGGGGGAAGGAAGGGAGGGAGGGAGAAAGTTTGGAACTCAAAATGTTATAAAAAACAAATGTTGAAAACTATCTTTATATGTAACTGGAAAATAATAAAATACTTTTATGATTAAAAATTTTAAAAATAAAACATTAAATTTTGAAAAAATGAAAAAACAACATCCACATATCTAAATGGTTTAACTTCAGTGGCTATTGTACATAGGTGACACTGTTTGATGGTATATTATTCCTTATTAATTTAACAGAACTTGGCAGTGGTTTTCTTTCTGGGATTTCCAGTTTATTATTTCAGTGCCCAGTCAAACTCTGGAATCCCAAGTAAAAACTGGCTAATTGGATGGTGGCTATTTATATAGGATTATCCCTTCCTCTATAAAGTCAGATTGGCCTAGGGTGAGGGTCTAATAGTTTTACTTGTCCAGTACAGGCTTTGGTGTTAGTATCCCAAACCCCCATTCATACTGTCAATCTATGTACCTAGGGTTCTCCTAGCTAGCTTTACTCCTCGGGGTTGTAGAAAGATAGAAAATAAGTTGTAATGCTGTTGTTCATGCATATCCACCAGTGTGGCTCCCCACCTTCCCAATGATTGTCAATTTATATCAATAATTCACCCTGAGCTCATTAGCTTTGAAATAGTGGTATGTACTATGGTGGTATAAGTAAGAACAGTTGATACAAAACATTGTCCAAAAAGTACTTTTACATAAATACTTATAAAGTCAAGGAAAAGTGGGCTCAAGATTGGGTTAACTCACAGTACTTGATTAATGGAGGCCCTTTTCTCCCTTCACAGACTCCTCATATTCCTCTCAGGCATGGTATAGATTCATGCTGGGCCCCTTGTAGCTTCCTGCAGCTATATTCCTTGACTGTCTAGTTCATCTTTGGCTGCTGATTCATTTCTTGTCATCAGCCATTGCTATTCCAGGGACCCTGCTAGAACACTTAGGGGAAATCAGAAATCCTTACACCCTTTCAAAGCTCATAAAGCCTTTTGTTCAAGAGGGTTGGGAAGGAGAGAGGAGACAGTGGTTATTCCCCACCACACCCATTTCCTTTCAGGAGATTGGCTAAAGTACGCTCTGCTCTCTCAGCAGGCAAGGCTGAAATCCAGGCTTCATCCTGGCTTGCTAGTTTATCCAAGTCCTACAATCAGTCAATAAGCATTCATTCAGTACTTATGTGCCAGGCACTGTGCTAATCACTAGAGACACAAAGATAGGCAAAAAACAGACCCTGTCCTCAAGGAGCAGTAGACTCCTCTAATGCAGAAGACAGCAAGCAAACAAGTACGTACAAAAAACCCCAAAACTATACACAGGATAAGTAGTAAATAATTAACAGAGGGAAGGCACTAGAATTGAAATGATTTAGGATAGGCTCCCTATAGAAGATAAAAATTTAGTTGGAACTTAAAGGAAGCCAGAAGATAATGATGAGGAGGGAGAGTATTCTAGGCATAGGGGAAAGCCAGAGAAAATGCCCAGAACTAAAAGATGAAGTGTCTTATTTGTGAAACAGCAAGGAAGCAAGTGTCACTGGATCCAAGAATACATGGTGGGGTGTAAAGTATAAGAAGACTAGAAAGGGTAGGGGCTAAGGGATTGGTTAATAAAATCTTTGAATGTCACACAGAGGATTTTGTGTTTGATCATGGAGGTGGAGGCAGTGTCAGTGGAGAAAAAGGGGCTATAATCATTCAAGAGATATTGCAAAGGTGAAATCGATAGACCATGGCAATAGGTTAGATATGGCTGAGGAGAGATTGTGAGGACTCAAGGATGACCCCTAGGTTGCAAGCATGGGTAACTGGGAAGTTGGTGCTGTTCTAAATAGACACCATTCTAATGTACTTCCTATTGTAACGATTGGAATAATGCCACCTGCTGGATACTTACTGTAGAGGAGTTCTGCCCATGAAGGGAAGGTCTTTGAGGGCAAGACCAGGAGTCAGGAAGTGACGCGGGCTAGTGGGAGGAGGAAGGAAGAGACTGGCGCTCAGTCTCGCTCTCTTTCCTGGGGACGCTGGCGGAGAAGGGAGCTAAAAATGTGCTCTCCCTTTAATAGATAGAAATCTAGGCCTTTCTCTCTCTCTTTACCAAATTCTTGTTTTCCTTAATAAATGCTTAAAAGCCTAACTCTTGCTAAAGCTTATAATTTATTGGCGACCACTCATTAGATATTTTAGACAGACTAGCTAGAATTTTAGCCCTTAACAGATATCTGTTAAGACCTTCCCTTCATGGGCAGAACTCCTCTACAGTAAGTATCCAGCAGGTGGCATTATTCCAATCGTTACACTATATAGCTTCATTTCATTTCATCTAATAGCTGGAAACACTCCACCTCTTTTCAACTTGATTGACTAGGTTGTTTATACTTAGTTTAATACCTCTGATTGAGTCAATAGATGTTTTTCACCTGTTAAAGGTAATAGGGTAGATAGCATCTTGTTAGTTAAATAAAGTGGGATAATTGATTTATTGGTTCCATTGATAGGCACTCTTACACTTGCATAGTCACAGCAAACTTTTAAAAATTAAGTCAAGTGAGGAAAAGTGGCCTAATAAATTTAGAGGCAGTATAGCATATTAGATATATTGCTAGTCTTAGAAATAGGCAAGACTTGGGTTTAAATGCAACCTCTGACATTTTCTAGCTGTGTGGCCATGGAAAATCATTTAATTGCTCTAAACCTCAGTTTCCTTACCCATAAAAAGGGACCATGATATGTAATGGTGTAGGGAAAGGAACACTAACTCTAGAATCAGAAGATCTAGGTTGAAATATACTTGCCACTCACTGCCTGTGTGACCATGGTCAGGTCACTTAACTTCCCTAGATTTCAGTTCCTCATCTACAAAATTACGGGGATGAACTAAGAGGTGTCAAATATGCAGCCTGCTGACCAGCAAACTAGATTGAAGTATATTTGAAAACATTTTACAAACCAAAAAAATACAGTAGAATATATGTGTATCTTAACATGTCGTTTTCTAAGTCAATATGCAGGACCCAGGTATTCTTATGAATTGTTTTATTTGAGTTTGACACCTCTGGGCTAAGTGACCTCCAGGGTCCCTTCCAGCTCTAGGCCCTGCCTATAGTATTTAAATAACAGGATTGTTTTGAGGCTCCAAAGAGATGTGTATAATAAAGATCTCTAGTGGTTAAAGCACCGGCCCTGGATTCAGGAGTACCTGAGTTCAAATCCGGCCTCAGACACTTAACACTTACTAGCTGTGGGACCCTGGGCAAGTCACTTAACCCCCATTGCCTGCAAAAAAAAAATAATAATAATAATAAAGATCTCTGAAAATCTTAAAGCACTATATAAATGCTAGTTTATAATTAGCTAACTTATGATACTACCCTCCTTCCCAACATATCCATCATGAATCTGAAGGAAGCCCAAATAATTTTCAGTTAAAATCAAACCAAATTTTAAGGTAAAGCATTGGATGAGTTTCCATATCTCAGTCTTCCTCTTTATAGTTCATAATCGACCATGTTACAGAGTTTGGCAGTACTGATAATTGATCCATGCACATCCCTTGTGTCTGTCATAGCATATTATATCCTTTGCACTATGTGGCAGCCTCCAAGTCATATTTTGATTCAGGAAGGTCATAGTCATTGGCACAAACAGACTATAAGTGAAGCTGTGCCCAGCAAGGTAACTTTTCTCCATAAGCCATGGACATCACCCTTTTTACTTTAGTTCCTCATATATAAAATGAGATGGAGAAGAAGATGGCAAACCACTCTACTATCTTTGCCAAGAAAACCCCAAATGGGATCAAGAAAAGTTGAACTTGACCGTGTGAAAATGGGTACCTTGATGTGCTTGAGACCCCCAATTATCCAGATAACCAGAACAACTGTCTCTAATAATAATCCTGTGCCCTTTTGTGACCAAGAGTAAACCCAGGTGGACATGTAGAAAATCAGTAACCCTGAAACCAATAAAAGGCTTATCCCACTGCATGATATGTGACTATGGATATGGACCTTATCGTCAGCTATTCACTAACTTTAGAACTATCCTTTTCTGCATAACCAAGTCTTGAATTGAACTCCCCATCACCAGGAAGGCCTTCTGCTTTGTGTATCACAAGCCACATCCTGCATCCCTGAAATTTCTCATATACTTCCCCTCCCTTTGGGAGTGAGCCTTTCTAAGCCCACTTTCCCTCTAGATTTCTTGTTTGCCTTCATTTAAACTGTAAAAAAAACCCTTGCAATCTATTGTATGGTGTCATATAGACTGAATAGCACCCATGACCATGCTTGATTTTCTTCCCTGCTCATAAAACCTTTCTTTTAATTTTTATAGGCATTGTCTTTCTCTGCTTTTCCTTCCCTTGTAGGAAGAAGGGGATTTAAATCTCAAGAACTGGCTTTTGTGTTCTTTGGAGACTTGGTCTTTGCATTCTTTGGTCTTCAGCTCTGGGGAATGAGAAATCTAAATTCCATTTAGGAGAGGTTTGCCTTAGTTTACAAACTGAAATGACTGAACAACAGCATACATACACACATTGGCACATGTGCATGGGTTCATTTTACATTGGACTGGAAGTTAGGAAACTAGAGCCATTTTAGTATAATTTTAATTTAGATAACTTTCCCCAGTTTACAAAGCATCCTTACCCACAACAGTTCTTTGATGTAGGTAATTCCATAATAGTTATCTTCATTTTACAGATAAATAATAATGATTATACAAGGACTGTGGTTATATAGCTTATGTGTCTTTCAAACAATACACTCAGGGGCAGCTAGGTGGTGCAGTGGATAAAGCACTGGCACTGGATTGAGGAGGTCTTGAATTCAAATCAGACCTCAGACACTTGATACTTACTAGCTATGTGATCTTAGCCAAGTCACTTAACCCTCATTGTCCCGCAAAAAAATACCAAAACAACAACAATAAAAATAATATACTCTAACTTTCTGCCTGAAATAATGTATTTCCATATTTTAAGTGTCTTGTACATAAAGATTCTAGAATTGGACAATTAAATGAGTAATTAAATTTTCCCTGTATTTGTTCCTTAGTGAATACTAGTTAGAATTATACTGAAGAAACTTGCAATGTGGTAACCTATAAACAAATATAGGCTCTCTATACTAGATCTGTCTAAAAACCTTTGACTTCTATGATGACAAAAGAAATGGTCTAGAAAAGATATGCTTGAACTTAAGAAAAATTAAATTACTTGTCATGAGCGTATATAAACATTAATACAGATGTGTCGATTTATCAGGGAATTAGCTAAATAGATAGTCAATGATAAGTGTAATAAAAGGAATCCTATGAAGCATATTCAGTTTCACTTCTGTTTCTAATTGACCACTTGGGAGCATTGTGGCCTATTCCCAGTCATTTGATGACCCTGAGTTGAAAGGTTTTGAGATATGGCTGCAAAGAGTGGATCCATAGCTTTAGGGAAGTGGAATGGTATCTCAAATAAAATAATTGATAGCTTTTGGCTTGCTCTATTTTTTCAACCTTCCAAGTGGCATTCTGTTACTCTGCCTTCCAATCATGTTGGCTTTTCTCCACCTGGGCATCCTGGCATCACCCACGTCACCTAGTGCAAGAGAGTTTTCAACTAGGAGAAGATGTGCCTGTGCCTGTGCCTCTGGCTGCTTTTTCCATTATCGTTTTTGTTTTTGTCATGAATTGTTGCGTCCAGGCTTTGAGGCAATCTTGTGAGTCTTTTCTGGTGAGAGGTAAATGGTGACTAGTGTATGAGTCCCTGGCAACTACTTTAGCCTCTTTGGAAAAGATGACTAATGACATGAGAACTGATTAAGCCTCTCCTGTTTTTCCAGAAGGAATTTACTGAGAATCACTCAGACAGTGCAGAGCCAAGGTGAAACATATAATACATATTGAGCAATCCCATAAACTGTTTTATATTTTAAAGCTTTAAAGTATCAACTAACTTCCCATCCAGGTACAATCAGGTAGCAGAGCTACCTAATTAGAGTTGACTTTTAAGCCACTGTTCAAGCTTTGTACTTGGCTTCCTTAAGGAAAAAGTTGGAAAAGCTCGGCTCAGCCCATTTGATGGAAGGCATCATGTGGAGGCCACTCAAGAGGGAATAGTTAGTTTTCTACTAAAATCGTCAACCTCAAACAACCTATTGGGCTTTAATTCCCCTATATTCCCAATATGGCAGGAGAAAAACATAGAGAATTTAAACTCATGGCACTCTTGTAGATAGATTAGAATCTGAAGCTGTCCCAACCAATTAGTTTTTCCTTCACTCCTAGCCTAGTATCATCTCAGGCAGGACATATGGAACACCTTGTCAGGATCCCACAATGACTATCCGGGTCTAGATGGAATACTGGTATTCAGGAATGTCATAGTCACATATAAATATGCCAACTTTCTATCTACATGGATGCCAGTCTCATCTCCACTACCACTCCTGTCCTCTGGGCAAACTTCTCAGCAGTTGCCAACATTGCTTACCCATGTGAAGCTCCTAGCATTGTTTCAGCTTTGCAGACTGGCATCCTTCTCATTCAGAGTATGCACTGTGTAACGATTGGAATGACGCCACCTGCTGGATACTTACTGTAGAAGAGTTCTGCCCATGAAGCGAAGGTCTTTGAGGGCAAGACCAGGAGTCTTTTCTTTGGCGGGGAGGAAGTGACGCAGACTAGTGGGAGGAGGAAGGAAGAGACTGGCGCTCGGTCTGGCTCTCTTTCCTCTGGACTCTGGCGGAGAAGGGAGCTAGAAATGCACTCTCCCTTTAATAGATAGGAATCTAGACCTTTCTCTCTCTCTTTACCAAATTCTTATTCTCCTTAATAAATGCTTAAAAGTCTAACTCTTGCTAAAGCTTATAATTTATTGGCGACCACTCATTAAATATTTTAGACAGACTAGCTAGAATTTTAGCCCTTAACAACTGAGTATGGAGAGCATTCTATAGGTTCACATACAAGCTTCTGAGAAATATTGTCCAGAAATGTTTTCTCAGTGAACAAGGTTCTTTTGGTCCCAACATTGCAGAAAATAAACATTCTTCTTTACATGGTAGATATCCCCCAGTCTTTTAGGACATAAGTATGTTAGGTTAAGTTATTTCATGCCTTTAAAACTTAGTGGAAAGATTATTTTTACATTCAGAACTTGGTTGAAAAGCAAAGCTGCCAAATTTTAGGAGATGGGCAGCTAGATGGCACAGTGGATAAAATGCTGGCCCTGTATTCAGGAGCAACTGAATTCAAATCCTGCCTCAGCCCCTTGACACTTACTAGCTGTGTGACCCTGGGCAAGTCACTTAACCCTCATTGCCCTACAAACAAACAAACGAATGAATGAATGAATAATACATAAATACATAAATACATAAATAAATAAATAGATAAATAAATAAATAAATTTAAAAAATTAAAAAAAATTTTAGGGGACAATACCATTATGATCAAACACTTTGTATGTTTAATGATGGCTTTTCATTTCTGACCCTGAGAGAAAGGAGCAACAGGAGGGTTTTCTGGAGTTTAGCATTTAGTTTTACATTGTGAAAAGTCTTCAGGAGAATTCAGGGATGACATTTATCAACTTGGATTTAGATGTATTGTAAAACATAATTTAAGGATCCTATTGAAAGTCCTGGACAAGTCTCTTAAACTCTCACTGCCCCTCAGAAACTGAAGAAGCTGCAGAGAATGTACTTGTCTGCATATTTAGAGAAAGTTCATCAAAAGGGACTCCCTGTACCAGTGAAATCATATATGAGGTGAAAACAATGTGAACATCTCCTAATCAGAGAATTTTTTACCTTTCCTTTCTCCTTCTTATTTAGTTATGTTGAATCAAAGGAATAGGAAGAATAAATGACACTGCAACAACAAATATTTTGAAGTTCTTTTTATGTGACTAAGAAACAACCTCATTCTAAATACTATTATGATGTGAGCCTTGTATTTTTTTTCTGCTTCTTTCTTAGCCAGCATGTTTGAGGCCTTGCTTTTATATGTTCTTTTACAGTTATGAAGTCTATCTTCTTTTCTTGGGTAATGAGGGGTAATAGGCTTCATTATATGATGAGGAGAAGAAAAATAAAGTGTTATTAGAAAAGTTTATTTCAGGTCAATTCCCATTTTTCTTTCACATACAAATTTGTAAAAAAAAAAAAGAGTTTTAAAATAATTTCTGGTATGAGTAGGGTTCTACTGTCATTCCATTTATTTACAGAAGTTCCAGACAACGCCATCAAATCAATCAAAAGTGTAAACTAGGTGCAAACAAGTCCTTAATCAATTTGAGAGGAATAAAGTGCTTTGATAATTGGATAAAGACAGATGTTGCCACACAGGAAATATCTTGTGAGTGACTGAAAGAATCAGAAACACATTTGGGTTCCATATAAAAACAACAAGCTAGTTTGTTGCTAGTAGGTTGAGTGGTGGTTGAATTCAGTGATGAAAGAATTCTGGGAGTAAATTGTCCTTGGTGTGAGGGTGGATTGGAAAGACTCTCTCTCTCTCTCTCTCTCTCTCTCTCTCTCTCTCTCTCTCTCTCTCTCTCTCTCTCTCTCTCTCTCTTTCTCTCCCCCTCCCCCTCCTCTCTGTCTTTCTCTCCCCCTCCCCTCCTCCCCTACCCCATCATGACCTGGTGATGAGCCAGTTAATTTATGGCTCAGAATATCTGAAGTAGCCACTAAAAGTGTTAGCAATGTTCAGTGTCTGGGAAAGAGCCCATAGATGGATGTAGAAAGACAGTAACTTAAGAATCAGGTCCGCTTCAGGGACCTGATGGTTTGTGTCAGAAAGATGTACCTGCTATAGCCCTACAAAGCCAGTGGCTCTCAAACCCCAGCAGAGAGCGCTTATAGCTATAGAGGAACATGATGAAGATTCTACTAAGGCAGAAAAGGACTTCCAGTAACTAGGAGTTATGAGCTACCCCTTTAACATTTGTGATCACTACATGTGTGCCTCACTACCATTTTAAACCACTACCATTTCTAAACCTGCTTTCACCAGAGACCTTTTATATGCAAGGATAGAATGCATCCCTAGTAAAGAGGGATCATTATGTATTACAATAACAATAATATTTTTTAATTTTAAATTAGAATTTTATTTTCCAAAGTATATGTAAAAACAAATTTTGACATCAATTTTTTAAAACTTTGTGTTCCAACTTCTCTTGCTCCCTCCCTTCCCAACCCCCACCCATAAGAACTCAAGCAATTCAAAATAAATTATACATGAGTAGTCATGGAAAACATTGCCACATTAGCTAGGTTATGAGAGAAAACAGTTAAAAAAAACAAAACTTCAGATTAAGGAATTGTCAAAGAAAAAAATTTAAATGTGTTTCCATCTGTTTTCAGATACCATCAGTTCTTTCTTTGTAGATGAATTGCAATTTTCATAACTCCTTCAGGGCTATATTGGATCATCGCCTTGCTGAAAATAACCACATGCTTCCCAGCAGATCATCTTATTTTGTATATAGTACATTTCACTCTGCTTCAGTTCATGTAGGTCTTTCCAGGTTTTTCTGATAGTATCCTGTTCATCATAACATGTATGTAGTACCTTAAATTGACAAAGATTTTTCTTCATAATAGCCCAGCAAAGTAGGTACCATATGTTTTGCCATTATAATCTATCATCATAACTATTTCCCTCCATCATATTCCCTTCCCATGATATATATTCTATTTTCTATCTTCTTTTATCCTCTTCCTCCTCAAAAGTGTTTTACTTCTTACTGTCCCCTTCCCCTGCTCTGCACTCCTTTTTTTCACCCTTCCCTCCTTATCCTCTTCCCCTCCTACTTTCCTGTAGGGTGAAATAAATTACTCCTCCCAATTGGGTGTGAATATTATTCCCTCCTTTAGCCAACTCTGATGAGATTAAGGTCTTTGAGCCAATTCTGTGTTCCAAATTTTTCTTCCTCCCTCAGTCCTCAACTCTCCCTATGAAATCAAGCAATTCAATAAGTCATACTTGTGCAGTTATGCAGAACATCTTCACATTCCTTGAAAGTGATTTGCTTTTTACTGTTCTCTCCCCCAATCTGCCCTTCCCTCCTTCCCCTCTCCACCCCCCTTATCTCCCTCCCCTCCCTCAGGGCAAAAATATATTACTATACCCACTTGAGTATGTATGTTAGTCCCTCTTTGAGCCAATTCTGATGATTAAGGTTCACTCACTCCCCCACTCCTTCCCCTTCTTCCCCTCCCCTCCATAAGCTTTTTACTTGTTTCCTTCATGTGAACTACTTCTCCCCAGACCATCTCTCCCCTTCCCCATCCCCCAGTCTATTCCTCCTACGCCTCAACTCTATTTTAAAGATGTCATCATGGGTTAGTTAGGTGGCACAGTGGACAAAGCACCAGCCCTGGACCCAGGAGGACCCAAGTCCAAATCCAGACCCAGACATAAGACACCCCACCCTGTTTGCCCCACAAAGAACATAACATAAATGCTTTATAGATATCATTCCTTCATGCTCAGTTCAGACCTGTCTCTTCTGTGAATTCCTTAATGAGAAAGTTCTTATGAGTTCAGAGTATTATTTTCCCATCTAGGAATGTAAACAGTTTGATCTTTTAATATCCCTCATGATTTCTTTTTCCTATCTACCTTTTTATGCTTCTCCAGGGTCTTGTATTTGAAAGTCAAATTTTCTATTTAGTTCAGGTCTTTTCATCACAAATGCCTGAAAGTTGTCTTTCTCATTGAAGTGCCATTTTTTTCCTCTGAAAGATTATACTCAGTTTTGCTGGGTACATGATTCTTGGCTGTAGTCCCAGTTCCTTTGCCCTCTGGAATATCATATATAGGTGCTGCTATATCTTGATTTATCCTTATTGGAGCTCCACAGTATTTGAATTCCCTTTTGCTAGCTGCTTGCAATATTTTCTCCTTGACCTGGGAGCTCTGGAATTTGGCTATAATATTCCTGGAGGTTTTCCTTTTGGGATCTCTTTCAGGAGGTGATCAGTGGATTCTTTCAATTCTATTTTGCCTCCTGCTTCTAGAATATCAGGGCAATTTTTTCCTGACCATCTCTTGGAGGATGCTGTCTAAACTCTTATTTTGGTCATGGTTTTCAGGTAGTCCAATGATTTTCAAATTATCTCTCCTGGATCTATTTCCCAGGTCAGTTGTTTTTCCAATGAGATATTTCATATTGCCCTCTATATTTTTTTTATTCATTTGAATTTGCTTTATTATGTCTTGGTTTCTCATAAATTCACTAGCTTCCATTTGTTCAATCCTAGTTCTTTGGCAATCATTTTCATCAGACAGCTTTTTTATCTTCTTTTCCATTTGGCTTTTCAAGCTGTTGACTTTTTTCTCATAGCTCTCCTTCTTTGCTCTCATTTCTCTTTCCATTCTTTCCTCCACCTCTCTAAATCTTCCTTCTCTCTCTCCTACATTCTCTTCAAAGTCCCTTTTGAGCACTTCCAAGGCCTGTGACCAATTCATATTTTTCTTGGAAGCTTTGGATGTAGGGGCCCTGAGATTGTTATCCTCTTCTGAGGGTGCACTACGATCTTCCTTGTTGCTAAAGAAACTTTCTATTATTCTCAACTTTCTTTGCTTGTTCATCTTGCCGTTTTTTACTTGACATTAGCTCCCTCTTACAGTGGAGTCCTACTTGCAAGCTAGACTGTGTCAAGCTTTAGAGGGTCCCAGCTGGTTCGGTTTGAGGGAGGGCAGGTTTTTCTCTCACCTGGACTGTTCTCTGGTGCGAAGTTAACCTCAAGCCAACTTACTTGTTAACCTGCCAGCAGAGTTCTGTGGTGGTTTTTAGCTTTGACTAGCCTGTGCCCTTCCCCTACCTGGGCCTCCTGCCACTCAAGATTTCTTCCTGGTTCCCTGCAGGGGTGGGATATCCGAACTGCTCCTCAGGTCCCACAGATATCCCTATATTTTCCACCCCCCAGGCCAGCCATTCTGCCCTCTCACTTGACAGTAATCTTAGTTCTAGAAGATGTCAGTGCTGCAGATGATTCAGAGGCTGGGGGTAAATTCCCCTTGTGCAGCGTGTTTGGGATCTGTGTCAGCTCGATCAAGGGTTGGATTCTGCTCGCAGCCCAGTCTGGACCCCTTTAATCTGGAAAATAATCTCAGCATCTTTTTGTGGGTTTTGCCACTCCAGGGCTTGTTTTCTTGCTTTTTGGGGGGTAATTATGTCAGGAACTCTGTGTGTTTAATGTCTTTCCTCTGCCATCTTGGCTCTGCCCTATAATAACAATAATATTAACTAGAATTTCTAATACATTAAAGTTTACAAAATTTTTACATTTGTTTTATTCTCATAACAACTCTGAGATATAGGTGCTTCTATTATCTCCATTTTACAGATGAGGAAACTGAGGCATAGATTGAGTTACTTACCTGGGATCACATAGCTAGTAAATGTCTGAGGTCAAATTTTAAGTTAGGTCTTTTTGATTCAAGGTCTAACACCTATTCCCTGTGCCACCTCTACACAGTAACACTTGTCCTTGCTTTCTCTGCTTAGGAAATACCAATTTAAAAAGATAATTAAACCTGACTGGCAATCAGTGTGAAATACAATGGTGGAGGTTCCTGAACAATGGTACTTGAAACTCAAGCTCCTGGGAGTTATAAGTAGAGCACTAAGAAATAGAAATTAGCCTTCCTCTATGAAATCATCTGGCCAGTGGGAATGCAAATTGAGAGAGCAGCCCTGCTTCCCTGTGTTATGGGCCTGGGTACCTCATTTGAATGGGCTGGGGTACCTCAGAGGTTTTCTGGGGTAAATCAAAGAACCTTCTCCTTGAGAAACTAAACCAAAGGACAGACACACCTAAAGAGATAAATGGCACTGGATCAGGACTGAGTTAACTCCAGGACCACCACCCTTCATTCTAATCTCCCACACCCCTTGGGAAATAAGATTAGATGTGGCTGCTGCCTTTTTGGCATGACAGGGAGAGAGATAGCTTGAGAGATCCAGAGCCGTTCCTCACCCAACTTCCCCCAGCCACCACCAGTGGGGTATGATCCTCCCCCAATAAGGGAACTTTCCTCAGTCAGATGATCACCCCATTGGACCTCCACCATCTATAAAAGTATCTGCCTGTCTCCTGCTCAGGGAGATAGGTATCTCAGAGAGCCAGGCCTCTGTGCCATGCCTTCTCCCCATGAGAAGAAGTCCAAGGATTTCTCTCTTGGTTTCCTTTCCCTAGCATCTAAATAAACTATTATTTTATTCTAATTGTGTACAAGAGGGTGTAATTCTTTAAAGAAGAATTCCTAAGAACCCCTACCACAAACTGCCACCCATTTCTCCCTTAACACCTGGGAGGAGAGTTCAAAATGAAGATGCCATTTCTAGAAAGAAAACAAACATTAAGTGTACAGATATATACAGATATATGTATTATATATATATATATATATAATACACACACACATATGTATATATATATATATATGCATTTTCATTATATCTCTATCTCTATCTATCATCTATTTATCTATCTCTTTACATATCTATATATTATAGCAGCTGGGGGCCAGAAATGATAGGGTACCCAGCTTGGAGTTAGGAAGATTCTTCTTCCTGAGTTCAAATTATACCTCAGACAATTACTATTTATGTAACTAGGCAAGTCACTTCACTTTGTTTGCCTCAGTTCCTTATCTGTAAAATGAACTGGAGAAGGAAATGGCAAGCTACTCTGAATATTTGCCAAGAAAACCCTGCATGAGGTCATAAAGAGTCAATACATGACAAACGACTGAACAACAACATATGCATTATACATGTATCCATATACATGTATCCATATACATGTATCCATATACATGTATCCATATACATGTATCCATATACATGTATAAATAATGAATTAATGCAAAGTAAAGTAAGCACAATCAGGAGAACAAAAATACAAAAGGACTACATCAAGGGGAATGGAAAGAACAACAAGACCATTAAAACCAAATGTTACAAAAATATTGTCCCAAAGAGGAGATATGAGATGCCAGCCCCTATCTTCCTTGCAGAAGGGGGCTAAGAGTGTGGAACATTGTTTATAATGTTAGACTTTTCTGATATATTAATTAATTCTTCTGAAAATTTTCACTGCTTTTTTGTACTTTATGATAAGAATTGAATGTTTTGGCAGTGAGATAGGTGGCTATATTGGATGTACTTGATATCAAAACAAAACAAATCATTATTTTTTAAAAGTAAGAAACACCTTCTTTTAAAAATATATGTGGGGGGGGGGGCGGAGCCAAGATGTCGGAGGAGAGGCTGTGACTCCCACAAGCTCCAGATAAACCCGTCCATTCACGCCCAAATAATGCGGTAAAAATCAAAACCCAGAACAGCCTAATGCACATAAGAACAGAGTGAGACTGTTTCTCCGCAAAAGAGGGCGATTCTGATCACCTACTGATCAGGCTGAACAGCTCAGCGTGCGGTCCGGACCCAGCCAGGGACAGTGCTTCCAACACGTCAGAGTCTTCAGCACCAGCAGCTTCTGAGGCTCCGATCACGGACTGGTGAGGGGGTTCGGAGGTAGGCCGGGGTGAAGTGGAGGCAGTATCTGCTGGAGTTGGGGCAAAGCGCCCTGGGTCTGAACCAGTGGGCTGAATCGAGTGGTGGTGGCCCAGTGGGGGAGGGGTAAAAGCATGCCAAGCTGCCGACCATAGAGAATCAGAGTTCAATCAGACTTCTGTTCCCAGGTCAAAGAGAAAGTGGCTGTGATTACTCACAAGCCAGGCAGGCTGAGAAGAAGCCCAATCACCCCCTGGGCCACGCAGTAGCACGATGTGTCCGGGAAGCAGCGCTACACTTTAAGGAGTAAAAAGCCAAGAAACAGTAAGCCAGGATGAGTAGGCAGAGAAAGCAGAAGACCATCGAAAACTTCTTTGGGGGAAAGGTAGACCACTATACATCCTCAGAAGAAGAAGATAATAATAGGGTCAAAGCTCCAACATCCAAAGCTTCCAAGAAAAATATGAACTGGTCTCAGGCCATGGAAGCTCTCAAAAGGGACTTTGAAGAGAAAGTAGGAGAGAGAGAACGAAGATGTAGAGAAAGAGAGGAAGGAATGGAAAGAGAAATGAGAGCAATGCAGGAGAGTCATGAGAAAAAAGTCAACAGTTTGAAAAGCCAAATGGAAAAGGAGATTAAAAAACTGTCTGCTGAAAATAATTGATTAAGAATTATGATTGAACAAATGGAAGCTAGTGAGCTTATGAGAAACCAAGACACAGTAAAGCAAATCCAATTGAATGAAAAAATAGAAGGCAATGTGAAATATCTCCTTGGAAAAACAGCTGACCTAGAAAATAAATCTAAGAGAGATAATTTGAAAATCATTGGACTACCTGAAAACCATGACCAAAACAAGAGTTTAGACACCATCCTCCAAGAGATTGTGAGGGAAAATTGCCCTGATATTCTTGAAGCAGAAGCTAAAATAGAAATTGAAAAAATCCACCGATCACCTCCTGAAAGAGATCCCAAAAGGTAAACCTCCAGGAATATTATAGCCAAATTCCAGAACTCCCAGGTCAAGGAGAAAATATTGCAAGCAGCTAGAAAAAAGGAATTTAAATACTGTGGAGCTCCAATAAGGATAAAGCAAGATCTAGCAGCTTCTACATTAAAGGACCGGAGGGCATGGAATATGATATTCCAGAGGGCAAAGGAACTGGGACTACAGCCAAAAATCACGTACCCAGCAAAACTAAGCATCCTCTTTCAGAGGCAAACATGGAACTTCAAGGAGAAAGAAGACTTTCAGGCATTTGTTATGAAAAGACCTGAACTGAATAGAAAATTTGACTTTCAAATACAACACCCTGGAGAAGCATAAAAAGATAAACAGGAAAAAGACTTCATGAGGGATATTAAAAGATCAAACTGTTAACATTCCTATATGGGAAGATAATACAGAGGACACAGGTCTGAACTGAATATGAAGGGAAGTTATGTTTTGTTCTTTGTGGGGTGTCTTATGTATGGGGCCGGATTTGGGCTTGGGGACTCCTGGGTCCAGGGCTGGTGCATTGTCCACTGTGCCACCTAACTAACCCATAATGACATCCTTAAAATAGGGTTGAGGTGTAGGAGAAATAGACTGGGGGAGGGGGAAGGGGAGAGATGGTCTGGGGAGAGGTTATTCATATGAAGGAAACAAGAAAAAAGCTTATGGAGGGGAGGGGAAGAGGGGGAAGGAATTGGGGAGTGATTGAACCTTAAAATCATCAGAATTGACTCAAAGAAGGACTAACATACATACTCAAGTGGGTATAGTAATATATTTTGCCCTGATGGAGGGGAGGGAGATAAGGGGGAGGGGGAGGGGAAGGAGGGAAGGGCAGATTCTAGGAGAGAGTAGTAAAAAGCAAAATACTTTCAAGGAAGGTGAAGACGTTCTGCATAACGGCACAAGTATGAAATATTGAATTGCTTGATTTCATAGGGAGGGTTGAGGAGAGAGGGAGGAAGAAAATTTGGAACATAGAATTAGCTCAAAGACCTTAAACTCATCAGAGTTGGCTCATGGAGGGAATAACATTCACACCCAGTTGGGAGGAGTAATCTATTTAACCTTACAGGAAAGTATGAGGGGAAGAGGATAAGGAAGGAAGGGTGGAAAAAAAGGGAGTGTAGAGTAGGGGAGGGGACAGTCAGAAGTAAAATACTTTTGAGGAGGAATAGTTTAAAAGAAGACGGAAAATAGAGTAAATATCATGGGAAGGGAATAGGATGGAGGGAAATAGTTATGATGACTTTGCTGGGCTAATACGAAGAAAATTCTTTGTCAAGTTTAAGGTACATTATTTAGGGTATGATGAACAGGATACTATTAGAAAAACCTGGAAAGACCTACATGAACTGAAGCAGAGTGAAATGCACTGTATACAAAATAACAGCAATAGTGTAAAATGATCTGCTGGGAAGCATGTGGTTATTTTCAGCAAGGCAATGGTCCAATATAACCCTGAAGGACTATGAAAATGGCAACCCATCTACAGAGAAAGAAGTGATAGTATCTGAAATAGTTGGAAACACATTTTTTTTCTTTTCTCTTTTTTTTTTTCTTTTTTGGTGAGGCAATTGGGGTTGGGTGGCTTGCCCGGGGTCATGTGGCTGGTGCGTGTTGGGTGTGTGGGGCCGGATTTGGACTCGGGTGCTCCTGGTTCCAGGGCCGGTGCTCTGTCCGCTGCGCCACCTAGCTGCCCCTGGAAACACATTTTTTAAAAAAATGTTTTTTCTCTTTGACAATTCCTCAGTCTGAAGTTTTGGGAGTTTTTTGACTGTTTTTTTTCTCACAACCTAGCTAATGTGGAAATGTTTTCCATGACTACTCATGTATAATTTATTTTGAAATGCTTGAGTTCTAGTGGGTGGGGGTGGGAATAGAGGAGGAAGAGAAGTTGGAACAATTTTTTTTTTTAAATTGATGTTAAAATTTGTTTTTACATATATTTTGGAAAATAAAATTCTATTCTAAAAAAAAAAAGAAAAGAAAAGAAAAGCCATTTCCAGGACCAAGACAGGCTCTTGTTGCTAAGCAGGTAGTAGTGCCAGATGAACTTTGTGAAACATTCCTTATTTGTTGAATCTGCATAACTTTGTATTTGGAGTAATTGTGATTTTTATCTACTAAGAGGAACTATTTAAGTTTAAAAAAAAAAAAAGAAAATACCTTATATTAAATGATACTTCCTATAACCAGAAGCAATACACAACAATAATACAATAAACCTTTATTAAGCAAAAAAAAAATATATATATATATATATATATATATGTGACTAAAAATTTCGTGTTCAACTTCCACACAAATAAATTTTGTTTGGTGTATTGTATATTCTAATTCAGGAAAAAATCAAAGTAGAAATAAGAGAAAGAAACTGTGGGACATTGAAAGGAAAGTAACTCAGAAGACAAGAGAAACTATAGTGGGGAGGGATGAATGATAGTTACTTTATTGCCAATCATTTGAAGAGGTATAATATGGAAGAAGGAATTACTTCCATATATTGACTTATAAGCTAAAAAATAAATCACAAATAGAGAACTTTAAAATTGGAAGGGATCTCAGGGGTCACCTAGTTGAGCCCATACCTGAATGAGAATACTTTCTTCAAAATTCCTAACAAATAGTCCTCCAGTCTCTACTGCAAGACCTTCAGTGACAGGGAACTCCCATCCTATTTGGGTATAGGTCTGATTATTAAATTATTTCTTTCATCAAACCTCAATTTGACTTTGCTATTTTCACACATTGTTTCTAGTTCTGTGTATTGGAGTCAAGCAGAATATGTTTGTCTCACTTTTCTACATGGCAGCCCTCCTTTAAATGTTTATCAATTTATCAGTGACCTTCCTAAAATATGGCGCTCAAAACTGAACAGGTTTACACCAGGGCTGAAAATAGTAGGACTATTACTCTCCTCATTCCAGCCATTTTGCCTCTATTAATGGAGGATCAAATGAGATAACAGAGAGAGATAAAATGCTACCCAAACCTTAAAATTCTATTGTATTATGCTGAACAATACTGAGCCAGATCCTTCAGTCATTCTACTTGCAATCCTCCTCCAATTCAATGTAAATGCTAGTTGTTAAGTTGAACAGAACATTTATTAAGCACCTGGTGTGTTTCAAGTGCTATGCAGAGTACTGGGACTATAAGATACTAGGAGAAAGAAAACCCCTGCCCTAGAGGAGCTTACAATATAATAGGAGAAAACTATACATAAAAGGAAATTTAAAAGAGAGTAGTGGGTGTGAAACAAATGTATCTCTTTTAGTCCAATAGAGGAAGTCCTGAGAACAAACTGGAGAAGAATCAGGCATGGCTGGCCTGGGAATCCCTCCTTAAATAGAGATTCTGGAAGGATTAATTTCATCAGAGGGAGAAGCCAGAGAGACATAGGGTGAATTTTAGGACTGGAATGAGGCTTTTGGATGAAAAGTTAGGTTATGGTAGAACTTCAAGACAGCAGGGGAAGTCCAGAATGAAGCCATACAGCTCTTTATTAAACAATGTCTTTTCATTTTGGTGATGTTGAGAAGTACTATTTAGGGGTCATTTTTGGAACCTTCTCTTTCTCCTTTCTTAAGACATTCATTTCCCTATTCTTTCTTCTCCACAGCTGTCCTGTTGTGCTGTTGACTAACACTGAGCCATTAGTCCACTAAAACCCTTAGATCTTTGTCACATAAGCTTTTGGTGGGCCATTCCATTTAATTACATTTGGTCCATCATTCTAACATGACAAGAACCACATTAATTCTTACTCTGCCCTTCAACCTTTTAGCTATCCCTCTGAGCATTTTGTCATCTGCAAATATCCTAGGTGTGCCATCTGTCTTCATTAAAGTCATTAATAAAAATGTTGGTGAAAGCTGTTGTTTAGGGGAGATGGAATTTTGGGCTTGGAGGCAGAAATTATTGTTTTTCAGTCCTTTCAGTCATTTTGACTCTCTGTGACCCTTTTGGGATTTTATTGGCAAAGGTATTGGAGTGGTTTGCCATTTTCTTCTCCAGCTTATATTATAGATAAGGAAACTGAAGCAAACAGGGTTAAATCACTTGCCTAGGGTCTCACAGCTAGTATGTATCTGAGGCCAGATTTGAACTCACAAAAAAGGCAAGTAGGAATAACTGAATCCAAAACCCTGCCTCAAATACTTTCTAGATGTATGAACTCTAGCAAGTAATTTAGCCACTCTGGCTCAGTTTCCTACCTTGCAAATTAAAGATAATAATATTACATACCTCACAGGGTTTTGTGAGGATCAAATGAGATAATATTGATGTAATGCTATGTAAACCTTAAAGATTTTTAGTATTATATTGAGTAATACAGAGCTAGATCCTTCAGTCATTCTACTTCTAATCCTCCTCCAATATATAAAGATATAAATGCTGGTTGTTACAGATCCCTGATGCACTGAACTAGAGACCTCCCTCCAAGTCGGCATCAACCCAGTAAATAAAGCTGAATTCTTGAGTTCCAGTTATTAAACCAGTAAAAAATCCATTTAATTACTTAACTACTATCCTGTATGGTAAAAATTATTGGAGTATAGCTGACTCATTTGGGAGGGGCTACTCCTGGCCCACCCTGAAGTTACATATGCTACTGAGGTCTGAAGGAGAAACCTCTCCATAGGCAGTTTTTGAAGGACCTCACCTTTTGGGGGAGGAAGATTGAACACTCACTGAGGAGAGGCTGAGTTGCTTCTGTAATGCTGGCTCTCTTCTCTCTCTTCTGCCCTTCTGGTGGCTTGAGTAGCTAGAGCAGATGTGCCAGGTGGTGAGTTAACACAAAAGCCCTGTTTTCTTTTGAATTAGTTTAACTGGAAGCAAGTTGGGAATTGTATAGACTTAGGTTAGAGCTAGGAGAATTTATCTGTATTTCATTGTCCCTACTTCCTTATCTTTGATTTTTATTAATTTTACCTTTGTTGTTTAATTAATTCCCAAATAATAAAATCTGATCCTTTTGTGGAAAAGAAGCTGTAAGGCTCCTTTCTTATTAGCCTGGGAGAAATATCTAAAAGGGCAGTTTGGAGGGGAGGGAGCTTTGAACCTAGAGGTCCCTCATTATTTCCAGGACCCAAATATTTTGGCAAGTCACCCAATTAACTCTCCATATATTAAATTTGACCCCCACAGCTGTATTCCATATTTCTCCATCTTGTTCACAAGAATAGCAGGAGAGATATTGATTGAAGCTGTCCTGAAATTTTGGCATGCTAAATGTATGGTAGTTCAACCTAACTTCCCAAACTGGTAGGTTGTATTTAAAACTGGTGCTTAAAAAAAGCAAAGAAAAGAAATGGATTTCATATGAATTGTTTGTTATGAAGTCAAACTGGTTCTTAGGGACCACTATGCCCTTTTCTAAATTTTCGCAAATACTTTCTTTAATACTGTGTTCTAAAATTTTTCCAGGAATTAAACTCAAGATCCCTGGCCTAAGACCTTCTACTTTCTTCCCCATTTTTGGAAATTGGCCAATCAGCCTGACTCCATTCATGCAGAAGTGAAATCCAGGAAAGAGATACAAGATTTGATTTTACATTGTATACCTCAAAATATAGCATAATCAAAGTTTAAACTATCAACAAGTAAACGTGCCTTCCAGCTACATAAAGAATATATTATAAATTCTTGGCAAATTGCTATAAAACTTTCCTTCTAACAATAAGAGCTACCATTTCATAGAACTTTAAGGCTCACAAATACTTTCTTCAAACATCCCTGTGATTTGAATAGTATAAATATTATTATCCCTACTTTATAGATTTGAAATTGAGGCACAGCGATATTGAATGGTAAGGCTAATGCCAAGGCTAGGATTTGTACTCAGGTATTCCAGATCCAGTGTTTTTCTATTATGCTTCTTTTATATGAACTACTGAAAGCATTTTTTAAAAGGT
Source organism: Dromiciops gliroides (assembly GCF_019393635.1). NCBI lineage: Eukaryota > Metazoa > Chordata > Mammalia > Microbiotheria > Microbiotheriidae > Dromiciops > Dromiciops gliroides. The sequence continues at coordinate 556,134,713 of NC_057861.1, forward strand.
TTAACACTATGTGTTCCAATTTATTTTCAGTTATGAAGTTGGAATATGTATTCAGAAATAGAAAAAGAACCATTCCTCACTGGATAATGGTTATCAAAAGGATTGTAAGTTATTGACAACCATATGAAGACTATTCCAAATTACCAATGCTAAAAGAAATGGAATTTAAAATAACCCTTGAGATTTGATTTTACACAAAGCATATTGGTTAAGGTGGGGGGAAAAAGGTAGAAATAGTCATGGTTTGAGGGGCTATGGAAAGATCAGAACACAAAGACACAGTTGGTTGAGCTATGAATTGCTTTAACCATTTGTTCAGTATGATAAAATAAGGGAATTTGGCAGATGCCCAGGGGTCCCACCTTATTGATCTAATATTGTTTGAGAAACTAACTAAGTACCTACTTGAGCTGATTAGATATAGGCCACACCTAGCCTTCCCTGAGTGACATATACTACTGATGTCACTAGGGGGACCTCTCTTGGCCAAGCAAGTTGAAGGACCTCCCTTTTGGGGGGAGGGAGAGATAAGGTAGAAAAGAGAACACTTACTCTGAGCTCTCTCTTTCCTGTTGGTGAGCTTCTAAGAGTGGACTGTAGAGGGGCTGCACAGTTGACTCCCATAGAAACTACAGACCCCAGGTTGTGAGTTAATAGAAATGAGTGAGGCCAGCTCTTCGAATTAGCTGAGCTGGAAACAGTTTTGGGGATTGTGTCAGTCTTTACTAGAGCCATGGAGCTTATCCATTTTTCTTTTCCCCTATTCCCTTGTCCTTGAATTTATTAATTTCACCTTTGTTATATATTTTATTCCCATTAATGAAACCTGATTTGTTTGTGGTAAAGAAGCTGTTAATCTCCTTTCTTTTTGGCCTAGGAGAAATAATGAAAAAAGGCAGTTTGGAAGGGAGGAAACTTTGGATCCAGAGGTCCCGCATTATTTTATGAACCCCAATATTACATCAAGCCACCCAATTAACTCTCCCCATATTAAATTTGTCCCTTACAGTTTTGGTGAGAAAGCCAGAAGTTAACGCATCTGGTGGATTTCTTTAACCCATCGCACCCACCACTTATTTGGCCATGAGCCAACTAATCTGATGGATCTCTAACCCTCCCACACTGCCTCCATCATTTAACCTATCTCCCTTACTTTAAAAGCCTCTGAAAGCCTTACCTCAAGAGAAAATCCAGTCCATTTTAAAAGGTACCATGATTGAATTCAGTCAGTCAACAAGTGCTTACTATCTGTCGAGCTCTGGAATCCAGGAATGTAATTTGGCTGAACCCTGGGATCCAGAAACATAATTTGACTGAGCTGTGGGTTTCAGGAATATAATTTGTATGTAATTAAGCTAAGAAAGTAACTAAATATGTATATACCCTTTGACTTAGAGATTCTACTGCTGGTCAAAATAAAAGACAGGAAAATAGAGACATAGATAGCAAAATATTCAAAGCAGCAGTTTTTGTGGTAGCAAAAAAAAATAGAAATAAGATAGGTGTCCATAATTTGGAAAATGGCTAAACACATTATAAGGTACATGAAAACATGGCATATTACAGTATCATAAAGAATAATGAATAGATAAAGTTTAGAGAAACATGCAATAATTTACATGAGCTGATACAAAGTAAAATTAAGTAAAAACCAGGAAAACAACACATTTGACCAAAAAAATTAAAACAAAATACATGTGAATACTGTTATTTCAGTGATAAAACTTCGTTCATTAGAATAAATGTGAGTGGAGCAGCTAGGTGGCACAGTGGAAAAACCACTGGCCCTGGATTCAGGAGTACCTGAGTTCAAATCCAGCCTCAGACACTTGACTTACTAGCTGCATGACCCTGGGCAAGTCACTTAACCCCTATTGCCCCAGAAAAAAAAAAAAAGAATAATGTGAAAATTCACCTCCTTCCCTTCATTCCAGAAATGTTGCAGAGTAGTAGTGTGGAATATTATATACTTTCGATGAACTTTTAAAATTTCTAAAATCTACTTATTCTAACTGAAGGATATATATGGAAATTAATGTAATATAATACAAAAGGCATAAATAATTTGTAATTTTTAAAAAGAGTATGCCTCCAGAAGACATAACTTTTCTCCAAATTCATTCTCAATATAAGATAATTGATAAATGATATGCCACGCATCATTGTACACCTTGATTTCTTAAAAGGGTCTGATCATTTTGTCACAAGAACTCATAGATTCAACAGAGGCTTTGAAATGCCATATACGTGTATATATTATATTTTTCTAAAAAAATACTATCATTAACAATAATAATAGCTAAGCTTTATATAGCATTTATTATGTGCCAGACACTGTGCTAAGTGCTTTACGATTACATTTCATTTGATTCAGACATCAACCTGAGGAGATAGATGCTATTATTATCCCCATTTTATAGATTAGGAAACCGATGAAAACAGTTTGTGACTCAGAGTCACACAGCTACTAAATATTAGAAGTCTTCTTCACACACACACACACACACACACACACACACAAACACATATATACACACATGCATATATACCCACATTTTATTGTTGTTGAGTCTTTTGAGTTTTGTCCAACTCTTTGTCACCCCATTTGAAATTGTCTTGGCAAAGATATGGCAATAGTTTGCCATTTCCTTCTCTAGCTCATCAACCTGCTAAATATAAAATCAAACCTTGTTGGCTGCCTAATGACCAATTTATATTTGCTCCAAATTTTCTTTTTTCAATAAGCTGTATGATTTTATTTCCATGTGCAATCTTCTTAAATGAGTACAATGAATATTTTATATATATGTATATATACACACATACATATATATACACACACATATATATATATATATGAAAAGAGCTTGGATTCAACTTTGGCTGCATAGTGGGGTGAGATCCTAGATAACTAGTGCATTTGTTATTATTCCTCTGGAAACCAGGGTATTTCAGGGAAAGAACCTGAAAAAACAGGGCTACTGCATATTGTGCAAACTGGCCTCTGGGATTTTATAGTTTCTAGAACAAAGATTAGAGTTAGGTGAGGGTCCTGGGTCGACAGCACATTTAGGTGATAACGGATCCTGAATGTGGTCCACATGGCTGCAGGTACTTGGAATATTATCTCTCCCTCTGGGAATGGCAGTTGGTTTTGGTGTTTGTTCCCCTAGGTTGTGTGTCTGTCTGTGGCCAGACTGTTTTGGTCCTCTGGATCCAGTAACATTTATATCTAGGGGATTTGGCTATGATGAAAGGCTCTCTGTGCCTAAGGTCCTTGGAAGCTAACTTGTTGATCATGTTCTTTCATCCATCCCTCTTTCAAAAGGAAAGCCTATCCTAGTGGTGAGGACCCTTGCTGTTTTGTAGCTAGGAGTGAAATCTGAGGTAATATGATAGCAGAAGGGAAAGAACTCCTTGGCTACAGTTCTGATGCAGAAATTTATTTCCTAAATGCATTCAATTAAATTATAACCTTTTTTGAACCTTATCTGTAAAATGAGAGGGTTGAAGCAAATGATCTGCAAGGGTTTCTAGGTCTAACATCAAATTCTGTAAATTATTTGGCTGCCAAATAAGAACATAAGCTGGTACATCAGAAAGAGTGTTATATATGATGTCAGATGACTTCGGTTGAAGTCTTGACTCTGTCACTTGGTACTTATATGACCTTGAGAAAATGTCATACTGTCTCTGGGTCTCAGGTTTTTTTTTTCTCTGAAGTCAGCAGTTGATTTAGATAATTTTTAGATGAGAACCTTCATGGTCCTTTTCCAGCTCCAAATATATGATTTTAAGTGATATTGTGTTAGAAATTTTTGTTTAGGCATTTTTGTTTTGATGTTTGTTCAAACCACAGTCTGGAAGATAAGCTTAAGTTTGAAGATCTGTAAAAGTTTATTTTAGTTGGCCAGATTTGTGGTGTAAATAGTTATTTACATGAGATCTTTTCATGAAGAATTCTGTCAACCAATTCAGATAGGGCCCTGTAATGCAACCTAGGATTGTAGAAGGTATCCTGGAGAGGTTAAATGAAATTTCTGGAATCACACAAACAGTATGTGTGAAAAACAGTACTTGAACCAAGGGCTTCTTGACTCACAGGCCTGTTCTCTATCCACTGTGACATGCTGGCTTCCTATAAGCTTTAAAAAACTGAACTAAATTCTACAATAATAGATCCTAGCTCCTAGTTCTCAGCAGCGGATTCCTCCAAAATTGACTTCCTTCATGAAATAACTCTCCCGTAAAATTTAGCAAAGGGTTGACCTGCTAGCAAAACTTTGGCAATCCATAAATATTAAATCTGGGCACTTCTGTCACTTTTCATTTAATATAAATTTTTGAAGAAGTAATTAAATGGAAAAGTCTGTTGACTCTCAGAGATAAAACCAAGTGTATTTTCCATTTTTTCCAAAGAAAATCACAAAATATACAATGGATAAAGTGTGAATACTTTAAGTAAGTAGTATTGTCAATCCCTCTAGAAACATGTACGCTTAAGATATTCTTGTCAAATAGTGGGCTCTTAGGACTGACAGATTTGTGCTTATATAACAAATGAAATAAATTAATTCACTTTCCTCTGAGTGAGAAATTTGTTAACACTTGCATTAACTTTCTTGCTGTTGTTTCATAAAGTCTTAGCTGGTCATTTCATTCAAATACTTTCCATTGCCTTTTTCTAATTCCAGGTCTACTAACTCCTCTCAGACAAGACCTTCCCTGATTTCAACAAGCACTCAAGAATCTAGTACCACAGAAAGAATATAAGGCTGATTACAAAGCCTAAGCTCGACTTCTGGATTTACCACTTAGCAACTACACAATGTTGGGGGAATCACTTAGCCAATCTGGATTTTAATTTCCTCATTTGTGAAATTGAGATCCACTTAAATATAAAACATTTTGTACTCATTGAGCACCTGTGATGTATGAGGCCCTATGCTAGGTGCCAGGGGTGCAAAGTAAAAAAGCCAAAACAGGGGGCAGCTAGGTGGCACAGTGGATAAAGCACTGGCCCTGGATTCAGGAGGACCTGAGTTCAAATCTTACCTCAGACACTTGATACTTACTACCTGTGTGACTCTGGGCAAGTCACTTAACCGTCATAGCCCTGCCTCCAAAAAACAAAACAAAAAACCCAAAAACAACAACAAAAGTTTTTCTGCCCTCAAGGAGCTGGCATTCTATCAGATAATAATAACTTGTCCTGCCTACCCCATAAATTTGGAGTAAGGATCAAATGAGATAATTTTACAAAAGGGCTTTAAAAATTATGTACACACATGCACACATATATACACATATATACATATATGTATATATGTAAGAAAAATAATATTTGTGCCTTGGAGTATGTATAGATGGAGGGAGCTACAGTATGTAATAATATTGCGTGAGACTGAGATGTTTAAGGACAAGGAGAGGTCTCTCAACTAAGGGAGCTCCATGATTCCCTAATACCACTTTAGGAGAGGCTAGGCAAAGGGAAGTTTGGTTTATATAAATTGTCCCCTCATAAAGTTTATCTTTCTTGAGTTCTCAATGGCCTCAAAGACTTATCTATGTCAGAGTTCAGTGTATATAAATTATGGCATATGCTCATATAGTCTCCTGTTTGTGGGAAATTTGTTTTTATTTATAGTAATAATTATTGTATTTCTCTATTGTTTCTGAAAAATCCAAAGGGGATCCAATTCCATATAACATAGTCTTCACCCTTGCCTCATCTGAAGCAAGTATGATGTTTCCCTTCTCTTTGTAGGGAACAAAACTTCTTCCCAAATCTCTTTCCATGTAGTTATTTAATGTGACAAGGATGTAGTTGGCAACAAATTTTTTTTTTTCTTCCCAGTCACAGACAGGAATGCAATTGACAGGCAATAACATAAATAAGCACTGGCTGCTTTGGAGTAGCAATTGGGAAGTTTAGATCTCTGTAACTCCTGTTTTTTCACCACTATCTGAGCAGGTCAGCAGAGCATTCTATCAATAGCAATTACTACCATCCTTCAATGACAGTCCACCTCAGTCCAGAAGGAATGGGGCAAATGCCAAGAGTCGGGGAAGCAGATATATAGAAATGAGACAAAGTGTTATTCTCTGCCCATCATACTTCCTCTTGTGTTGTGTGTTTCTCTTAAAATTTCTCTCTTCCACAAGTTAAAAAAAAAGAAATGATAAAACTGGTAAGCAAACTTATTCATCCCACGCTACCCCGCAGCCACCACCATCATTTCCAGGTTTCTCTGATGTTTCTATGTCTACACTCCCAAGATAGTTTACCTGGAAATCAAGGGTTACATATATAAATGAAAAGTAAAATAATTTACTTCTTTATTCTGGGAATATTTGTTACATGAGACTATGGAATGGGATAATCCTGGATAATATTTGTTTTATGAAATAGTTGTGGGAATGAAATCAGAAAATGTTAATAAGGTATTTAGCTATAAAGATGCTTCTATGCATATAAATATTATCCCTTTATGAGGTGCAAAAACCTTTCTCATTAAGTCAAAAATGGAACAATGTTATTGGCTGAGTAAACAAATTAGCCACACCTCTAGGGGTTGTAAATAGCTAAAACTTAGACAAATTTCAGTCACACTGAAAGCTGCAAGAGATATGTAGATGAGATCTCTCATCTCTACAAGTGGAGGGATATGGGTAGCAAAGAGAATTTATTTCTCCTCCCCACCAAATTCTCTATGTAACTTTGAAGAGGAGCTACTGGACGAATAGGAGGCATCGCATATATCAAGAAGCAGAAATACATGTTCCAGATGGATATGAATATAGAGTGACAGTCATTCAAGTGAGAAAATAGGTTCAAAGAGCATGACCTCAGGTAGCAGAGAAGAAAGTTGGGCTTCAGAGAACAGCAGACCCTGGGAACCCAGCTGCATAGTCTCCCCAACAGAAAAGTTGCATCAAAGGAGAACTATGTGAGGACTCTGTAATTCAGGGGAGTGATATCAATGAGAAACTATAGGGCCATTAAAATGAGAATATTTTATAGATTACCTGTCAAGGGGTGAGGAGTAGGGAAATAAAAATGAGGAGTAAGAAAGTTGGGTACTTAACTTTAAGGGTACCATTCCAGCAAGAGGCTGAAGCACATCTCTAGGTTTATTATCCTGAATATATTTGTATCCTGTAGTAGCAAAAGTAAGGACATCAGGCCCTGCAGCACCAGAGATTGTGAAGTACGTTTACCCCATGTGTATTCTACACAAATTTCTTACCACCATGGCACTTTAACTTGGAGCTCATGCTTCCTGTGTGTGTATTTGTGGAAGTGAGTGCCCCAGCTTTTGTTTGGGGGTAGGGGGGAAGCTTTGTAACTACCATTCTTACTGAAACATTTGAATAAATTCTTTTGTTAAGAGCTATTTGAGTCTACTTGCTGATTGTTAATGGGAATCACACTAGCACATGCGCCATAATGATATACTGTATATATGGTATGGCCCCGGAGAACCTGAAAGGGCAGCTGTCCTCTTCGGATCCAAACCTGAGAACCTACAAGTGCAAGTGAGCACCTAAAGGAGATGCTGCAGGAAAAATAGCTTTACATGTATTGAGAAAGAATTAGTGACTCCTCTCTCTTTCTGTTGTGAGAGAGTCCCTCCATTTAGTTCTAGATTTGCAGTTTTCATGCTGTTTGGAGTTGGATTAAATGATGCTTAAGATCCTTTTGGCTTCAAAATCCTGACTTTTTTCTCAAATGTACAACATCGATTACCCCATCTTGGGCCTTAGAGGGTTTCAAGGTTAGGAGGGAGCATTTCAATGTAGAATTTGGATATATTTGGATATGTAACTAAATATCTTTGGATATGTAATTTATTTGTTTTCATGTAGAAAAAAAAGACATGAGCAAGATGTTTATATAGTTGTGACTTAGAAGTCAGGAGATGAACTAATAAGTGGATCAGAACTCAGAGTTTCTGTTTCTATAGGGAGAAAAAGTGTTTATGTAGGGATAAGGCTATGAGATCATCATACTGAAGGATATAAAACAACCCATGTTAAAAACAATCAAACAAACAAAAATCCAACCAAACAAACAAACAGGGCTGGAGGACAAGTAAGATTCAGGCCTAGAGACCATGGTTAATCATTTATTTTTGTGGGGATTTGAAACATCTGAGCTGTCACCTTTGAGAATAGTTGAGCTGTGGCAGAACTCAATTTTCTATTCACAGACACACAAAGCTTCACATCCTTTTCACCTCCTTCCTGCTCCTCCCTACCCCATTTTCTTGGCAGACATCATAATACTGTCACCCAAATCTAATTGGAAGCATTTTGATACTCCTAAACATCTGTGATATTGAACTACTTGTACAGCCAACAAAATCCTGTATTATTGTCAAAATTAATCCTAGAAATATTTTGCTACAATAGAAATGGTCTGGCCCTGAAGGATTATGTAGACATTTAATTTTATATTTTTCAGTGGAAGAAATTCAAATGGAAAGTATAATCCTTTAGGTAAAACATGCTTCAATTAGTATAATCCAGCATTTCATCATGCTAGTAGATTTAATCATGACAAAAAAGAGAGGTGTGATTAACCAGGGAAAGGACATATCATTGTCAAAGTATGACAAAGGATTGAAATACAACCAATAGTGTACTAGTTATAAGTAGCTGAGGAAAAAGAAAATACAATTGAACACATTTAACCAGCTATGAGATGTGCTTGCCTCCTTATTTCCCAACAGAGCAACTTGGTCCTTCCCACTTTCTCAGTTTCCCTTGTGACTTCTATTACAGTGTCAGAGAAGGTAATGTATTTTTCCCCCAGTGGAGAAATAGCATGCAAAATTTTTTTCTTAGATGAAAAGATGTTTAAAAAATGAAATTAAGTCATGAACTATTAAATCAGATGTACTATTTAGAATCTTCTTTAGTCAGAAAAATATAGGGTTATTTTTCACACATTAGCAATAAAGAACACTGGAGGTCTAGTAGTAGATGACATTTCTCATTATATAGTAATAATGGATTGGCCTCCACTTTTTTCCTCTCAGAATAAGGAAAGGGACTTTGAAAGTATAATAGCTAATAATAATAATAATAATTAGTATTTATATAGCACCTTAAGGTTCGCAAAATGCTTTACATCTTATTTCATTTGATCCTTATAACAGATATATAAGATAGGTGCTATTGTTTTCCTCATTTGGCTAATGAAGTCTGAGGCTGAAGGAGGTTAAGGTAAACACCCAGAGTCACACAGCTAATATCTGAATAAGAATTAAACTCAGTTCTTTCTGACTCCAGGTCCAGCACTCTATCCTCTCCACCATCTAGATCTACTTAACATGGTTTATTGTTATTGTTATTATTTGTTACTAGGAAAGACTTAATACAGAGGGAAGGAAGGATAGGGTAATTTTCTTATATCCAATTTAAAAAAAGTTTGACCACTTTAAAAATATTTTGAATAATTAGGCTTATGAATACTATTTGTGCAGCTATGTGTGACCAAGACCTTTAAAATTATTTTCAAACTATTAAAATTATTATTTTCAGTAATATCCCAAGAATAGGGCAGCACAGTACATGTTTCATAGGTAAAAAGACCCTGGAAGCATCTGCCTCTAACCAGTGTCTCCAGTTTGAATTCACACTAATACCCCACGCCCAGAGTGTTCTCATGAACAGAGATCTTTGCCTCTTGGAACATCTGATTGCCTTTATAGTTTAGCTCAAATGTCATCTTTTGAAGGATACCTTTTTTAATCCTTCCAGTTCTTAGTCATTTCTAACACCTTTCCCCTCACCTACTTTATATTTTTTGGGTGTATATAATTACACACATTTGTAAATATAAATATTCATGTATATATGCATATGTATACATAGAAACACACACATGAGATGAACAGAGCATTTGGGGTAAGAGGGAACAGTGTGCATTTAGCCAGGAAAAAACATTTGCATATTTTTTTTTTCTTACCTCCTTATCTGTGTACATGTTGTTTCCCCCAATGGAATGTGGGATCTTGTGGGAAGGATCAATTTTATCTTTTGTATTTCTAGCACCTAGCATAGTGCCTGAGGCATAGATCCTTAGTAGGTACTTGTTAAGTTGGTCCAATTTGAATTCAATTGAATTCTTGAAGTTTATCAGTCTTGGCCTTATCTGACAGGTGATTTGGTACAGGCAACAAAGATAGAGATATAGGGGCAGGCAGAGGTATCCATATCACAGCCTGGACTTTGGAATAAGCTATGGTACATTACTGGGCCAGGACTGTGTTGAATATTAAGGTGAAAAGAAAACTATTCACTAGATATATAGGGCATTGTTTTCAAGATTGTACAGTTCATTTACCAATTCACATATTCACAGCCAGAGAAACTTCCTATTTATATTGTAATTAACTGATATCACAACAAAAGATATGGAGGCCCAATATAGTCATAAGAATATTGTATATGATGTTGACACATATGTAGAAATATAGATATAGATATACACATATAACATATATGTTAAGACAAAGAATTGATTCAGTAGGTGTGTGTTTATGTATCAGGAATATTGTGAAGTTCTCCTCCTTCCTACCCAAGCAGGTCTGATTATAACTTTACCTAGATCATCAAACCCTGGTGCCTTTTCAAGATGGAACAGTCATCACTGTGCAGTAGGAATAGCAACAGATTTAAAGTCAGAGGACCTCAATTCAAATCCTACCTTCTGTTTGCTACTTTGGACAAGTCACTTTATCTCGTGTTACATATAAAAAAATTGAGAGACATGGTTTCTGGGTAATTAATGATTTTATTATTATATATAATTATTATTAATATATTATTAATAATGCTAGCAAATAATTAATAGGTGTTAGTGGAACAACAACAACAAAAAAAGAATATTGTATATGATATCAGAGAACCAGAATTTGAATCTTGACTTTGACATTACTTACCTTTGGCAAATGCATCAGTAACTTACTCCATGTGTCACTGTTTCTTCATCCCCAAAATGATGGAGTTGGGCTAGATGACCTTCCTTGAGGATATCTTCAGCTTCTGTTTAAGGGAGTGGTAGCATGACAGGACCCATGGCACAAGGATAGGTTATAGGCAATTGTTCTATAAGCTATCCATTATTCCACTCAAGAAACAGAATCCTGCCACTCATCATCATCAAGTCTCTTATGGCTCTAAATCTATGAAGCTATGATGTAGTTTAGTAGTTTAATGGTATGTTGGAGGCTTTTTACTAGTTATGCTATAACTGAATTTGGCTTAGATTTGCAATCAAATACACATACATTATACTTCTTTAGTGTGCTCCAAATACTGTGCCATGAGAAAAGGGGAGGCAGGGAAAGGTTGTAGACTATTGACATAGAGTATGAAATAGCTACTGTGGATCCCCTTTGACCTAATTCTATTAATTCTCATGTGGATATCTGAGGAGTAGGCCACTATACCTTCTGAGTGTACAAAAATTTATATTAAAGTATAAATGAGTTAGTCTCTGATCTAGAGGTGGATCTTCTCAACAAAGCCAATTTCTCTACTTGCACTATCCATCCCATTCCCTTCTAATTTCTCTGGCAGATTCCCTCTGTAATTATTCCTTCTTTCCTTGATATTTTCCCCTATTCCCTTTCTCTAAAAAACAAACAAACAAACAAAATTTAGCTAACCTGTTACTTCCTCAAGATATTGAAATATTTCTTCCTTTTCATGCCCAAACTTCCTCAAAAATCTTAAACAGAAGCTGGATGACCAGTTGTTGGGTATGCTATAGTGGGGATTCTTTATGTCTATGGGTGCAAATGAATATTTAACTTAAGCTTATTCTAAACCACTGATTGTGATAAGAATACTCTGCCTGCCTCTATGTTTCCATTCTTGCTTCCTACACCAGTCCCTTGTCAGTATAACATGAAGTCCATTCTAACTCTCCAATTCTGGGATTCTTTGATTCTTTTACTTCCTGTACCAACTTCTGTTCTCCATTTGGAATTATTTAATTTTTATATGCTGAAAATAAAATACACAGAATTCTAAGGAAAAGTAATTATATTAAAATTTTCCATTGTAACAATTCATAGGCCCCAGATTTAGAACCTTTGCTTTAATTTGGCTGAACTGCCAAATTTGCAGGGTGGCTTGCTGAAAGTTCTGTGTAATATGAACTATCCTCATCATTTTGTTATCATCATAATTAATGCTATAAGAGACAGGTTCATAGGCATCTTGTAGGATTATTTCATAATCACTTTGAAAATCACTACTATAGATCATATTAAAAATTCCAAATCTACATAAGGTAATGTGGTGAAGTGGCAAAAGCGATAGACTTAAAAGTAGGAAAGATCTAGGTTTGAAGCCTGGTATCTATACTTTCTGGCATATGACCTTAGATAAGTCATTTAACCTTTCTGACTTAGTTTTCTCTCTTGTAAAATGGAAATAAAAATATTTTACTACTTGCCTGACAAGCATATTTTCAAGTATTAAAGCATTTATTAAATATTTACTATGTGCCAGGCACTGTCCTAAACTCTGGGATACAAATACAAAGAGAAGGAAAGACAGTTTCTACCCTCAAGGTACTTACATTCTTATGGGGGAACACAACATATAAAAGGAAACTAAAAAGTGGGGAAGGGAATGGGAGATGAAAATTCTTAGAGTTGAGACATTATAGAGAATGTCCAGTATTGTCAGGAGTGTAGTCTGGAGAGGAATGAAGATATGTCTATCTTAGGCCTTCTCCTTAAAATGAAAATTCTCAGAGGGAGAAGCCACAGGGATTGAAGGTATTTCTGATGGGAGAAATTCAAGGGTCGAGTGAGCTTCCAAAGTGAAGTTTTCTCTGGCCTAGGTCCTAAAGATTACTTCTGGATCTTTGGAATAACTCTACAGGATTGGTTGCAGAACCCAATATGTACTCAACTCCGCAATTCTCAGAGAGCTTGCTCTCCTGACCTTTTGAAACTCTCAAGGTAATATCCTCCAATATTGTCCCCTTCTTTTTGTTCTTTCATTTGTTGTTGGTTCTTCCTTGGCTTGGCTCATGTGACTTCAGTCCTTCCTCTCTGTTTCCTGAACCCTTAAAGAAAATGACTTAGTAACCTCTTAATGGTATATAAATTTGAATTGTTACTATAACTTAAAGATAAAGATGGAGAGCATGTTAATCATGATGGATGGGAAGGATGGTATAGCTTAATAGCTTTTGTCTTTATTGTCATTGATTGATTTCTCTTGAATGCATATAACTTCATTAACTTTCATTATGAGCTTTTGTTCAAAGACTGCAAAATTTGTCTGATAATGAAAATACACTCATAAGAACTTCCACTCAACAATTTTTTTCAACATTTAAAAAAAAGTCCTATTTCACCTTTTATTGGCTTGTATTAAATCATGTGCTTAGTAAATAGGTATGTTTTAGCAAATTGTGTGTGTGTGTGTGTGTGTGTGTGTGTGTGTGTGTGTGTTTGGTCCAGACCTGTCATTTCATCAATATAGTGTACTCCTAATGAAGAAACTTTTACTAACACTGCAAATCATCACTCGTTATATGATATATAATCATACAGCAGAGATTTTTAACCTTGGTAGCCAAGAGAAGCCTATTGACCATTTCTCAAAGTAATATTTTAAATACATAAAACAAATTACATATGATGATAAAGGAATACAATTATAGTGAAAGTTATTTTAAAATTTTCATATACCCCAGGTTAATAATCCTTGTTTTAGAGAATTGCCTAAAGCATTGAGAGGTTTATCTACATTCCTAGAATAATAACACAGTTTGTGCAAGACATGGAGTTTGAGCCCACGTATTTGTGAGTAAACAAATGGCTTGTTTTTTAGCCATATTTCTTATTGCCTCTCATGACTACAGTTAGATGACAAAAAACATCTCTAGTGTTTTGAGTATACAAATGATGAGTGGCAGAATTCTGTTTCTTGAGGGGAAAAATGGATAGCTTATAGAACAACTGCCTATAACCTGTCCTTGGGATTTGGGACCTGTCATGCTACCACTCCCTTAAACAGAAGCCAGAAGATATCCTCAAATGATAGCTTCCACATCATATCCCGCTGTATAAAAGTGAGCACCCTACCCACTGGGATGTTCAAACCCAGTATCTGAATTGGGCACATATGTAATTTCATTTAATGGGAATTCCTAATTGGAATCATGGAGAAATGTTATCAAATCCTAAATCTTTGATCCAAACCTGAGAGAGAGGAATAAAGACAAAGAGGGCAGCTAGGTGGCACAGAAGATAGAGTATCAGGCTTGGAGTTAGGAAGACTCATCTTCCTCAGTTCAAATCTGGCCTCAAATATTTACGAGCTGTGTGACCCTGGAGAAGTCACTTAACCCTATTTGCCTTAGTTTAATTGTCTTTAAAATTAGTTGGAGGAGGAAATGGCAAATGTCTCCAGTATCTTTGCCAAGGAAAACACCCAAAGGCATAACAAAGAGTGGGATAGGGCTGAAAAACAACTAAACAAGAAGAATGAAGACAATGACAGCATTCTTTCCATTTCTTAACCTTTTTGGCATACAGACTTACAGACATCTGCCTTTTAAAATCTCAATGTCCCAAGAAAGTTCAATTCATAAAGGAAAGCCACATTTTTCACATCTTTAAAAAAGTTTTTTCTTCAGTAAAGTTCAGCCAGTTGCTCAGATCTCTTAGCATCATTTCTGAGGTTTAGACATCTCCCAGAATGCTAAATTGCAATTGTTCTCAGGAGGCAGGCACCATTACCTTCCAGCAGCAATTTAGCCAGCTTATATGTTGTTGATTTCTCTAAAAACTTTGCAGATGATCTGAGAAAAGAGGTTGCACTTTGGTTTGTTTACTTAAAGATATTTTATAGTTATGTAGGGAGAAACGTGTCATATTCAAGTTTTCTGAACCATCTACAAGAGATTCTGGAAGCATACAATAATACTGCTCTCTCTTGTTATGAGTGATAAAAAATCCTTCATTGGTGAGTTCCATTCACTTAAGAATAATTTATCTTGCTGGTTCCATATTAACATTTCATGCATACCTCAGTGTATATGTAAAAACAACAATATAATGGTTCCCTGAGTTGAAAATTCCTTATATTATAGACTTAAAGACTGAGATATGTATGCTGCCTAATAGTCATTCATATAACACCTCTCTCTCTGTCTTACCCTAACCTCAAGAAAATTAGGGAGTTTCTAAGCATCTAGGAAAGGAACCTTTGTTTTATCTATCTTGGTAGCTTAATGTAAGTCAAATTTATAACAGTTTATTATTATAATAAGTAATAAAATTTCCATCCTTCAACATGCATTATTGTGAGAATTAATGCTTAACAGAATGAGATGCACAAAAGTTTCTTTGGATATGATCATGCTAATGAATTTGCAAGACCCCCTATGTAGCCTGATATATGTGCATATCTACATACATCTATATAAATATCTACTCATGCATGTGCATGTATTAAAATATACGATTCATACATTTGTGTACACACATACCCTTATACATATATAGATATAACCATATATACACACATATATACTACATATATACACATACCATATATATGTGTGTATATGTATGTATGTGTTGCCTGTGTCTGTGTCTCTTTGTGTGTGTGTGTGTGTGTGTATTTCCTCTAATAGATGACAAGGTTGTTGAGGGCAGGAACTGTTTCATTTCTGTCTTTCTATTCCTTTCATGTTGTACCATGCCTGGTATTTTATAAGTATTAATTAGTTGCTTACTTATTCTTTTTTTGAAATCTGGCTGATATGGGGGCTTCCAAAAAAGAAAATATCTTGAGGCTTTAGTCAAACAAAATAGTTGAAACATGCCAACATAATTAGTGCAACTGAGCAAGGCTCTATATTTTATCAATCTTTTGACACTAGGCAGCTGAGCACAAAAGGTAAAAATTAGAAGTAGGAAAAAATCAAAATCAAAACAGTTTCCTTTTCCCAAAGCATTTCCCCAAGCCCATTCTTTCACAGACCACCAGGAGAGGATTTACATCTGAGATGCCTAATCAACTTTTCTAGACAAATGACAGTAAGGGCAAAAAATTGATCCTGATCCCTCATCGTAGTTTCCCTTAATTAACTAGAAACACAATTTGAATCTGTAGGTGCCTTCTTGTGGTTAACTGCTTTTTTGTCTTTTCTTCTAGTTCAACTTCGGGTAAAAAGGGCCAAAGGGAGAGTTATCTGTGAGTTTGAAGGTGGAACTAGAAAGGACCTTGATTAAAGTCTTCATCTTTGGTGTAAGTGTAGTGAGGTCCCAAATCTTCAGGTTGTGGAAAAAGACACAAGAGAGCCAAATATATGTCCCGGAGACTACCACAGATTGCTAGAATTTCAAATTTCATTTGGCTTCTCCAAAGTAATCCAAATCCTTGACTATGTGAATCATACAGCATTAGTATAACTGCATGAACATCCTGGGGCCATTACTTTAGGTATACTTGGCTCACCTTGATAAAATATTAACTAAGAAAGCATGATAAAGTAATTTAGATGCTGTAGTACTATGGAATCTTTGCTAAGATAAATGAAGAGATGGTTTTCTGCTTGTCCCGATTATAATAGAGAGGTGTTTGTGAGTGTGTGTGTGTATGTGAACCAAGGCCTCAGAGGGAAGGTGAAAACAAATATAGATTTTCTTAGTAATGTTATTATGGACTTACTATGTGCCAGACACTATGCTAAGCACTGGAAACACAAACACAAGAAAACAAGATGGTCAGTACTCTCAAAGAGTTTACATTCTAATCAGTGATTGGTTAGTACCTGCATGGAGCTGCCATATCATAAGAAGGCCTAATGGCACTACTCACCCTCCTGTAATGATTGGAATGATGCCACCTACTGGAGACTTGCTGTGGGAAAGCTCCGCCATGAGGAAAATGCCTCAGAGGGCAAGGCCATGTGGCTTTTCCTTGGTGTCAGAAAGTAAGGTTTGCTCATGGGTGCTATCAAGGCTACCAGCCAATCAACTTGAGGAGCCTCCTATTTTCTGGGAGGACACAGGAAGGAGGAAAGAAGGTCTGCGCGGAGAGCTCTCTTTTATTGGGGTTCCTGACTTGATGGTGGTGGTGGCGGCAGAGGACTTCACAGGAAATTTGAGGAAAGATAGGAATGCCAGGCTGTTGGAATTGTGTTCTCAATCTTTTTCTTTCTATTTTTCAATAAACCCTTAAAAACGTAAACTCGTTTGATCAGTGATTTTAGTCAGTTTCCCCCAAAACTGGGGGAACAGATTAGAATCCACATTTAGAATCTTAAATTACACACTCCTCTTAGCCCTATCTCTCTTTTCCAATTGTCTTTTATGTTTTATCTTCCCCTATTAGAATGTAAACTCCTTGATAATAGGGGCTTTCTTGTTCTTATATCTCTAGTACATAATAGTAATCACTCAATAAATGTGCTCTCTCTCTCTCACTCACTCTCATTCTTTCTCACTCTCTCTCTTTCATACTCTCATTCTTTCTCACTCTCTTCCTCTCTCTCTCTGTTTTTCTCCCTCTCTCTGTCTGTTTCTGTCTGTCTCTCTGTCTTTCTCCGTCTCTGTCTCCTTGTCTCTGTGTCTCTGTCTCTGTCTCTCTCTCTGGTTTCCCCTCTACATACTCCCCCCCCAACACACACACACATAATCTATGATTGTTACTGAGAACAGAGCTGTTGCTTAGTCACTTGATAAATTGATGGATTTAAACATCATCTACAGGGTCAATATTTTGCTCTACTATCATAATCAACTGCTGTACTTACACTCCACAACATCATTTCTATTTTTTCATTATAGATGGCTACATGGTGACCAAAAGTACTTACTTTTTTATCCAAGGGACATGGGATCAGTATGTTTGCATAAATAAGCCCTCTCTTGGAATTTAGAAGTCCTGCCTACTGATTATTCACTGTGGTGTGGGAAGGGACAGGGAAGGAGGCATAGGGAACAAATGTTAAAAACAAAAATTAAATAGTGATTTTTTTACAAGAATTTTTTTTTTGTTTTTCTTTTTTTCAGAGGGAGGAGTTAGACAGAGAAAATAAATTCTTTTAAATGGGGAAAAACATTCAGTTGATTGATCTGGTTGTGTTTTGAAGGGGAAATTTAGAGGATATTATCTCTAAGGTACTTTTCTTGTTTCCTGTTTTCAGAACAGGTATTCCTACCTTGCATATGGTCAATAAACTTAAGGTAGTCATTAATGCTCTGAGGGCATTTTGACATATTTCATTTATTGTCATGGCCCTGCAAACGTGACCCCAGTAATCTTAACCATATGCTTGAACTTCCTTATTATTTAGATATCGAACAAGTCAATAGTAGTGCTTCACATACCAATTATGCCTTGTGAGATTTGTTGAAACTACAAAGGCTAAACCTGTTACCAGGTGCTGTGCTGTTTTGCAAAATTGGAAGGTCTTGCTGCTTTGACACCCTGCTTACACATACCTGAAAAGAGTTATTGAGAATAAACTAACCTTGTAGTTTTTATCTTTAAATATTCTGATATAACCCTCTTCCAGTGGCCTCTCAGACTTCTTGCAAGCTACCCTCCCCTACATAATAAAGCTCACTTCTGTTAAAACAGACTCCCTAGCATCCCAGCTTTGTTCTTTTGGTCTCTCCCCAGGCCTTGAGACAGGGATTCTGGGGGTCCTCGACTCAGGGCCTATAGCCCAAAGTATGCTTGTAGAACTCTTGATCCATAGCAGCTCCTTTATATCCACATTTTCCTTATTACCCACATATAGGGTGAAAAAAAAAAACAAACTTAAAATTGAGACTGACAGTCTAGATTTTTTTTCTATGATATGTATAAGCAAGGCCTATTTCAAAGTGGCCCGTGATAAGTTATACCCTGGCTTTAGGATCTGTTAAGCTATGTCACCTATCCAAATTCGCTATCCCGAGTCCCCATTTCCAGGGAATCTCAGCAGAATAAGTCAAGTGACATGGAATATGTAAGAATACTTTAAGCATTGCTAATGGTTTTGTTGGCATGGTCCAAAGTAGTGTGGAAATTTATTTTGATTTGGGAACTCTACCTTTGGGCTGAGATTAGAACGCCTTAGGCCCTCAGGGTCTCTTCTGTGTGGGAGGTGCTGGTGCCCCCTCCCCTTCTGCTTCAGCTGAGCCAAAAATCTCCATGGGCTGTACAAGACACTAGGTCAGACAACTGGGAGAGGGAGCCCCAGCTCCCTCCATGCTGAAAGGATCTATCTGAGAGATCCCAGGCTCATCCAGGCCAGGCTCTGTCGTAGCCCATGCTGAGGTCCCAGGCACTCGGCCCTTGGAGCCCTGGGTGTGGTATGCAAAGGAGGCACAAGTGTGCTCCCCCCTCCCCCGGCCACAGCCCTGGCTGGCAGATTAGCTTGGTGTGTATGGGGGCACAAAAGCCCTGAGATTTGAGTGGAGAGAAGGAAGATATATATATAGACCTGGGAGTTGGGGGGGGGAGGGGAACTGACAATATTAGAAGAACGGAGAAGGAGAGGGCTGACAAGATTAAGGGGGTGGCAGAGGGCAGATTGACAGAGCAGACAGACAGAACAGGAGGCAGCTGAGAGCACAGAAGCAGTCAGCACAGGGTACAGGTTGGAGAAAGCGAACATTAAGAGAATAGAAGGACACTGGAGCAATAGGAGAACGGAAGGAGAGGTCGGCGAGAGAGAGAAACACGGGATCAGTGGTGGCAGTACAGAGAGGAAAGTTAGATGCAAGGGGATCCACAAAGTGAAAATGGCTTGGAGTTAGAAGAAAGGAGCTGAGTAGTGAAAGTGGGACATACCCTAAGGCAAGAGGCGGCAACAGTCCTTATTGTATTAAAAATGTTCCAGGCACAGCAGGTGGAAAGAGACTCGCCGGAATGCAGTCATGTTGTACATTTTATTTCCCTGTATTCTTTTTCTTTTTTTTTAGATTCTTTTTTGTTTTTGTTTTTTTGTTTTTTGCGGGGCAATGGGGGTTAAGTGACTTGCCCAGGGTCACACAGCTAGTAAGTGTCAAGTGTCCAAGGCCGGATTTGAACTCAGATACTCCTGAATCCAGGGCCGGTGCTTTATCCACTGTGCCACCTAGCTGCCCCCTCCCTGTATTCTTAATTTAAAATTGTATCTCATAAATAAACTCTGCTTTGATTATTTAGTTAAGAGGCTTCTTAATCTTTTGCTTATCAATTTTGGGAGTGGAGCAGTGTGGAGGAACTTTATAAATGGCCCATATTAAATTAATAGCAGTCAGATAACCAAACAGTCAAAAGTCCCCAGATTAGTCCTCCAGTCAGATTACCCCCTCCAAATTAGGCAAGCTAAATCAAAATATTCTACATTCAAATGGCAACCACGAAGGGATTAAAGGCCCAATTATAATTGTTCATATAGTTATAATTTTTTATAAATCCAACTATATAATCTTTCCAGATTAGATAGATATAGTTATTAATAATAATTTTTTTTAAAGTAAGATGCACCATTCTGGAATGAAGAAACTGAATTTTCTCTTCTTAGAATTGTGTTTTATTACTGTCAGCATTCCAAGGACTAACTGTTTGGTGGTCCTTAAAGAGAAACAGGATTTAGGAATCTTTTGCAGTAACAAGAATTAAAGAGATGTTGAAGCACTGTCACCCAAGATGTTTTTCCACTTTGTTTGCTCAATCTTATTCCTACCTACACTTTCAATTCTATTACAGGTCCCAGCCCTTTATATACATTCATTCTAGTCAAACTGGTTATCTAGCTATTCCCCAAACATGACATGACATCTTCTGCCTCTATACCTTTCCACAAATGGTCCCCTATTTCTGGAATACATCCCCTTCCTTACTTCCTTAGTGTCCTTAGCTTTCTTCAAAACTTACTTCAGATCCTAGCTCTTAAAGGAAACTTTTTTTATCTTTTTGCTTGACTCTCCTCTTGCTGTAATTATTTTTATTACTTTACATATAATTACTTATTTACTTGTGCCCATGCTTGTATTACTCCAATAGAATCCAGGTTCCTTAAGATCAGAGACTATTTCCTTGTTGCTTTTATATTTCCATGACCTGGCATAGTACCATTCACATAGTAGAAAAGACATGGTTTTAAGTATACTTTTCTTTCATAGAGACAGAGACAGAGACAGAGTCAGAGATAGAGTAACATAGAGATAGAGATACACATACAGACAGAGAAAGTGTAACAGAGACAAAGACAGTCAGAAACAGAGGGGGGGAGAGGGAGAGGGAAAGGGGGACAGAGAGAGAGAGAGAGAGAGAGAGAGAGAGAGAGAGAGAGAGAGAGAAAGAGAGAGAGAGAGAGAGAGATCAATTTGAACTCATATTGATTTAGAGCCCTAACCCAATTAAAATAAAGGTAGTAGTTGGGACAAGAAAGAACTATTTGCCAACACCTATTTCCTTCTAGAATTGTTTGAAAAATGGTTAAGGATTTGTCAAATGGCTGATAGCAAGCCTTCATCAACCCAAGTTCATTAATTTAAAAACATCAATTACATTTATTGCCTGTAGCATTCAGTGAACAGATACTTCTATCTCCACTCATCTGTAGTTAGTGAATATTAGTTAGAGAGCACTGAGTGGAATATTAGGGCTGACGTATTGGAAATGTGGTAATGATTTTGCTCTTCACCCTTGAAATAAAGTGACAAAACAATATATAATGGCAAAAAACTTTTACTTTGGTCTACTTTATTTAGTGCTAAATTTTTCAATACAGATAGATACTTCTGAACTCTAATGTTTTTGCACAATGGTTTTTTTTTTGTTTTTTGCTGTTATACAAACCACTTAATTTTATTTTAATTAACACTTGCTTTTCCTTGCACAGAGAACTCATTCTTTACATGAAGTCCTGACTCTGCATTTTTATTGGTTGTTCTTCATACCTCAAATGCTCTTTCTCCTCATCTTTTAAGAGAATTCCCTTACTCACAAATTGATCATAACCTATATTTAACTTTTAAAAGAAGTCTTTTCCTGAAGTTCAGAATCATTGGGTAGGCTTCTTATGGTCACATAAGTGTAAAACATGGGGTTTGAACTCATTTCTTCTTGACCATGAGTCTAACACTCTATCCATTAAATAATGGAACATATCACAAGGTTATACCTGGAATGGTATTTAAGAGAAACATCTTAGAAAGACTAATTCTAAGAGCTTGAAGGAATATCAGAGGCCACCTAATTCACTTCCTATCTGCCTAACAATCCCTTGTACAAAATGTCTGAGGAGGAGTAATGGAGCTATAAATACAAAATATATTTTTTTCTTTATATCCACAGCCTCAAGTAGAGTGGAAAGTCTGGGTCTTTGCTAACATGCTAAGGGCAATGGGCTTACTTTCTTCCCTCCTATATATCAATATTTCTGGATCCTTTGTAAATCCCACACATTTAGGGACAACAAGGTTCCCATCTCTCTCTTTCACCATTAACATAACCTTCTTGTTTTCTGGTGTTGCCAGGTATGAATAGAGTTGACTATCCTCTGTGCTTCCTTATCTGCCTATTTCTTCTTCAATTCTTCTGAAGTATGGCCTAGTATAAATGTACCACAAGATTCTTGCCACTGTCTTGGGTCCATCCATATTTCAACATGAGGGTCTGTCTATCTCTAGCGCCCCTGATCTACCCACCCCATTCTGACCTCCTATGGGAAGCATAGCAACTCTAATTCATCTGATTGACTTTCAAATAAGATTAGAAAGGTGGAGGGTAGAACGCTAAATTCTTCCTAGCACAATCCTTCATAGAGGGCAGGAACTGAACTTCTAGCTAACTCCATATTTCATTTGTTGCTTGGCCTGCTTTCATATCCATGGAAGAAGATACTCCCATAATGTTTCATTTCCTCCCCTATGCCTGCTCCCCTCCCTTTCCTGCCTCCTTTTGTGTGTTGTCTCCCCCAATTAGATTATAAACTCCTTGAGAGTAGGGACTGTCTTTCTATTAGTTTTATCCCCGCACATCATTCATTATAGACACTTAAGATATATTAATCTAATTAGAAAGAAATGATAACTTTTATTAAAACTTCAATGGGGGGCAGCTAGGTGGCACAGTAGATAAAGCACCTGCCCTGGATTCAGGAGTACCTGAGTTCAAATCTGGCCTCAAACACTTGATACTTACTGGCTGTGTGACCCTGGGCAAGTCATGTAAACCCCCATAACCTGGCAAAAAACAAAAAAACAAAAAAACCAAACACAAACAAACAAAAAATCCTTCAATGGATCTCTTCTCTAGCTTAATCCCCTCCCCCCAAGAGTTTCAATAACCAATGCTCATATGGCATTGCCTTCAGTCTTTTCACCATCCTTCTGAATACATTAAATGGGACACCCAGAACTGAGTATTGTATACTAATTGAGGTTTCTTTAGAGTAGAATACAGTTAAAATAATATATCTCTAGTTCTGGACATAACATTTCTCAATGTATTAACTTTTTGGGCTGCTATATAATTTTTTTTCTCTAATATTAATCTTGCATTCTGCTAAAACCTCAAACTAACTCCCCCCATCCCCCAGGAAGTGTAATAGAGCAACTTCCATATCATTTCTGAAATTGACTTTTTAATGTAATGGTTTGTTGATATTTATTAAATAGCTTTATGTGTAGGTGATCTGCCAGGAATTGAAAATACAAAGACCAAAATTAAGTACATTTGGAGGCCAAGTATAAAACTTATATATTCATTAAATTCCAGCTTATTAGATTTGGTCTATGATTTTAGTGTAATACTCATTTTAATAGCTTTTCCCACACATACTATGAAAACAATTACTTTATTGTTAAGAGGGAATAGACTTTTGAGAGAGTGGTGTTTCAATTGTGATCCTAGAGTCTGCTTGAAAAGAAGCTGTGACACACTGGTAGACAGGATTAAGAAAACTTCTTTCTTGAGAGAATTGTTTTAACTCTTTATCTTTAAAGAAACATTTTGAAGAGAATTATTCATAGACTTCTACTGGCATCCTGAGAACAGTGGCTTATGTTTAGACAAATAAAATGTTAATTGCTCATGTGAAGACCAAGACTATGTAATAAAAATTTTGGTACTGTGTAAATTAATATACTTATGTAATGTCATACCAAATTACATTGTAGAGTTAGAAAAATAAAGAATAACAGAATTTGACAGGAAGAGAAGGTCAAGAATCTCAAGGGAAATAATGGAAAAAGTTGAAAGGAAGGGATTATTACCATATCATAAACCATATAACAATGAAGTAATCATCTAAACAACTTCATACTGGTTAAGAAATAGAAAAGTTCAATTAATGCTACAGCTTGAGTATACAACATACAGTTATAAAAGCAAACAGAAAAGAGTTCTCCCTTATGTGTGTTGAACTCATTCACAACAATGACTGGGAAGGGAAGAAAGCAGCTAACATTAACAAGTCTGGGTTTCTCCTAGAAATTCATGATTAATAATTATTTTCTCACCATACTTATGCCTACCTCCCCTGATTTCTTGCACTATGTGATGTAGTCATCTCTTCCCCTCTTAGTCTCCCTTCCTATAGGAAATATTAGAGGCTACATTTTCCAGGGAATCATAAGAGGACCACTGGAAAGCTTCTGTCTACTTACAGATGTAGATCTCCAACAACCTCTGTTTACTTACACAGATAAAAGATGATTGGGCTGGCGGAGGGTGTGTGTGTGTGTGTGTGTGAGAGAGAGAGAGAGAGAGAGAGAGAGAGAGAGAGAGAGAGACAGAAAACACAACTAATTCCATTTGAGCCTGACTAACAATATTGAAAACAACTTAGTGAATAGGATGTGATTGTTCTACATAAATGTTTTATAGTTTAGAACAATTTTGGGTGTGATAGATGCGTATTTCTTCATACAAGGCATCATAAACATTTTTCATTTTCATCTTTTACTTACATAAGTAAGTATTTGTAGAGTACCCTTTTAATTGATATATTTGTTTCTGTTTTTGTTTTGTTTTTTTGGTGAGGCAATTCGGGCTAAGTGACTTGCCCAGGGTCACATAGCTAGTAAGTGTCAAGTGTCTAAGGCTGGATTTGAACTCAGGTCCTCCTGAATCCAAGGCCAGTATAACCCTAATCACTACAGTGATTAGGAACAAAAGTTGATTATTTGAAAAAAAAATACTGCTGGAAAAACTGGAAAATAGTGTGGCAGAAACTAGGTATAGACCAACATCTCACACCATATACTAAAATAAGGTCAAAATGGGTACTTGATTTACATATAAAGGGTGATACCATAAGCCAATTAAGAGAGCAAGGAATAGTTTATCTGTCAGATTTATGGACAGAGTGAGAATTTAGGACCAAAGAATATATAGAGAGTGATATAAAATGTAAAATAGATAATTTTGATTATATAAGATTAAAAAATCTTTTGCACAAAGAAAACTAACATAACCAAGCATATAAGGAAAGTAGAAAAATGGGAGAGAATTTTTGAAACAAGTATCTGATAAAGGTATAATTTCTCAAATATATAGAGAACTGAGTCAAATTTACAAAAATACAAATCATTTTCCAATTGAGAAATGGTCAAAGGAGCTGAACAGGCAGTTTTCATACAAAGAAAGCAAAGCTATATATACTCATATGAAAAATGCTCTAAATCACTATTGATTAGAGAAATGCAAAAATCAAACAACTCTGAGGTATTACCTCACACTTATCAGAGTAATAAATATAACACGAGAGGAAAATCTTTGATGTTGGAGGGGATGTGGGAAAACTAGAATGATAGTCCACTGTTGGTGGAGTTGTGAACTGATCCCACAATTCTGGAGAACAATTTGGAATTATGCCCAAAGGGCTATAAAACTGTGCATACCCTTTGATCCAGCAATATCACTGCTAGGTTTATATCCCAAAGACATCACTCAAAAGAAAAAAAACTATTTATACAAAAATATTTCTGGCAGCAATTTTTGTGGTGTCTAAGAATTAGAAATCAAAGGAATCTCTATCTTTTGGGGAATAGCTAAACAAGCTGTGGTATATGATGGTGATGGAATATTATTGTACTATAAGAAATGACAAACAGGATGATTTCAGAAAGGCCTGGGAAGTTATATGAACTTATGTTTAGTGGAGTGAGCAGAACCAAGAGAACATTGTGCACAGAGACAGCAATATTGTTTGATGAAGAACTGTGAATGACTTCACTATTCTCAACAATATGATGATTAAAGACAATCCCAAAGGACTAATGATAAAGCATACTTAATATCTACCTCCAAACAAAAAACTGATATTGATTGAACAAAGACTAAAGCATGCTGTTTTTCATTTTCATTTTTTCTTTTATTAAAGTTTTCTTATACAAGATGACTAATATGATAATGTTTTATATAATTGCAGATGTATAACCTATATCTGATTGCATACCACCTCAGAGAGGGGGAAGAGAAAGGAGGGAAGGAACGGCAGAATTTGGAACTCAAAACATTAAAGAAAAATGATGATGATGACAACGACAATGATGACGACGATGATGATTATTATTTTAAAAATGTAAGCTTCTTGAGGGTAGTTTTGTTTTGTTTTTCTATTACCAGCACTTTTCATGGGGTTAAACTCTTGATGAATGGGAGTCGATTACATTCTGTGACCTTATCCACAACACAATCAGTGAAAGATTTCATTTGCTTTGTCCTCTTCAAAGAAAAGTTTTACATTTATATTTTTAGTTTTAAAACTGTGCATTCAGGTTTTTATTCTTAAGTTTTTTAAAAAATAATTCTTAAAATATTTTGGTTATTTTGATTAAAAATATTTGCCTACCCAAAACACTGAGAAATTCCTCTCTTAAAGCAAATAAAAACAGTTGGTCAAAATCAACTTTTTTTTTTTTTTGGTGAGGCAGTTGGAGTCAAGTGACTTGCCCAGGGTCACACAGCTCATAAGTGTTAAGTGTCTGAGGCTGGATTTTAACTCAGGTCCTCCTGACTGCAGGGCTGATGCTCTATCCACTGTGCCACCTAGATGCCCCTAAAATCGACTTTCTTTTTTTTTCTGTTTTATTTATTTATTTTGTTTTTACATCATAAACGTTTACATATTACCTCCACTCCATGAGTGATATCTTACTTATAAACAATCCAGCTTGGGCTGGATTCCTCTCCAGAGTCCTCCCTTTGCTTTTCCTGGTCAAAGTTGGGAGCAATTTGGTCTCCAAGGGGAAAGCTAAGGAGGAGAGGTCTTGATTGTGGTATTTCTGGTTTTCTAAGCAAGACTACTACAAACAGATGAATCTCATAAAAAATTAGCATTCCTAGTCAGAGAGGGATGTGATCAGACACATATGAAATCAGCCCACTTTCCCTAACTATAGGTAATCATAAGGGTTTCCTACTGCCTGGATTCTCTTTGGGATATTAATAAATATGGTATTTTGAGTGCTATTGTGGCCAATGACCCACTGAGGGAGAGGGCCATAGTTTATTCATAATTTTACATGTCATTTTTAATAAACTGTTATTTTGCCTAAAAAAATTTTCTCTTTATCTTTTTCACATTTTTATTTGCCACAATAGGTAGTTTAGATTTGGAAAGTGGGATATATACATATATATATATATATATATACACACACACACACACATATATATACACACATATATACAACATACATGTGTACCTATTTATGTGACATATGCATGTATGTGTATACACACATACACATACATGCACACACACATAGGAAGTAGCAGACTATGTTAGGAATAACCTGGAACTATAGAATGAAGTTAAAAAGGTCTGAAAGTAAGAAGTCTGTCCTTTTTTCCTATTGCTCTAGGCAGGAATGTACACAATACTGTGCCTAGCATCATAAGGCCTTATAACCTACAGTGAATGAGCAAAATTTGATGTGAAGAACATTAAGCAGCAAGCAAAGAAGTTTAAGGCAAGCTTTCTCAGGTTCTTCTGCATCTTGTCTAAAGGATTCACCTTGTCTATAAATATCCTAACATTTAGTCATATGGTTTCTAAGAGCAGCCTATAAATGAAATCATTATTAGTGACAAATTTCCTCTTTAAAAACATTTAAAGTGCATTCATTTTATTTTTAAAGTTTCATTATAATAGATACCACTTTATTGTTAATCTTGACAAAACAGTTGACTGCTATTCAGATGGGCTGATTTCTGTTGTTGCTCTATTCTCTTTTGAGTTTTTTTCATTTATTTTATTGTAAATGGGGCTTATGAAACATGATAATGCAGTTTCTTAGGATCTCCCAATAATGCATAAGGAAAATATTCATTTTTACATAAATCTTAATGGCTAAATTCTTTAACTAGTCCTTACTCTCTTAGACTAAAAATTACAGTGTTATTCTTTGTAGCAGTTTTCTTGACTAATGATTCTCGACTATGATTAAGTTGGATTCCTTTGTTCCCCTCCATGAACTTTACTAATTCAATCCTTTCCATGGCTGGAAAAATAGACTTGACTAGATGAAAGATGGATTAGGAGCCCAAGTAAATTACAATGTTCGCTCTTAAAGTACAATATAGTTTTATTTAGGAGAACGCTCAGTCTGCTTTAGTTTAAAAGAAATGGAAGCAACAAGTGAAAATAGGTTGCACTTAATTTATTTGGATTGGTAAACATAAAGTAAGAAATGGAAAAAATATAGATATCTATCATGTAACTGGAAGCAATTCCTAAAATTCTGAGAATGTTAATGGTCTTGCTAGAACAATGCTGAAAATGGTGAAAGGACAATCAAAAATAATAGATATGTACATAGCAACCCTATAGCTCCCTTGCCCATTCCAGAGGCCAAGAGAATCAAGTGTCTGACAGGCTGGGAATAATGGTTGTATGGAACAAGCTAGGGTCCTTATGCTGAACTTATCCAGCACTAGGTAGAACCACAGGTTCAGAGACACATGATATAAAAGAATGACCAGTTCTTTAATAGAACCCAATAGAGCCAAACAGGCATGATACAACAGGATGTATTGATAAGACTAGTATGGAGTTTCCAGTTGTTGTCCTCTTATCTGTCTTTATCTATTCCCTGTTATTACCATGGTGAATAGAGAACTAGCCAAAGGAGGAAAGGAAATCAGTTTTGACTGAGAATGGACAACATTAGAACTTCCATCTCTTTATTTTTTATTTTTTTTTTAGAACTTCCATCTCTGTAAGCATTATTTTGGGTTTTTACTTGCTAAACATTTGAGACTGTATTAAAATCAGATACTTATCTAATCTGTGCCAATTCTACTTACTTAAATGTATGAGAGAAGAGTGGAAGCAGGGAGAACAAATTGAAGGGAGAATAAGATCCAAATTCTTGAGTTTTTATGAACCTAATTTGAATCTTGCCACTGGAAATTAGCTGTGGGTTCAAACCAAACATTTAACAAAGTCAAGGGTTTTTATGAGACAGAGCACAATTCTTGGAAGTTACTTCTAATAAACATGAGCAGGTAATCTCAGAGTTAGTTAAGTTTCCAATGGAAAACAACCATACCAGGTATGAAAGGAAAGTCACACCCCAGAAAAGAAGCAAGTTGCAAGCAGGACTGAGTTCTCCAGGACTGAGACTCCATGGTCCCAGTTGATTGACAGTTCAGCCTACCTGACTTTGCTGCTGCAGTCTGCTAGTTATGTATGCTACTATTATTAAAATAATATTAGTTTATCAGGGGATGTCAAAATGTAGAGCTAACTATGAAACTTTCTTTAGATGAAGAAGAGTGATTTGAGGATCTCTTGATATTTTTCAACACATAACTGAAAATTGCTTCCTTCTATAACATATCCATCATGTGGTCATCCAGGAGGTAGAAAAGGAGGAGGAGAGGTCCCTTAGAATAAGAGATTAATAAAAAAATTTAATTCTTATCATTTTCCCTTTTTAGATAAGTAAAAGCACCTACCAAGGAGGCAAAAAGAGTCTAGAAACTACTTTAACCAGTAAACATTTTATCTCTTAGCCAAATGGGAAGGCATGGGAACAAAAGAAACAATTGTGAATACAGGCTCCTTTGCAAAACATTATGTAGGAGGCTGATGGAAGATAATTAACAAAATTGCCCTTCATAAAACAGCAAAAAATATAGTGGAGGGGAAAGTGAAAATGGCAAAAGCTTGATGTGAGACATTAAGTCAAAATATCTTGAAAGCATTTATAGATGCAACTGAAAAGAGGACAGAAAGTAGATGTGATATAGGAGAGATAATTCAGTATTTCTCCAAACATATATTCTTATCTTATCTAATATTTGAATCACAATATTTGGATTTTAGTACCTAAACACATGACAATGCTACACCTAGCAATTTCTGAACCTGGGGCATATGTACCTTCATTTTAATTTTGTAATTCAAGATTTCAAAATTGTATAAGAAAGATTCAATTGAAATTGTGTTTGGAGGTAGTTCAAATAGTGGCTCACAGTTATTTATTGACATATGTTAACTTTATATATTGACTTATTTTTCATACTTACTAGATGTTAGGCTTTCTGTACTGCTAAATAAGTATATATGTTAGATATCTTGCATCTTAGATGCAAAAGAATCATATTGTATTATTAATAGGAATAAGAACAACAGCAAAATCTCAAGAAGGTATCACTCAATAGTGGTTGGTATGAAAGTTACCAAGTAGTGTGTCAATTTTCTTATCTCTTTAAACTCTTCATGAGAATATTTGCTACACACATCAAGAGTAATCTTGAGAAAACATGAGAAAGGAGCAGGAAAGGTTTATAAATGATTCTCTATAGCAGATAACCTATAAACCACTCCAGTATCTTAGCCAAGAAAACCCCATGGAGAGTATTGGTGTGTGATGGCTCGTAGGAGCCTAAAGAGTTCAATATGACTGAAGGACTAAAGAACAATAAAAAACAGGTGAGTGACCATTTACCTTAAAATTATATATACTAATCTGCCTTCATTCATGTACCTTTCCTCTGTTGATTATCTCCAAATTATCTTGTACATATCCTGACTCTACATAGTTCTTCCTATGCTGTCTGCCACATTAAACTATGAGCTCCTTGAGAGTGAGGTCTGTCTTTTGCCTTTGTATTCTCAAAGTTTAGCATAGTGCTTGTCACATAGTTAAGTACTTCATAAATGTTTATTCACTGACTTCCTTGTGCTTTGTGTTTCTTTATTGAGCATAGATGATAGAATGCCAGTTTTGAAATAGACATTTGTGAACTCAAGAGGTCTCAGATCTGTGCAGTTTGTGCAGATTACCCCAAAGAAAAGATAATCTATAGCTTTGGCAATACTACTTGGAAGAATTATATATTGGTGGAGGCACCCTGGCTTGGCTTCCCAGAAGGCAAAGATCTTGAAAGAGACAACACAGAAATAATATGGAAGTTAAATACCTATTCAGTAGTCCCAAAGAATGTTTCAAGTTTTGATATTTTTTTCTTTCACTTTAACAAGAATTTATTAAGCACCTATCATACCCAGAACATTGTGTTTACCAGTAAGAAAGATGCAAAGCTTATACATGGCTCTTGCCCTCATGGAGTTTACAATCCAGTAGTTGTTTGGGGGAGGGGGGGTAGAATTATTGTAGGAAGAAGAAAAAGGTCATCTCTCTACCAGAGGTCTAGGCTAACTTGATTAATCTGCACAATGCAGACAACAAGATAATTTGCTCTAAGGAGATGTCTTCAAAAAGAATATAAATCCATTTAGGCTTGGAAAACCTCTGTTTTAAAAATAATCTGTACAAAGTTTTGCAGCAAAGATCAAAAACTATTTTCTACAAGATGTGATATTTTAAATATCACTCTATAGGGAGAGTGCAACATAGTTATATTTGACTACTTTTTGTTTAAGACTTTGCCAATATGATTTGTGAGTTTTTGTGTTAACCATTTACTTTGTGTGGAAGAAACAAATATTTATCTTGCTCCTGATTATATTGTACCCTGAGTATCTTTCTACTTTCCCCTTTTTGGGGAATATCCTAGATATGATTAAAACATATACACAGGGCTTCAGAGTAGGAAAATAAAGAGCCAGAGAATACGATAAAATAGCTTTCTTTAGAGGCCAGACTCCTCAAGGATTAACCTCAATCTGTGATCATAGGTCCAGAGCTAGAAGCTCCTTAGTAGAAGAAGAAGGCAAGTTTCGAGTCTCACTATCAGCTAAGTAGCAGTTTTGTAGGTATTGTTTCATAAACAGTATTAAAGGAAAAATAAAATAGAATGGCATGTACTTTCCATGACTGATTACTCATGCCATGAAAAATGCTCTATGTAGGATTTGAAAATTATTTTTTTCTATACATGGTAACATTCTCTATATCAAGGGTTCTTAACGTTGTTCATCTGTGTGTGTTGGGTGTGTGATGGACCATGTTGCTACTTTGGTAAAGTCTATTCACCCCTACTCAGAATGATGTTTTTATATACATAAAATAAAATACATTGGATTACAAAGGAAACAAGTTATTTTGAAAGACAGCTTTCAAATTATAAGCTGTTAACACACATTGTGACTGGTGTTGTCTCAGGTCCTACACTTCTCCCATTTGAGCCACTTCCTAGAATAGTATCATAAGGGTTACATTTCCCACTTCCTTATTTTTTCATTCTTACTTCTCTGCCTTTCATTCTCATCTCCTTATTAGGTGATTTAGAGAATACCTTCATTTTAATGATCTTCTAGGTAAAAGGGAGGTCTCCAATTGGTATCATACTGACTCTTTGTCTAAAATGATCTATAAGATCGAGCTCTGAGACTCTCAGGGCCTTTGATTGGAATATGGATGCTACCCCTGCTATTTGCTGCCTACCATCACTGCAGGCATGAAGGCTGCACACTGAGATTGTCCCTGCTAGCAGCTGTTTTCCTCCCCTTGTGAATAGAAATACAGTTTGTTATTAAAAGTATTTCTCTGTGGAATGATGGTTTCCATCTGACCTCCTAAGAACTACACAAATATAAAAAAATAAGGACTCCAGGTTAAGAATTCCAGCTCCAGAGGGGCGGGGCCAAGATGGCTGAGAGGAAGCAGCAAACTGCCTGAGCTCTCCTTCTGTTCCCTCAAAAAGAACATTAAATCAAGCCTCTGGACGGATTCTAAAACTACAGAACCTGCAAAGGGACAGAGAGACACAGTCCTCCAACCAAAGATAATTTAGAAGACTTCAGGAAAAGGTCGGTCTGACTCCGGCAAAGGGGAGGCCCAGCGCAGGGCAGCAACCCAGTGCCAAGGGGGTCGGGGCAAGTCAGCAGGAGCTGTGGGCCACAGCCGAACAACTGAGGCCCCTGGAACCTGGTTCAAAAACCTGGTGGCCAAGAAGGACAGTGGAAAAACCTACCTGCACCAGCCGGGAGGGCAACAAACGGGTCAGACGGGAACGGACACCAGGAGCGGGCGCCTGGCTGCCCGAGCGCACCCAGACAGGAAGTGCAGGGCGGGGGATCTCCACACACCATAAAGGCCTCAGAGTAAAAAACCGGTCACACAGCACCTATACCCCTGCACAAGAAGCCCAAAACAGGGACTCTGTTGCCCCGAGAGCAGACCTCAACTTAAAAAATAAATAAATAAGCTGCAATAATGAGTAAGAAGCAAAAAAGAGCCCTCTCCATTGAGAGCTTCTGTATCAATAGGGAAGAAGCCAACACAAACTCAGATGAGGACAATACCCAAAAATTGCCTACATGTGAAGCCACACCAGGGAAGGTGAATTGGTCTCAGGAACAAAAAAGCCTTCCTGGAAGAGCTCAAAAAGGATTTTAAAAATCAATTGAGAGAGGTAGAAGAAAAAATGGGGAGAGAAATGAAAGCAAAACAAGAAAACTATGAAAAAAGAATCAGCAGCTTGGAAAAGGAAGCATAAAGATTGACTGGCCAAATGGAAAAAAAAAGTGCATAATTTCAGTGAAGAAAACAATGCCTTAAAAAATTCAGTTGGCCAAATGGAAAAAAAGGTGCATAATCTCATTGAAGAAAACAATTTCTTAAAAAATTCATGTGGCCAAATGGAAAAAAGAGTGCATAATCTCATTGAAGAAAACAGTGCCTTAAAAAATTCACTTGGCCAAATGGAAAAAAATGTGCATAATCTTACTGAAGAAAACAATGCTTTAAAAATTAAAATTGGACAGTTGGAAGATAAGGAATCCATGAGACACCAGGAATCAGTCAAGCAGAATCAAAAGAATGAAAAAATAGAAGAAAATGTGAAATACCTCACTGGAAAGACAACTGATCTGGAAAACAGATCAAGGAGAGACAATTTGAGAATCATTGGACTGCCTGAAAGCCATGATCAGAAAAAGAGTCTAGACACCATATTCCAGGAAATTATTAAGGAGAACTGCCCTGATATCATAGAATCAGAGGATAAAATCATCATTGAAAGAATCCACTGATCACCTCCTGAAAGAGACCCCAAAAGGAAAACTCCAAGAAATATTGTAGCCAAATTCCAGAATTATCAGGTGAAGGAGAAAATACTCCAAGCAGCCAGAAAGAAGCAATTTAAATATCATGGAGCCACAGTCAGGATTGCTCAGGACCTGGCAGCTTATGCCAATAAATTTGACAATCTAAATGAAATGGATGAATATTTACAAAGATACAAACTGCCCAGGTTAACTGAAGAAGAAATAAAATCCTTAAATAAACCCATATTAGAAAAAGAAGTTGAACAAGCCATTAATGAACTCCCTAAGAAAAAAATCCCCAGGGCCAGATGGGTTTACGGGTGAATTTTACCAAACATTTAAAGAACAATTAATTCCAATATTATACAAATTATTTGGAAAAATAGGTGAAGAAGGAGTTCTACCAAATTCATCTTATGACACAAATATGGTGGTGATACCCAAACCAGGCAAAGCAAAAACAGAGAAAGAAAATTATAGACCAATTTCCCTAATGAATATTGATGAAAAAATCTTAAATAAGATATTAGCAAGGAGATTACAGCATGTGATCACCAGGATAAATACACTATGACTAGGTGGGCTTTATACCAGGAATGCAGGGCTGGTTCAACATTAGGAAAACTATTAATATAATCAACCACATCAATAAGAAAACCAACCACAATCATATGATTATCTCAATAGATGCAGAGAAAGCTTTTGACATAATACAACACCCATTCCTAATAAAAACACTGGAGAGTTTAGGAATAGGGGGAGCTTTCCTTAAAATAATAAATAGTATCTACCTAAAGCCATCAGCAAGTATTATATGCAATGGAGATAAATTAGAGGCCTTCCCAATAAGATCAGGGGTGAAACAGGGATGTCCATTATCCACCCCTGTTATTTAATACCGTCCTAGAAATGATAGCTTTAGCAATCAGAGAAGAGAAAGGAATTAAAGGAATTAGAATAGGCAAGGAGGAAACAAAACTATCACTCTTTGCAGATGATATGATGGTATACTTAAGGAATCCTCAAGAATCAACTCAAAAATTACTTGAAACAATTAACAACTTTAGCAAAGTAGCAGGATATAAAATAAATCCACATAAATCATCAGCATTTCTATACATGACCAACAAAGTCCAGCAGCAAGAGATAGAAAGAGAAATTCCATTTAAAGTAACAGTAGATAATATAAAATACTTGGGAGTCTACTTGCCAAGACAAACCCAGGAACTCTATGAACACAACTACCAAACACTCTTCACACAAATCAAATCAGATCTAAATAATTGGAAAGATATCAATTGCTCATGGATAGGCAGAGCTAATATAGTAAAAATGACAATACTGCCTAAATTAATTTACTTACTCAGTGCCATACCAATCAGACTACCTAAAAATTATTTTATAGAGCTAGAAAGAATAATAACAAAATTTATCTGGAAAAACAAAAAATCAAGAATATCCAGGGAAAAAATGAAAAAAAAATCACAGGAAGGTGGGTTAGCGGTACCAAACCTTGAGCTCTACTATAAAGCGGCAGTCATCAAAACTATCAGGTACTGGCTAAAAAATAGAGTGGCAGATCAATGGAATAGGGTAGGCTCAGGAAATGCAGTAGTAAATGACACTAGTAATGTAGTGTTTGATAAACCCAAAGACTCCGGCTTCTGGGATAGGAATTCAGTATTTGACAAAAACTGCTGGGAAAACTGGAAGATAGTATGGCAGAAATTAGGCATAGACCAACATCTTACACCTTATACTAAAATAAGGTCAAAATGGATACATGATTTAGACATAAGAGGTGATACCATAGGTAAATTATGAGAGAAAGGAATAGTCTACCTATCAGGTCTTTGGAAAGGAAAACAGTTTTTAACCAAACAAGAGATAGAGTATATTATAAAATGCAAAGTGGATGATTTTGATTACATTAAATTAAAAAAAATTTGTACAAACAGAAGCAATGCATCCAAAATTAGAAGGGAGGCAGAAAGCTGGGAAACAATTTTTGAGGCCAGTACTTCTGATAAAGGCCTCATCTCTAAAATATATAGGGAACTAAATCAAATTTATAAGAACCCAAGTCATTCCCCAATTGAGAAATGGTCAAAGGATATGAACAGGCAGTTTTCTGATGAAGAAACCAAAGCTATCTATTCCCATATGAAAAAATGCTCTAAATCTCTAATGATTAGAGAGATGCAAATAAAAACAACTCTGAGGTACCACCTGACACCTATCAGATTGGCTAAAATGACAAAAAAGGAAAATAATAAATGTTGGAGAAGCTGTGGGAAAATTGGAACACTAATCCATTGTTGGTGGAGCTGTGAACTGATCCAACCATTCTGGACAGCAATTTGGAATTATGCCCAAAGGGCGATAAAGCTGTGCATACCCTTTGACCCAGCAATACCACTTTTGGGTCTTTTTCCCAAAGAGATCATGGAAGGGGGAAAGGGACCCACATGTACAAAAATATTTATAGCTGCTCTTTACGGGGTGGCAAGGAATTGGAAGTTGAGGGGGTGCCCATCAATTGGGGAATGACTGGACAAGTTGTGGTATATGAATACAATGGAATACTATTGTGCTATAAGAAACGATGAGCAGGAGGAGTTCAGAGAAACCTGGAGGGTCTTGTGTGGGCTGATGATGAGTGAGATGAGCAGAACTAGAAGAACATTGTACACAGTAACATCAACATTGAGTGTTGATCTACTGTGATGGACTATATTCTTCTCACCAATGCCATGGCACAGAAGAGTTCCTGGGAACTCGTGATGGAAGAGGATCTCCAAATCCAGGTAAAAAAAAAAAAAAAAAGGACTGCAGAGTACAGATGCTAAATGAACCATACTATTTCTTTTGTTTTTGATGCTGTTGTTTTCTTTCTATTTTGAGGTTTTCCATCATTGCTCTGATTGTTTTCTCTTATAACATGACTAATGCAGAAATAGGATTAATGTTATTATGTGTGTGTATATATATATATATAACCTATATCAGATTACCTGCTGTCTAGGGGAGGGGGGAGGGAGGGGAGGGAGGAAGAAAAATCTGAAATTGTAAAGCTTGTATAAACAAAGGTTGAGAACTATCTTTACATGTAACGGGGAAAAAAATAAAATACTTTATTAATTAAAAAAAAATTCCAGCTCCAGATGCTCCTCTGTATATAGCATTGTGTTGATTTCATTGAACCCATAGAGACACTACAGAGTCTTCTCAATTAGAAACACCACACACATACACACACACACACACACACACACACACACACACAAGATTAGCAATTAAAATGAAGGAAAAATGGTGAATGAAGAATATTTATTTCACTTATTATGACATTCAGTTAGGTGGACAAACCATCAGCCCACTTATCATAGGCAGGCACTGCAAGAAGACAATAAGCTGGACTTATAATTGAATAGAAGTAGGATATCAGTCCATATTACATTTCAGTAATTGTTCTGTGATTTCAATGATTCCAAACTTCTGCACAAAAGCCCAATTCTTTAATGCCAGTATTCTCCCTGAAATAAGGTCTCGCTAGGAATTGTGGAATGCCACAATTTCACATAAATAAAGATTATAGGTGACCCAAAGGACAATGTAAGATGTATGGTAGGTATAAATACACTTCAGAAAATTACAGATAATGATTTGTCTCCAAAAAATGACAGAAAAGTCATCTTCAAGGTTATGTATGACCAGAAAGGAGGTGGACCAGTCATGTTTCAAGAGTGAACGATGGCAAGAGAGCAACTCTAGTGTGATATCAATATCTCCAAAATATTAAATATCTCAGAGTAATTTCTCCAGTACATTGAGTAGAAGCTCTTTGTAGGATTTATGGAAGGACACATACAGGAAACATACAGGATGTAGAAGAAGATATAGATCGATATACTGTACAAATAAAAGGAGAATTTATATAATAGTATCATGAAATTATAGAAATATAAAGTTACAATGGAAAAGGCCTTAGAGTTCATCTAATGTAACTTCCTCTTCAGTGATATCATGGATCCCTTGAAAGACTATGGATGTATGTATGCATGTATGTATGTATGTATGTATGTTATAAAGATTAGATCATTAAATTGAATGTTAGGGCCATATAAAGGAAGCCACTGATCTAAGAGATTTGGATTTTCTTGAAGTCATTTTTCTGTAGGGAAAAGGCATTGATCCATGATTTTTTCACCCACTTACAGAAGGAAGATTTCATCAGTACCTGTGTGAAGCAAAGCTGCCAGTTAAGAGGCTATACAATATTTTGTGTGAATGATGATAATTTTTAAAAGTCTACAACTGAGATGATATAAAAAGGGATAAGGGGACAGATGCAACAGTAAGTAGAAATTATAAGACCAGACAAGTTATTGGGCCTGAGGGGACAAAGGTGCAAAAGATCATGATAATTAATGATGAATGAAAGTTTTTAAGCTTTAATAACTGGAAGTATGGTGAATTAAAAAAAAAAACTTTAGGATAAGAAATTATATTTAGGGCAGCAAATGATGAGTTCAGTTATAAGAAATCCTGGGAAACACAAAGAAAGGTAAAGAGAGTTAAAATGCTAGATGCAATAAGAAGGAGGAGAAGGAGGAAAGAAAAAGAGAGTTTCTATGCTACAACATATTTTACTGGGGGAAGACAACAGGGAGCCATGTAATTTAATATAAAATATTTACAAAATGAATATAGTTCACAGGGTAAAATTCTCATCCCACAAATGGGGGAGACATGGAAAGTTTGAGGAAGAATGAAAAGGTTTGCAGGAGTCAACATGGTGGAGACAAAGCCAAAATGGCAGAGCGAAGGCAGTGTCTCACCTGAGCTCTTCCCCAAACCCCATCAATACCTTTAAATAATGCCATATGAGAATTCCTAGAGCAACATAACCCACAAAAGGATACTGTGAAATAATTTTCCATACAAAGACAAATGAGGAGGTCAGCAGGAATGTCCTATTGCACCTGGGTGAGAATGGAGTACAGTCTAGCACAGACCAGGCCCTAGAAAACTAGAAACAGGCCTTGTGAGCCATTGAATCAGCAGCTGCAACAAATGCTTCTGGAACTCTCAGGCTACAGATGATAAGGGGGTTGAAAAAACAGGTCAGAAGGATATTATGAAGGTCTCTTTGCTAGTACTGAGACACAACTATTGCTTTCCCCATATTCAGATCCCAAAAACAGTCCTGGGTGCAGTTCCAAAGCAAGAAGGATCACATGCACACCAAAGCTTATAGTCTCCATGAAGGAGGAACCCTTCTCATGCTTCCAGGCCAGAAAAGAGGGCTTATGGTTTCTCACAGACCAGAACACAGGCCAGGAGAGTAGTAAACAAACCTCTCCTTAGATCATACCACCTTGGAAGAACTGAATACTTACAGGTTCCTAAAAGTATATCTGAAAACAGATACACAAATGCCCTGAAGCTTGGGACAGTGTGCCCTCCATTCTGGAAGCAGAACCCTACTTCAACAAAGAGTTAAAAAATTAAGAAATTGGCTAGGGAAATGAGAAAACAACAGAAAAAATTCTGAACATAGAAAATCATTATGATGAGAAAGAAGACCAAAACATACCCTAAGAAAAAGATAACAAAACCAAAACAACATCCAAAGCCTTCAAGAAAAATTTGAACTGCTTTCAGATCATGGTAGAGCTCAAAAAGGATTTTGAAAATCAAGTAAGAGAGGAGGCAGCTAGTTGGTGCAGTGAATAAAGCACTGACCCTGGATTCAGGAGGACCTGAGTTAAAATCCGGCCTCGGACACTTGACACTTACTAGGTGTGATCTTGGACAAATCACTTAACCCTCATTGCCCTGCCAAAAACAAAAGAAAACAAAAAATAAAGTAATAGAGGTAGAGGAAAAATGGGATGACAAATGAGAATGATGCAAGAAAATCATGAAAAAAAAAGCCTATAGCATGGTAAAAGAGACAGAAAAATACTGAAGAATATAACATCTTAAACAAATTAGGTCGAATAAGACCTTAAAAACAGACTAGGCCAAATGGTAAAAGAGGTACAGAAAAGCCAATGAGGAGAATGCTTTATAAGGTATAATTGACCAAATAGAAAAGGAAGTACCAAAGTTCACTGAAGAAAACAATTCCTTAAAAATGAGAATTGAGCAAATGGAAGATATTAACTTTATAGGAAATCAGGAAACAATAAAACAAAACCAAAAGAATGAAAACAAAACCAAAAACAAGATCTCTCATTGAAAAAACAACTTACCCAGAAAATAGATACAGGAGAGATAATTAAAAAATTTTTGGTCTACTTGAAAGCCATGATTTTAAAAAAAGGAAACCTAGACATCATCTTTCAGCAAATTATCAAGGAAAACTGCCCTGATTCTAGAACCAGAACATAAAATAGAAATTAAAAGAATTCACTGATCACCTCCTGAAAGAGATCCTAAAATGAAAACTCCCAGGAATATTATAACCAAATTCTAGAGCTCCCAAGTCAAGAAGAAAATATTGCAAGCAGTCAGAAATAAACAATTCAAGTGTTGTGGAGGTACATACAGGATAACACAAGAGTTAGCAGTTTCTACATTACAGTACTGGAGGGCTTGGAATAGCATATTCTAGAGGGCAAAAGAACTTGGATTGTAAACAAGAATTACCTACCCAACAAAACTGAATATAATTCTTTAGGGAAAAATGAGTATTCAATGAAATATAGGACTTTCAGACATTCTTTGTTTTTTTGTTTTTGTTTTGTTTTGCTGGGCAATGGGGGTTAAGTGACATGCCTAGGGTCACAAAGCTAGTAAATGTCAAGTGTCTGAGGTCAGATTTGAACTCAGGTAATCCTGAATCCAGGGTCAGTGCTTTATCCACTGCACCACCTAGCTGCCCCAACTTTCAGACATTCTTGATGAAAAGACCAGAGTTAAACAGAAAATTTGACTTTCAAATAAAAGACTGAAGCAGAAAAAGTAGACAGGAAAAGAAAATCATAAAGTATTTAATGAGGTTAAACTTTTTACATTTCTACATGGGAACATGATACTTGTAACTCAGAGGAACTTTCTCATTATTAGGGCAATTGGACAGAGTATATATAGAGGGCACAACAAAGAGTTGAATATGAAGGGATGCTATCTTTAAAAAAAATCAAGAAGTAAGAGAGGACTTTCCTAGGAAAATGGGAAAGGGAGAGGTGGAATGGGATAAATTATCTTACATAAAAGAGCCATGAAAAAGTTTTTACAATGGAGGGGAATTTGGGGAATGAGTGAAACTTTCATCAGAATTGGCTCAAACATCCCCCAATAGAGAAAAAAAAAATATTTGTAACAGATCTTTTTTGTGGTGGCTAAGAATTGGAAATCAAAAGAATGCCCATGGATTGTAGAATATCTAAACAAGCTGTGATATATTATTATAATGGAATATTATTGTGCTATAAGAAATGACAAGTAGGATGATTTCAGAAAAAAAAAAAAACCTGAAAAGATTTATAAGAACTGATGTATAGCGTGGTGAGCAGAACTAGAAAAAAAGGGGGGGGCAGCTAGATGGCGCAGTGGTTAAGCACTGGCCCTGGATTCAGGAGTACCTGAGTTCAAATCCGGCCTCAGACACTTGACACTTACTAGCTGTGTGACCCTGGGCAAGTCACTTAACCCCCGTTGCCTGCAAAAAAAAAAAAAAAAAAAAAGAAATGAATCTTACCTTGCAGGAAAGTAGGAGAGGAAGGGGGTAAGGGAAAGGGAGCCAGTGTTAGAAGAGAGGGAAGATTGGGGGGGGTAGTGAGAGGAGAGATTGGATGAAAGGAGAGAATAGAAGAAAGGGGGGGATCATGAATAGGATG
Source organism: Dromiciops gliroides (assembly GCF_019393635.1). Lineage (NCBI taxonomy): Eukaryota > Metazoa > Chordata > Mammalia > Microbiotheria > Microbiotheriidae > Dromiciops > Dromiciops gliroides. The sequence continues at coordinate 556,177,013 of NC_057861.1, forward strand.
GAGGAAAATACAGTTAGCAATAGTAATCGTGAAAAAATAGTTGAACCAAGTTTCTCTGATAAAGGCCTCAGTTCTCAAACATGTAGAGGAATTGAGTCAAATTTACAAAAATAAGAGCCATTCACCAATTGATAAATGATCAGAAGACATGAACAGTTTTCATATGATACAATCAAAGCTATCTATAGTCATATTAAAAAATGCTCCAACTTGGGGCAGCTAGGTGGCACAATGGATAGAGCACCAGCCCTGGCATCAGGAGTACCTGAGTTCAAGTCTGGCCTCAGACACTTAACACTTAATAGCTGTGTGACCCTGGGCAAGTCACTTAAGCCCAATTGCCTCACTTAAAAAAATGCTCTAACTCACTATTGATTTGAGAGATGCAAGTCAATACAACTCTGGGCTACTACCTCATACCTATGTGATTGGCCAATAGGACAGAAAAGAAAAATGACAAATATTGGAGGGGATATGGGAAAAATGAGACAGTAATGTGCTATTGGTGGAGTCATAAAGTGATTCAACCATTCTGTAGAGCATTTTGGAATTACGTTCAAAAGGCTATAAACCCATGTATATTCTTTAACCTAGCAATACTACTAGGTGTTTAGCCAAAAAGAGATAAAAAATGGAAAGTAAAAGGACCTATATGTACAAAAATATTTAAGACCACTCTTCTCTTGTGGCAAAAAAAAATTGAAAATTGAGGCAATGTCCATCAACTGGGGAATGCCTGGGAAAATATTGTGGTATATGATTATGATAGAATACTATTGCGCTTTAAGAAATGATGAGCAGGGGGCAGCTAGGTGGCACAGTGGATAGAGCACCAGCCCTGGATTCAGGAGGATCTGAGTTCAAATCTGACCTCAGACACTTAACATTTACTAGCTGTGTGACCTTGGGCAAGTCACTTAACCCCAATTGCATCACCAAAAAACAAAACAAAAAAGAAAGAAAGGAAGGAAGAAAGAAAGGAAGAAAGAAAGAAAGAAAGGAAGAAAGAAAGAAAGAAAGAAAGAAAGAAAGAAAGAAAGAAAGAAAGAAAGAAAGAAAGAAAGAAAGAAAGAAAGAAAGAAAGAAAAAAAGAAAGAAAAAAAGAAAGAAAAAAAGAAAAAAGAGAAAGAAAGAAAGAAATGATGAGCAGGATGCTTTCAGAAAAAAAACCTGGAAAGACTAATATGAGCTGATGAAAGTGAAATGTACCATTACAAATTAACAGCAATATTTTAAGATTATCTGTTATGTAGGATTTAGCTATTCTCAGCAATAAAATAATCCAAGACAACTCTGAAGGATTTATGACAAAAATGCTATCCATTCATAGAGAAAGAACTGATGGTGTCTGAATACAGATTGAAGTATATATTATTTATTTATTTATTTGTTTATTTCAGTTTTCAACCTTAGTTCAGATAAGATTTCAAATTTCAAATTTTTCTCCCTCCCCTCCATTTCCCCCTCCCCTAGAGAGCAGGTAATCTGATATATCACATTAGACATATTTCTGCATTAGTCATGTTATACAAGAAAAATCAGAGCAAGAAGGGAAAACCTCAAAAAAAACAAACAATAGCACCAAAAACAAAAGAAATAGTATGATCCAATCAGTGTCCATATTCTACAGTTCCTTTTTTTTTCTGGATTTGGAGAGCCTTTTCCATCATGAGTCCTTTGGAACTTTCTTGTACCGTTGGATTGGTGAGAAGAATCTAATCTATCACAGTTGATCAACACACAATGTTGATGATACTGTGCACAATGTTCTCCTAGTTCTGCTCATCTCACTCATCAGCAGCCCATGCAAGACCCTCCAGGTTTTTCTGAACTCCTCCTGCTCATAGTTTCTTACAGCACAATAGTATTCCATTGCATTCATATACCACAACTTGTCCAGCCATTCCCCAATTGATGGGCATCCCCTCAACTTCCAATTCAATGCCACCACAAAAAGAGCTATAAATATTTTTGTACATGTGGGTCCTTTTCCTTTTTTATGATCTCTTTGACAAATAGACCCAAAAGTGGTATTGCTGGGTCAAAGGGTATGCACAGCTTTATGGCCCTTTGGGCACAATTCCAAATTGCTCTTCAGAATAGTTGGATCAGTTCACAGCTTCACCAATAATGCATTAGCATTCCAATTTTTCCACAGCTTTTCCAACATTTATTATTTTCCTTTTTTGTCATTTTAACCAATCTGATAGGTGTCAGGTGGTACCTCAAAGTTGTTTTAATTTGCATCTCTCTAATCAATAGTGATTTAGAGCTTTTTTTTCATATGGGAATAGCTAGCTTTGATTTCTTCATCAGAAAACTGCCTGTTCATATCCTTTGACCATTTTTCAATTGGGGAATGATTTGGATTCTTATCAGAAGTACTGGCCATAAAAATTGTTTCCCAGCTTTCTGCCTCCTTGAAGTATATTTTTTAACCTTTATTTTCCTTGAGGGTTTTTGGTCTGTTTTCTTTCATAATATGATTATTATGGAAATGTTTTGCATGACTATACATGTATAACCTACATGTTGCTTGCCTTCTCAGTTGGGGGGGACAAGGGAGAGATTTGGGAACTCAAAGTTTAAAAAAACATGTTAAAAATTGTTTTACAAGTAATTTGGAAAAAATAAAATACTAAATAACTACATTTAAACAAAACAAAAACAAAAAAGAATCAATGTAGTAATGAATGGCAAAACAAATCGATTATACAGGTGTAAAAGCATTCTCTCCTGAAGGCAGTACAAAGTTCAGATTGTGGGAAAAATTGTGGAGCCACTCAGCATGGTTGGATGATTTTCTCTGGCTTAGCTCTGCAGTGTTTGAATAGGAGCAAATCTAGCAGATGGTGGTAGTAATTCGGGATTTAGGATTGTCAGGAAAAAAAATTTTAATAGAATAAAGGGGCAAGGAACTTTAGAGAAGAGGGAAGAGCAGAGTTGGACTACTTCACTAAGGAGTTAAAATGGAGAAGAAGGGAAAGTATAGCCAATGCGAGGGTGGTGACCTGGTAAGAGCTGCTCGGTGGAAGGATTGGAGGTTGTGGTGAGGAAGAAAAAAAGATTTTGAGATTTCAAGAGATGGAATGACAACAAATCATGACATATAAAGGAATTTAAGAGTTTAAGAATATGGCAATAGTACATTGGTGAATGATGGCATGATCAAGAGTTTAATGATCTCAGTGTGCAGATGAAGTGAGCTGAAATTGTAAGCTGTGGGAAATGAAGAAATTGAGGAACTAGGAGGTAAGGATGATTAAGAGAGTATCAAAATGCATGTCAAAGTTCCTTAGATGAGAACTGGAAAAAAAAAAGATTGTGAGATAGGCACATAATTCATTGATGAAGCAAAGAGAGTGTACTGGAGATCTCTAGACAAAAGCCAGCATCTGATTGAGTGATAAATATGGATTTATGAACCTGCTTAATGATGGTATTACATGGAGAATTTGGAAGTGGGAAATGGGGAACAAGGAGTATTCCAACTCTGCCACTATGACTAAAAAGTGTGTTGTGGAAATAGGTGCAACCAGTGCTGGAAAGGGTAGCTGTTTCATGAGAAGGGAGGCAGGTGTCAGTGAATGAAAGAAGTTGGAAAGAGTGGGAATTTTTTTTTTTAAGTTTAAGATGAAAGCAAATTTGTTACCTATAGAAAAACACAATCCAGAGAGTACAGTAGAGTGTGAACTTTAGAGTGAATCATTAATGGGATTAAGTTGAAGAGAATTGGAATAAGGGAGCAGGCAATGAAGGATGGAGATTAAGGTTTGACTAATGAGAGTCAGGGTTTCAGAATCACTGGGCTGGGCTGGACAGGATGGTCATATGGCCTATGAAAGACTTGTTTCATTTTAGTCCTGAGATTGACTCATCAGACTGGCCTGAGAAGTTCTGATCCAAGATAGCTCTAAATGCCTGAAACAGGAATTTGTATTTCACCTTACAAGGAACAGGGGAAAAACTGAAGCTTTTTGTGCAAGAGAAGCACCTGAAACCTTTGTTATGTTGAATAGCATAAAAGTGTATTTTTATTTACTCCAACTGTACATAGATTTCATTTGCCAATTATTTCAAATATTCATAAAGTCTAGTTGTATATTAGAACTGACCGGGTGTGGAACTACAGTGTGTAGTACAAGGTGAGAGAAAACATTCCTTCAGAGAAGAGAAAGGGGAGATTGACTTATGTGGCAGCAGCTGAAAATTGACCCAAGATGACCAGAGGATGCTTCCTAGTAAACCCAGCTTGGGAGCCTTCTATTTCTGCTAATTTCCAAGTGGGGATGTGGGAGGGGAATACTCCTTTACAGCTATGTCAATACTTTTCTTTTTGGAGACTAGTTCTTCCTATCTGATTTTCATGTGGGCCAGTGTAACCATTCTTTGGACCCTGGCAGTCACTCTGCTCCCAAAGTCTTGTTATATTAGTGTCAAATTTAGTTTAGTCACTTGGTCAATGTTAGGCCTTCAGATTAAATGAATTGATTGACTAGCTTCAGCCTTCCTTGTAGCAGGCATTACAGGTATACATCCCCACACCCAGCTCTCATGACATATTTTCTAGTTCTAAAATGGCTATGATGTGAATCAAACAAATATATTTTGGCATCAAGGGGAATACCACATATTCTTCTCATTATAGGTGATTTAATGTAATTTTTGTTGGTTCATTTAATTATACCTATTAGATGTTAATGGCACAGAACAGTGTTGATGAGTACATGATTACTGTTATTTAGCTGCTAGGTATGGGGCACAGTTAGCTTTGAGTAAAACAGGAAATTGTCCTGAAATGAGTTTGTTAAAGAATAATAGAGACTATATACTTTTAATCTCTTCTCCTTCTATAATTTGCTTTACCTGTAGCAACTTGGTGAAGATTTCCTGAGTCTTTGTGTTTATTATTCATATCACCAAGACCACAGTAAAAATGAAATCTGTAGGTCTTTTTTAAATAAAAGATTTTCTTCATATATCAGATATAATAACTTGGTAATGAAATATGACTGTTTCTCATATGCTTTGGCAAACACATACTTTTATACATGAATGCTTACTAGGTTTGATTGGTTATTTATTTATCATAGGTGTCTCCTGTCAAGGTAGAAGCAACATGGTACAGTAGAATATTGTGTGAACTTGCCTAAGTAACTTTTTTTTTTTTTTAGATAGGCAATTGGGGTTGAGTGACTTGCCCAGGGTCACACAGCTAGTAAGTGTTAAGTGTCTGAGGCCGGATTTGAACTCAGGTACTCCTGACTCCAGGGCCGGTGCTCTATCCACTGCACCACCTAGCTGCCCCCCTAAGTAACTTTTGACTTCTGAATGTCAGTGAACTCAGCAGTAAAATAAAAGGATGGGAATAGATGACCTCTAATTTCCATTCCAACTATAAATCTGTGATCTTACCATACTATTAATTTAAAAAAATTCATCACATATATATGTTTACCAAAGTAATTCTTTTTGACCATAGGAAGTATTCGAATTGATTCCAAACATAATTTTCTAAGATAATTTTCACTATCTTCTATTTTGATCATATTTAAGAAGTTATCAAATACTAATGTATATGTTGAGTTTGAAGAACCTCTTCAAACTTTTTATAAAATATCTCTACTTCATCATTTTCAACAAATTCTTTTGGATCAATTTTACTTATCTCCATGGTTTTCTTGCTTTGGCCATCGCTGAGTACTTCAAGATAACATGACCAAGCAGGCTAAGAAATGACTATTCTTGTTGCCTTTGGGAACATGATTGAAGCAAGTCCTCTAGCATTTTTATTCACTCCTCTGGAGAGATTTAGTGTATGAGAGGAGTCCTATTTAACTGCAACTTTTTAATGGTTTTTGGTTTCAATCTTAGCAAGAATTAATTAGATGTAGTTCAGTTTATCTTAAGGTTGGTTGTTGGTCCTTAAAGAGATCACATTTAGAGTACCAACAGTTAAATTAAGGTAAACTTGATGTATAGTTCATTTTCCCCCATCCCTCAGTTTTATTTTGTGTATATATTTATTTTTAAAATATGTTTCTTGTAAGCAGCAGATTATAGAGTTTTGTTTTCTTATCCAGTCTGTCACTTTTTTCTTTTTATTGGCTTGTTTAATCCTTTCACTTTTAAAGGTGTAAGAGCTAGGTTTATATTTTTCTCCATCTATATCTAAATTGTTTTTGTTATGATTGTTACCTTGTTCTGCTATAAACACAGTATAATATTTTTTGTTTTTAATTTCATTTTGTGTCCCATTTGAGAAATAATTTGTCTTATTCCCTTAATTATCCATGTTCTCTTTCTGTTTACTGTAGACCCTCATTCTCTGATTCATGACATAATCATCTGGTCTCTCATTTTTCTCTGTATTTTCCATATAATTAAAGTTTCTAAGGTATTCATTCTAGGCTCTATAATCTAGGCACTTCGTGGTTGCCAAACTGTGTTGTTTAAAATTTAAATTGTGGGTCCTAATCTGTACCCCCCCAGTTTTGGGGGAAAGCTGGCTAAAATCACTGATAAATTCAGCAAGAGTTTAGCCTTTTAAAGATTTATTAAAATACATTATACATTAGTGAAGAGAGAGAGATTGAGAACAGATTCCTTATAGCATGTAAATCCTACCTTAGGTCTAATTTGTTATAGCCAGAGAGAAAGAAACCAATTTCCTTTCCTAGCAGCCCATGTGAAATCTCTCACCACCAAGCTGGTGTCTGAACAACTAAAAGGGGCCCTCCTGTTCTCTGTCGGCCACCAAGCGCCTATTCCTCACCAAAAAGAGAGAGCTTCTGTGAGTGAGTGTCCACTTCCTAGTTCCTCTCCTCCTCCCTGAAAGCAGAGATCCTTCCTGCTGATTGGTTGAGAGTGGTCTCTTGCTGATGTCAATAGTACAATGCCTCTGAGAACAATGTCAGGGCCAGCCAGGTATGGCCTCCACCCAATCACTCTTAAGTAGGTACTTAGTCAGTTTCTCATTCACACCCAATTCAAACAATACTAAATCAATCAGGTGGGGCCCCTTGAGCGTCTGCCAAATTCCATTATTTTATCACAGCACTTTTTGTCATTTCCTTGTAGGATTCGTTCCATGGATTCCCCTTTTTTTCATTGTGCCTCACATGCAGAAAAATACCAATTACTGTAGTTGTCTGAGAGGATTTTCCCCATGTTAGATCACCTCCTACCAGCCCATTGATATATAACTCTTCTTGTTGATCTTAAAAATGTTTTAATTTACATTTATCTGGAAATCTCCTCTGTGTCCATGTTCTCTTATTCCTCCAGGTGCCTGTTGCCTCAAGGAGTTCAACTCACACCCTCCCAAGAAAAGTAGATTGTTAAGGCATCAAAAGTCCCATAGCTCTCATCCAGTATAAATTCCTCATCTCTTTTCACCCACCAGTGCATTTATGAGTACAACTCCCACCTATCTCCAAAATAAGGCCTCATGTCTTTCTTCTCTTTTCCAATCTTTCCCTTTCCTCTTCTCCCACACCCCTGTAAGCACATCCCTTTCTGAGACCACAGAGGTCACTTTTTCTTCATTGCAAGTGCTTGATTTGACTTTGGCACATCACTGACTCTTCTCTATCTCCTTGTTCACCTCCCCCTTTTCATGTGCTCTTTCATGTTATACTGTAATATCAAAAAAGCATTCACCTGTAGGCAGGGTCCTACCAGGTTCTGTCCATAATGTCATTTGTCCATCTCATCAGTGTTGCCTCTTCCAGATTCCTGTCTTCACCACTGTCACCTTGTGCACACATAGAAACAAGTCTCTTACTGGTCTTTCTGTTGCTGATACTGTCTGCATTTTCACATATTTTGCATTTTTGTTTCTTGGAGTTTTTGAGATGAAAATAATTTCTTGACTTCTACTTTTCTTTCTAAAAAGTTCAAACTCTTCTTAATTATGGAACGTCCATCTTTTGTCCTCTATTGTAAGGTACAGATTATCTGGGTAAGTCCCCCAGAGTTGCATCCTGAGCTCCAATGCTTTTTGAAATAAGTTATTTCATCCATATTCCTTTTTTCTGTTGTGTGTAAAATAATCCTACATTATTTGAATAATGTAGAATTTGTTTTCTTTTTATCTGAAGGTCTTTATCCTTGTGGTTTTCATGTTTTATTGTTTCTGAATGAAATTATTAAATTTTGCCACTAAGTTTCTTAGAATGTGCAGCCTGTATTTTTTTCCGTATGCAATTTGTGAATTCTTTCAAATTAAATTGCATTTTCTATTTTCAGAAATTCTAGACAATTCTCTTCTATTGTTTCCTTCATTATAGTGTTAAAGTTTTTTGTCTTCTGGGAGGACTATGGTTGTTAGTTTGCCTTTATTCATCTTGCCTTCCAGATCCATGTGTTTTGCTTGCTTAGGGAGCATATTTTCTTTTAATGTTCTTGTTTTTTGCTTTCCTTTTAGATTATCTTTCACTTTTCTATCTTTTCATTCCCAATCTATTTTTCTCTCTTTTGTTTCTCTAGTGAAGCTTGCCATTTCAGATTCAAATATTTTTCTTCTGCTCACTATTTTTGCTGTATAGGACATATATTCTGTTCTCATGATTCTCTTTTCTCTTTAAAACATTCAGGCACAACATGTTGTGGTTCCAAGGTTTCCTCAACTTCCACAGAGTCTTCTGTCTTATCAAGTGTTAGATCATTTTCCTTTATTTTGCATTAGTTATTCAAAAGTACCTGAACTCATTTACTAAATCTGGAGGCCATTATTTCAGTCATTACTGTTTTTCCTATTAATTTTTACCTATTTATATTCATATGTTTAAAATTTTTACCTATTAAAATCATTGGATCTTCATTTCTCTCCACCCCAACCATCCCTTATTTTCCTTGTTGCTTACTTTTCACTCCTTTGACTTTGATTGTGTTTTCTTTGGGGACTGGATTTCAAAGCATCTCTACCTCCTCCCACATGGAGCATTTCACTGACCATCAACCTAGGTCTCTGCCTCAGCTGACTTTCTGGAGGTCAGAACTGTCCCCAGTTGGATGCTGTGCTCTCCTCTCAGGCTTTGTGAGTGATACAGAGTTACCCATTGCAGAATCCTGTCTTCCTGGCCTGTTTTCTTCCCTCTGTTCCTTAATACTTTGTCTGGGGTATGTCAGTTCAGAGTCTGATTTCCCTCAGTACTAGAAGAAAAGCTGCTAGTTGTTCAGGGCTTTTCAGGCCCTGAAAGGTTCAGGGCTTTCTTCCTGACTCCAGGGATGGTCCTCTTCCTATTATTCCATAGTGCCTCTCAATTTGTCCATTGCTTGTGTATAACACAGTTGTCAGTTTGAAATCATTTGGTCAAAAAGTGGAGCCCTCCAATCAGTCATTCAATAAGAATTTATTAAGCACCTGCTTAGTGTCTCCAGGTACTGCATTAAGTGCTAGAGATACAAAGAAAGCCCTCCCTCCAAAAAAAATCAGAGCTCTTAAGAAGGTCACTTTCTAATGAGAAAAACAAGAAACATGAAAGAGATTATGTACAAACAAGATATATACAGGATAAATTGGAGTTAATCCACAGAAGGAAAGGCTAATAATACTAGTGCATTAAGAAGGATCAAGAAAGGCTTTTCATTGGAAGTGGAATTTTAGTTGACACTTGAAGGAAGCCTGAATATTAGCTGATTGTGCTCGAAGTCAGGGAGTAATACATATGGGGTACACACGCATACATACTCATACACAGACACTCATGGGTACTGAATATTTAATTCTAAATATCATGATGTATTATTCTCTTGGTTTTCTGGAGTCTGTATCTCATACATGATGAACAAATAATCTTCCTCATTGTGATGAGGTCTGTGCTTTATTTTTGAATAACTAAGCATAAGAGTGAGTTATTGCAATGATATTTTTTCTTGAAAGGCAATAACCTCATTCAGAATGCTCAAAGAGTTTTTAAAAGTCAATATCCTTTATAATGGAACTAGGGACAGCTAACAGGTAATCATTTTTGCCATTTTCTGATTTACGTCTCAATGTATGACTTTTTGAGTATCTAGCGTATTTCTTCAATGATCTAATATAAATTAATGTTAAAAAACTGCTGAGATCTGATGTTATAAAGTAAGAGGCAGGTATTGCAAGGGCCCTGGCTTTCAGCAGAGTCCCTAAAAGGGGCAGAGATGGCTCATGACCTCATAGCTCTCAAGTTATAGTTGATTTTGTCTTTTATTATATCAATTCATTTTATTATCTATTAAAGAAACAGGCTTTATTTTTCATTTTTATCTTCTAGTTATTTAAAGTGATTAATCTTGGAATTTATATTGTTTTGCTTTACAATTTTTATTAATAACAACTAATTTTAGGAAACCTAAAAATAGGAGCAAAGGCATATTGGACTAATTTCCTTTATTCCTTCACAAAAGTCATTATATTTGGAGAAAAACTTAGTGAGTGAGTTTCAGAGAGAAAATCTTACCTTTTCAGAATTTATGAACTTATGTTCCTTTTATTCTTCTTTTTTTATGCTTCCTGTCCATTCTGAAATTATTTCCCTTCTGTTTATAAATGCCTTTCCCCACTAGCCCAAGCTCTATTTAGCAATCTAGACCTTGTAACAGAAAATTAAAAAAAAACAAACAGACTAAAGCAGTTCTGCTTTACTAGAGCTAGTAACTGGAACCAGATGGTTGTTGTTGTTTTTTAACCAGAAAGCAACCATCACATAAAGTGAATCTCACAGTATATATAATGAAATTCTATTCATTTCCTATAGCTTCCATCCAAGAATGCAGAAAGAAGCAGTTTTTCTATGTCACAAAGAAGAATATAGCATTTGTTGGAGGCCATGTACACTAATGCACTGTTGATTTTGAGTTATTGGTCTAAATGGTCTGGAAAGAATTTTGGACTGTACTTTAAAAATTACTAAATTGTGAAAGTCTTTTGACTAAGCAATAGCATTGCAACTTCCCAAAGAGGACAAATCTAAGCAGAATAGATACATATGTATAAAAAACCTTTAGAAAAGCTTTTTTCTTGCTCCAAAGAACTTGAAATAAAGTTGGTGCTCACCTAAGTGAGTAATGGGGGAACAAATGATACTATATTAATATTATGGTGCCATTAGAAATAATGAATATGAACAAATTCAGAGAAACCTGGGAAAACTTGTAAGAACAGATGCAGATTGAGATGAGAAGTAGCAGAAGAAGAATTCACACAAAGACAGAAGTAAAGGAAAACGTTTTTTACAAGACTTCAGAACTCTTATTAATTCAATGGCCAATCATAATTGTAGAAGACTGATGATAAAGCATGCTTCCTTTGTTTTGACTGAGAGATGATAGAATGGAAGAGCAGGAGGAGATGTACAATAACAGTCATAGTTTTATTTGTCTATGCTTTTTTACCAAAATGGAAGGATTCTATTTGTAGGCTAAGTGAGCTTGTGGGTAGTGATAGAAATGAAAAAATGAAGGAATGAAAGAAATGATAATAAAACATACAAAAATACACAAAAGAGAGAAAAAGGAAGGTCAAAAAGGAATACACAGGCAAGACAGTTTTTCTCCTACCAGATTGTCCAATATACCCCAAACTGTAGTAGTAGAAGTTTCCCTCTTTGTGAATATTCTTTGTCTTTTGAAATATTTGCCAGTAAATATTCATCCAGACCATATTTTTTAAAAATAGACTAAGAATGCAAGGAAGTTGGATTTCAAAAGAGAGTGAATTTTTTTAAATGAAGAAATCTCATCACTTCAGCAAATATCTCTTAAACACCTACTGTGTGCAAGGTCCTATGCAAGGCTCTGAGGCTACAAAGATGAAAGGAAAAACAATCTCTACCCTCAAGAAGCTTATATTCTATTGGGGAGATAATGGAAACTATACATAGTGATAACCACAAAGACCTGAGGAGACGAATGAAAAGATTATTAAGAATGATTTAGTTTCAGGAAAATTTGGCTACTAGTAATAATCCCAGACATTTCTATAATTCTTTAAGGTTAACAAATTACTTTGCACACACCCTTGTCACTCCATGAGTTGATTGCTTATCATCATCCTCATTTTATGAATGAAGAAACTGAGTTTAAGTGACTTGCTGAGAGTCATAAAGAAAGTAAATTCAAGGCAGAATTTAAATTAAGCTCTTCCTAACTTCAAATTTAGCTCTCTATATAGCTCTACTATAAACACTGTCTCACTAATCAATCAAAGAGAAAATATTCAAATGATTATTTTGGCCAGCCTGTAGAATAAGGGTGAATAAGATGGTAATAAAAAGAAAAGATTGTGAATTATTTGGAAAGATAAAGTGGGAGGTGACAACAAGATGTTCAGCTAGTAAATGCAATGTCATCATAAAATGATAGTTTTCTAAATAATTACCCCTGACTTACAGAGTTATGAGGACAATACTTTTCAAACCTTAAAGCAGTAAATAAAGTACATTTATAAAGTTATTTTTTCTTGTTCAATAATTTCTTATATTGATTTAAAATGATATGTAATGAAATTCAGTTTTCTAAAAAAAGTTCCTAAATGATAGTTGACCTGCAGTTTAATATGAATTAAGTGAATTCTAAGTAATCAATTACTTTAAAGAGTTAATAATTGAATCATTCTGCTCAGCCAGCAACCAAAATCAGATAACTTATTATGTGCTGAATGTGTTGGCTGATTGATAGAATGATCATAATAATAGCTTACATTTCTTTTGTACTTTGCAATTATAAAATGATTTATTCATAACAATTCTGTGAGGTAGATATGTACAAATAAAAATATTTTCAAAGCATCTTTACCTACATTATCTCTGCTCAATTCTATTCTCATAGAATGGGTGAATCAGAAGTGGCTTTGGAAAACATCTTCTCCAAGACCCTTATTTTATAGATATCTGGGGGAAAGGGTCAAGAGGGGCTTGCTGAAAACTACACAGGTAGTCAATGACAAAATCAAGACTAGAATTTAGACATTTAGTTTCCTCATCTAGTGTCCTTTCTAAGTTTAATATACTGACTCCCAAATATCCTTTGAGGAAGTCAGGGATGATATTAATCGGTGCTTTTAAAAAAATCATATAATATCCTAGGATATGCTAATAACTTCAAAATCTCATCATCATACAGCTAACTGTCTTGCATACTCAACACCTTCCCAACTCTTCTCCCCCCCACCCCCATTTGGAGGGCTGGAGGATGGAACACTAAATACCTTCCAAAGCCTTCTTTTATAGAGGGCAGAAATTGGATTTGCAGCTTACTTCATTTTCCATCTGCAACGCTGCTTGGTTTCAGCTAGATGTAACTAGAACCTCCCTCCATCCCCAACCTCCTGTCATCCCTTCACCCCCATTAGAGTGTCTTTTCTTCTATTTGTTCATTCTTTTGATTCTTTTTAATTGATTCTTGGTGTCTCGTGGAGCTTCCATCTGTCCAATTCTACTTTTGAAGGCATTATTTTCTTCAGTAAGTTTTTTCATTTGGCCAATTTTACTTTTGAAAGAGTTTATTTCTTCAGTGGATTTTTTTTCCCCATTTGGCCACTTGTATTTTTAAAGGAATTGTTTTCTTCAGTCAATTTTTGTGCTACCTTTTCCAAGCTGGTGACTCTTTTTTCATAATTTTCTTGCAAAACTCTCATTTCTGATTTTTTCTTCTACATCTCTTATTTGATTTTTAAATTCCTTTGTAAACTCTCCCAAGAAGGCTTTTTGGTCTTGAGACCAATTAATCTTCCCCTTTGAGGCTTCACATGTAGACATTTTGACAGTATTGTCCTCATCTGAATCTGTGTTTTGGTCTTTCTTGTCACCATAGAAGCTCTCAATGGTAAGGTAGAAGCTCTCAAAGGTAATCTTTTTTTTGTTGCTTACTCATATTTTAGACTACTCAGCCAGGGTTCACAGATCTCACAACTGTCCTGCCAAGGCACCAGCCTGCTGAGTCAGGGCCAAGGGGCCTCATCTTCACATTTGTGCTGTGGCCAAGAGCGCCCTGTTGACTTGCCCAGACCCCCTCCATGCTGCATTAAGCTGTGCTGCACTCCCCTTTCACTCAAGTGAGACAGACCTTTCCTGAAGTTGTCTAAATTATCTCAAGTTGTAAGATTGTGTCTCTCTGTGGCTTTGTAGGTTCTGTAGTTCCAGAATCTGTTTAGAGGCTTGATTTAATGTTGTTTTTGAGGGAAACTTGGGAGAGCTCAGGCAACTTCCTGGCTTCTCTCCACTCCCCCATTAGAGACAAGGACTATCTTCCTTCCTTATTCCTATTTGTATTTTCAATGCTTTGCACAGTCCCTGCATTTACAAGGCATTTATTAAATGTTTATAGAATTGAACATTATGAAGGAGCAGGAAACAGTTACAGAATACTTGTGCATTCTCTGAATTGGAGGGCAGGACATCCCATTCTATGTGTTGTTGCTGTTGCTGCTGTTGCTTCTGCTGCTGCTGCTGTTGTTGTTGTTGTTGTGTTTTTGTTTTTGTTTTGTTTTTGCCGGGCAATGGGGGTTAAGTGACTTGCCCGGGATCACACAACTAGTAAGTAACAAGTGTCTGAGGCTGGATTTGAACTCGGGTACTCCTGAATCCAGGGCCGGTGCTTTATTCACTGCGCCACCTAGATGCCCCCCTGTTGTTGTTGTTTTACAGCAAACTCTCTAACCAACAACAGGATTGTTCCCCCAGAAAGCAGGCTTCACAGGTGCTTGAGAGACTGTGCTCACTATTGACCAGTTGTCTATTACAGTTCATTCATTGTATTTTTATGCTTAGTGTCTGGTGCAGTGCTTGTCAAATAACAAGCATTAATTAATATTTATTGATTGATTCACCTCATATCAAACAAAACAAAACAAAACAAAACATACAGTTCATTGTAAAGTCCATACCTGAAGCTTTTCCAGCCTGGTAAGATATAGCACAGATTATACTTCTGTGACATAACCTTCAAAAACCTATGGTCACCTTTACATCACAATGAGATATCCAAATGTGGCCCTATAACGATTTACCCTATAGTTATATATTGTCTTACGATATTGCCTAGTGTTTCTCATTAGTTTTATATCTCCCCAATAAGATTGTATACACCCTTGGGACATGGGCTATATTGAATTGAATGTAGCAAATGTGCCTCCTGTAATGATTGGAATGATGCCACCTGCTAGAGATTTATTGTAGCAAAGCTCTGCCATGAGGGATAGGACTCTGAGGGCAAGCCATGTGGTCAAGGTCCTTAGCATCAGGAAGTGACATTTGCTCGTGGGTACTGTCTATCAAGACTACCAGTCAATCAACTTGAGGAGCCTCCCATTTTTCTGGGAAGAGGACACGAAGTAGGAAGTAGAGTGTTCCGTCAAGGAAACATTTTGTTTCTTGAGGAACAACAGGGGGGACTGTAATGATTGGAATGACGCCACCTACTGGAAACTTGCTGTGGAGAGCTCCACCATGAGGAAAATGCCTCAGAGGCATTGTGGCTTTTCCTTGGCGTCAGGAAATGACGTTTGCTCATGGGTGCTGTCTATCAAGTCTACCAGCCAATCAACTGGAGGAGCCTCCTATGGTCTGGGAGGAGACAGGAAGGAGGAAAGGGAGCCTGCGCAGAGAGCGCTGGCCTTTTTTTGGTTTCCGGACTTGATGGTGGTGGCGGCAGAGGACTTCACAGGAAATTTGAGGAAAGATAGGAATGCCAGGCTGTTAGAATTCTGTTCTCAATCTTTTTCTTTCTATTTTCCAATAAACCCTTAAAAACCTAAACTCGTTTTATCAGTGATTTTTAGTCAGTTTCCCCCAAACTGGGGGAACACATTAGAATCCACATTTAGAATCTTAAATAACACAAGAGGCTGGCGGAGGGGTTCTCTCTCTTTTTGGTTCCTGACCTTGCCATGGTGGGTCAGATGATAGGATCTCTTAGAAATAGTTAGATTTTTGCCTTTCTCTCTAATCCTAATGCTCTTTAATAAGTACTTAAACATTTAAATATTCTTATTAAAGATGAATGTAGGCCTTTCTCTCTCTCTTTACCAAATTCTTATTCTCCTTAATAAATGCTTAAATGTCTAACTCTTGCTAAAGCTTATAATTTATTGGAGACCACTCATTAGATTTTAGATAGTTTAGCTAGAATTTTAGCCCCTTACAGATGGCTGACCATGAAGAGGAAAGCTGAACCTCAGTTTTCTGATCTTCTGGTTGGGTAAGAAATTTCCCCTACCCTGTCCCTTTAAACTGCTAAGTACTGGCTGCTTTTCCATTTAAATTTTCAAATGGGGGGCACCTAGGTGGAGCAGTGGATAAAGCACCAGCCCTGGATTCAGGAGTACCTGAGTTCAAATCCGGCCTCAGACACTTGACACTTACTAGCCAAGTGACCCTGGGCAAGTCACTTAACCCCCATTGCCCCACAAAAAAAAAAAATTTCAAATGGGTTTTTTCAACTCCCTAAATACCCTATTTCTGATTTTACTCTGTTTAACCAGAAAAATGGGGGATAAGATCATGTTAACGCTTTGTTTTTTGTGGATTTTCTCTTTTAATTTTTGTTAGAAGAGCCAGCAAGTTGCTCACACAAGGGAATATAAATATTCCCCCCTCTCCCAAACATGATTTTTCAGAGAAACTTCTGACTCCTGAATTTTTTCAAATTCTAATGCTAAGAGATTCTCTAATTTTGCATGCCTGGAGGCATCTAGAAGACTTTAATCTCCTAGCAGTGGGGGAAGGGGAACCCAGGCTTGAGTTCAAAATCAAGTCTGATTCAAATTGCCCTGGTCCCTCCCCTCCTCTCCAGACCCCACCTTCTACTCCTCCCATGGATTCCCTTGATTCCCCTGCCAGGGAAGTCCAGAGATCTAATGTGCATGTGCAGCTTTCTCTACCTGAATTTTCAGCTTCTACATTTGCAGCTTCAGGCTCAGTCCTTCTCCAACCTGGCTGTGCTTCTGACTCAACCTTAAAAAGCCCTTTACATTCCAGATATGCTCATTTTGTTCATAATTTTGCTAATCTGCTTTTTTCTTTAATTAGTAACCTTAAAAGTGTTTGTATGCTGAAAGGACTAACAGACAATATAGAGGGGTTAAAGAAGAAAAACTTAAGCTGAATAAAACTGACAATCATCATATTTCAAGAAGACATATTTTGCAGAAATGTAGAAGTAAGCAGCAAGGTATTGATATGAGTATTGGGGATTTTAGATATTGGAATCAAAAGTATTCTAAATTCACTCAGAGGTTACATAGGATTTCTATGCTATTACATCTACATTTTGAAATTAATGGTATGGGTCTATTTTCATAGAGACTTTCATGATTTTGAGATTGTGTTTTATACATAGTTTTTAAAACAAGAAGAATATTTGTAAAAGCTTTTTATAGTCATGTGAACAAGTTTATATTTTGTAATACTCTTATTAATCTTAAATTCATATTCATTTAGATTTCCCTAGTTTGAATTTCATTGTCTTTTATTCTTCCATGTGTATTTTCTTCTATTCATTCATCTATCTCTATTTTGAAACAATGCAAGATGGCTTTGATTTCATAATACAATGTTAATTCTAGGAGTATTGTGCTCCCATATTCTGAGTTGTTTGTTTTTGTTATTTTTTCTCTCAAATGATTATTTGATCTAACTCTATAAAGCATTTTCCTGGCAAGTTGGTTGCCATGACAAGTGTAAATTGATTCTAGAAGTATTATTTTTGATAAGCATATTAAAAAAAAAGAGGTGAACACTTGTACAAGTTTTCTTTTTTAAAAAAAGTTTTCTTTAGGATTGTGTTGTGTTTTAACTTGTATTTAAATATGTTCTGACTTTTCACAAAAGTAATTGTAAACAGTAAAAAAAGGGGGGGTATTTTTTGAAATTGTTGCATAATTGTATATTATCTTCTGAGTCGAGGTACATTCACATTTTTTCTGATCATTTATTATCCTCAATTTTTAAATCCATATGAGATTTGGATTATGGGAATTTACCATTTAAGACACTAATTGCCTTCATTCTGAGTTATCAGATGCCAGTTGGCCAAGATGCCATCTAATCACAAGAAGAATATATGCAAGAGCAGACAATGAACTGTTCACATGAGGGGAGACATGCATGAAGTCAAGGTATGGCTGAGGGAACAGCTTTTGACAAATGTTGGGGTTGGTTTCTCTTAGTTTAATTTTTTTCTCCCCACAATATTGTACAGATGGCTGGAAGTTTTGATCCCACCCATCTCATTCTATGCCTGGCTTCTATGCCCTGTCCTATATGCCTGATGCCATGGACATCTCAATCCCATGCATCTGATTAAGTCTGACTCAGTTTCTTCCAATATGTTTGGTGGCATGTACATATATTCCATCCACCTATTTTAAGCCTGGCATACTGAATGGGCAGTATATATTGCTCAAGTGTGGGAATGAACATATCCCATCATTTCTCTGTTCTTTTATGGTAACCCCCATAATTATCTCAGGTGTCATGATAAATACAGAGTTGGATTTGGCCTTGACATCTGTTACCAATTATATTAGATTTTAAAATTTCTTATAATGGCATGAGGATAATTAGGCAGATGATGCAAAAAGTGATGAAACAAAGATAAAAATTATTTTTAGAAATTAATATCTCAGCAATTGTCTTCTCAATTTACCCTCCGTAAGGGAGGGGGGTTTATAGTAATATTAAATTTTAGAGAATTTTTCAATTGTTGTTTTAATTATATGTTTCATGTATACAACTAAGGTTCTGAATTCCCTTAGACATATTTTTGAGAACTCTCATCGTTTGATTTGATTATTGACAAAGCTATTTTAAAGTTGTGTTAAGCTCAATTTTGTAGGCAATTTTCCTGGCTGATTACCAGCATGCACACATCAACCCCTGAAAAGACTTCCATTCCACAACTACAATTGGAGGACATCTGAGAAAAGACTTTCAGAGACTTTAAATGAAGAGTTTTGTTTTGTTGTTGTTGTTTTTCTTTTCTCTTTCTGTTATAATATATACCATCTGTAACGTGTACTCTCTGCAGAGGCCCTGCCTTTGCAAGACCAATGTCAAAGTGCCAGTTCATGAGGGACTGCCCCTCTGGACAAAACTGTCCCTTTTCTATATTGTTATTAACATATTTTTAGTTAGCATAGGGTATTATATTCTGTTATTTTTGACTGTTTCATCAAGGAAACACTCTGTTTCTTGAAGAAACAAAAGGGGACTGTAACAATTGGAATGACACCACCTGCTGGAGACTTTACTGTAGCAAAGCTCCACCATGAGGGGAAGGCCTCTGAAGGCAAGCCATGTGGTCAAGGTCTTTAGCATCAGGAAGTGATGCTTGCTTGTGGGTACTGTCTATCAAGGCTACCAGCCAATCAACTTGAGGAGCCTCCCATTTTCTGGGAGGAGGACATGAAGTAGGAAGTGGACACTGGCAGAAGGATTCTCTCTCTTTTTGGTTCCTGATGTTGCTATGGTGGGTCGGATGATAGAGTCTCTTAGAAATAGTTAATTTTTACCTTTCTCTCTGATCCTAATGCTCTTTAATAAATACTTAAACATTTAAATACTCTTGTTAAAGCTTATAATTTATTGGTGACCAGTCATTAGATTTTAGATAGTTTAGCTATAATTTTAGCCCCTTACACTCCTCTGAATTGAAGGGCAGGGCAATTCATTCCATTTGGGAGGATGGAGAAGCCAGTTCCCTAACCATTCACAGAATTGCCACCAAATAGAGCAGACTGCACACATGCTAGTGTCTAGTACAAGTAAGGTCACATAATATAAAAAAGAATAACTTCTTGGAAAATAATGTTTTAAGGGTGGTATTGTTGTATCCAGAGGTCTTTTTTCCACTGTTTGAATATACCTGGAAATTTCTAATAGAATTCAATTTAAAAAATCTAATTTGCTTGACCAATATGTTTGCTCTAATGAAATTATCATGTTAAATGAGAGATTCTTTGATTTTTCTGAAACTACTATTTAATCCAAATTTGTTACATTTGAAAGAAATCCCTTATTAGTTTTAAGACAGTTTCTCTTTCCTGTATATTGCTACATTTCTTTGTCCCAATTTACTATATAAGTAGGACCTTCCAGAGATTTGTCATTATGGTTCTGAAAAAACTTACTAGTGTTCTGAGTATACTGGCAAAAATATTGTTTTAAAACTCAGAAACAGTTTAGGTTAAACAAACTCAAACTTTAATAGCATGAGTTCAATACAAGTTCAAGGAAATAGATGGTACAAAGTATTTTTAGCTTAGGTTTGTCTTTATTACTTGGTTAGAACATATTAGTTTATAAGGGAAGATGATAGGCTATTGGAAGACCAACAAAGCTAACAGAAAAATCAAATGGGGGGATCAATATATTGCCTTGAGACAGAGAAATTATTGACTCAGGTAAAAGTAGATTTCTAGAAGGCAAAAGTGCAATTGTAGTAGTCAAAGCCTGATATTGATGTAATAGAATAGATAGGAAAAAAGTTCCTCCAGAACATTTAAAAGAAAGCAGGGAAGTGAATGAGAATGACAAGGGATGTGGTTTTTTGTGCTATACAAGATACAGCTTTATGTCTGAAAACACTTTAAAGATATATCACCCACTTCTTAAGGGGATGACTCTAATTAGCATTAAACATCCATTCATTTATATAATCACATAATCATGATATTGGGTCACTTATTGCTCCAATGGTGCATCCAAGCAAGTATTTACCATCTTCTCCTTGTGTGTGACAAAAATAACCCTGGATCTGAATTCCTACAAGATCTTTCTGAGTTCCTGTATAATTATGAATTTGAAGACATTTTTGAGCACTTCCCTTTACCGAAAAAGGATGACAGTGATTACATTTTTGTATTCAGAAAGTTACTATTTTAGCAAGGTGCTCTGACAGTAGATAAAAAAAACATGTTAATCACTTACTATATGCTAGACACTATACAATACTCTAGGGATATAAATGCAAAGAATGAAACAATTGCTCCTTCATATTAGGCTTCATAGTGTCCCCGATATCCTTCTTAGGGCTTGATGTATCTCTGCTATATTTTTCCCTTGACTTTTTTTGTAATTAAACAAATAATCATCTTAATCTGGAACTTTTGAGGGAAAGAGGGAGCATAGCAATTAAAGAGTGAGAGAGAAGTGAGAAGATAATAAATTAATATATGGAGTAAACCCATTTTGAGTGAGATAATGTTAGGCTGTTAATTTACTTTCTAAAGAATAACTTTTTTCTTTAGGCTTATCCTGTCATTCTTCTTCCTTCCTTCAATGGTTCCCATGGGTCTTTGCTTTGCCAATTTGGTATTGTTTCCCTTAAAAAATATACCACTTTTTCTTATTCTTTGTTGTTGTCACCTATCAATTTTTTGTTCATTATTCAAATTTGGGGGGCAGGGGAGGAGGGAACAGCAAAGTGGCACAGTGAAGAGTATGCTATATTTGGAGTGAGGAAGACTTGAGTTCCAGACCTTCTTCATACACTACTAGCTGTGAATTTTGGCAACTCACTTATCTACTCTCCGTTTCAGTTTTGTTATCTGTAAAATGGGCATAATAATAGCACCTACCATGTAACATTGTCAGAGACTAAATAAGACATGTAAAGTGCCAGTTGCTTCTCTCTTACTATGGCATCTGGCCTCCACAGAACACTGCTCTTATACTTCATTGTGGTATGGACATGATTTGGAGTTCTCCAATGCTGTATTAGAAAAGTTTATACTCTGGCAGTTTCTACCATTGGATAAAGCTTCAAATAAGACTATGATAATAGACAATATCTGTTTCCTTAGGACCATCCTAGCTAACTATAGAAAGTCACACCATCAGTAGCTGGTGATGGATTCTTTACTGGCAAAGACAACACATGAAACAAAACATATAGCCCCCTTATATTTCTTCCATGACCATGGTGGCATTTTGGCAGAAAAGGAGACAGAGGGTCTTAAAATCATAATTTAAAGCTCCCCCCCCAAAAAAATGTTTTTCTCCATCAAGCATAGTGAAAAGACTTTAATGTCACATTGTCATATATGTTTACAGAGGAGGTAGAAATGGCATTAAATAGAAGAAAAATGAAGAAAGCTTTTAGATTTGGACCAAGTGTATATAGAGATAGTTCTATAGGGGACACAATTGTGAGGCATTGAGGTCTAATATATAAAGCATCTGAAGAAGAATAAGATACCAAAACCATGGAACAATTTTGGGTTTTATTCTCACCATAAATAGGTAGCTTACCTATATATCTAATCTCCCATATATACAAGAATTGAAGTCATTCTTGATGTGCTCATCTACCAGTAGAGGATAAGGAAGCTTTCTCAAGTGATATTGGAAAATGAATCATTTCTTTACCATTTTACCAATAACAAAGATGTAATGAATATAAGATCCCATTGTGCTACCTATGAACAAAGGCTTAATTTAATAGAAGAAAACATATCCTTACTAGGGTCTTTTTTTTTTTTTTAGTGAGGCAATTGGGGTTAAGTGACTTGCCCAGGGTCACACAGCTAGTAAGTGTTAAGTGTCTGAGGCCGGATTTGAACCCAGGTACTCCTGACTCCAGGGCCGGTGCTCTATCCACTGTGCCACCTAGCTGCCCCTAGGGTCTTTTTTTTTTTTTAAATGAAGGGTTGCCCATTTAAGTATCAAAATCATTCAAGGTTCCTTGAAAAATATAAGAACAGAAATAATACTGGTTAATCATTCTTTGATCATAAGCGACTGGAAAAACATAAAATAGGGAGACATATATTGACCAAAGGTTTTTCCATACTGTTAGAGAGCTGGTACAGTTTGAAGAGGAATTCCTTGTGGATGATGTGGTCTTCCTGATCAGTGGTGTCAGAGTCAGAGATGACCCCTTTGGACTACATATCAACTTAGAAAAATTCAAATTATTATTATCTATTTTGTATTGTATTATTATTGATTTTGTTAAACGGTTTCTAATTACATTTTAATCTGGTTCTGCTTACCCTTGGGAGTTTTCCAAGGTCACAAGTTTCATACCTCTGATCCAAAAATTCCTATTTGTGGCCCTGCCTGTGCCAGTTGTATCAAGCTCTGGAAATTTTCATAGTCTCTTGGAAGAAATCAAATAAAGTGTTGTTGACAGGGTTGTCTAGATATATTGGATGAAATGAGATACTCAATAATTAGGACAGTAAGGCCCCAGGATGACAGTTCTGAAGCCAAAAAGGCTGTGGTCTCTGGTATCCATAGCCACAGTCAAAGCCATTTTTGAGAACTCCATTGTAGAGATTTTTTTCAATTTTGTTTGTGTATACCTAAAATATAGTAGATGTTTAATAGATAGTTGCTTACTAAAAAATAAAAAGAAAGAAAATTTAAAAAAATACTTGCTTAATTTGTGGTATTAGTTTATAATTGATCCCTCCTGTATTTGGTTATCAGGACCACAATTGTTACATAAAATATGCATAATATATATCCATAATTGGTATTATGGATATTATTGTTTAATGAATATTGCTAGTATATACTAGTCTTATAATCTTGAATTTCTTTTGCTTCCTTCTTTTCCCTGATTCATATTTAAAAGTTTAATAAAATTCACTTGTAGATCTATCTTTTTTAATAGAATTTTATTTTCCAAAATATATGTTAAAACACAATTTTAACATCAATTTTTAAAAAAACTTTTGTGTTCCAACTTCTCTTTCCCCCTCCATTCCCACCCCCCACCCACAAGAACTCAAGCAATTCAAAATAAGTTATACATGAGTAGTCATGGAAAAATTCCCATATTAGCTAGTTGTGAGAGAAAACAGTAAAAAAAAACAAAAAGAAAAACTTCAGATTAAGGAATTGTCAAAGAAGAAATGAAAAAAAAAATTGTGTGTTTCCATCTGTTTTCAGATACTGTCAGTTCTTTGCAGATGAACTGCAATCTTCATAAGTCTTTCAGGGTTATATTGGATCATTGCCTTGCTGAAAATACCCACATGCTTCCCAGCAGATCATCTTACACTATTGCTGTTATTTTGTATACAGTACATTTCACTCTGCTTCAGTTCATGTAGGTCTTTCCAGGTTTTTCTGATAGTATCCTGTTCATCATAACCTTTATATAGTACCTTAAGTTTGACAGAAAATTTTCTTCATAAAAGCCCAGCAAAGTAGGTACCATATGTTTTGCCATTTTAATAGATCATCACAACTATTTCCCTCCATCCCACTCCCTTCCCATGACATTTTCTCTTCTTTTTACCTGTTCCTCCTCAGAGGTGTTTTACTTCTGACTATCCTCTCCCCCGCTCTACACTCCCTTTTTTTGTCCCTTCCTTCCTTATCCTCTTCCCCTCCTATTTTCCTGCAGGGTTAAATAGATTGCTCCTCCCAACTGGGTATGAATGCTATTCCCTCCGTGAGCCCACTCTGATGAGATCAAGGTCCCTGAGCTAATTCTGTGTTCTAAATTTTTTTTCTGCCCTCCCTCCTCAACCCTCCCTATGAGATCAAGCAATTCAATATGCCATACTGGTGCAGTAATGCAGAACATCTTCATCCTCCTTGAAAGTGTTTTGCTTTTTATTGCTCTCCCCAATCTGCCCTTTCCTCCTTCCCTTTTCCCTCCCCCAACTTTTTTTTCCCTCCCCTCCCCCTCAGGGCAAAAATATATTACTATACTTGAGTATGTATGTTAGTCCTTCTTTAAGCCAATTCTGATATTAAGGTTCACTCAGTCCTCAACTCCTTTCCCCTCTTCTGCTCTCCTCCAGAAGCTTTCTTATTGTTTCCTTCATGTGAACTACTTCTCCCCAGATGATCTCTCCCCTTCTCTCTCCCCCCGTTTATTCCTCCTACACCTCAACCCTATTTTAATGATGTCATCATGGATTAGTCAGGTGGCACAGTGGACAAAGTACCAGCCTTGGACCCAGGAGGCCCCAAGCCCAAATCCAGACCCAGACATAAGACACCCCACCCTGTCTGCCTTACAAGGAACAAAGCATAAATGCTTTACAGATATCATCCTTTCATATTCAGTTCAGCCCTGTCTTCTGTGAATTTCTTACTTAGATAGTTCTTATGTTTTCAGTGTATTATCTTCCCATGTAGGAATGTAAACAGTTTGATCTTTTAATATCCCTCATGAAGTCTTTTTCCTGTTTATCCTTTAATGCTTCTCCAGGATCTTGTATTTGAAAGTCAAATTTTCTATTCAGTTCAGGTCTTTTCATCAGAAATGCTTGAAAGACCTCTTTCTCATTGAAATTCCATTTTTGCCTCTGAAAAATTATACTCATTTTTGCTGGGTACGACATTTTTGGATGAAGTCCCAGTTCCTTTGCCCTCTGGAATATCATATTCCATGCCCTTTGGTCCTTTAATGTAGAAGTTGCTAGATCTTGCTTTATCCTTATTGGAGCTCCACAATAATTGAATTACTTTTTTCGAGCTGATTGCAGTATTTTCTCCTTGAGCTGGGAGTTCTGGAATTTGGCTATAATATTCCTGGAGGTTTTCCTTTTGGTATCTCTTTCAGGAGGTGATTGGTGGATTCTTTTGATTTCTATTTTAGCTTCTGCTTCTAGAGTATCAGGGCAATTTTCCCTCACAATCTCTTGGAGGATGGTGTCTAAGCTCTTGTTTTGGTCATGGTTTTCAGGTAGTCCAATGATTTTCAAATTATCTTTCCTAGATTTATTTTTTAGGTCAGCTGTTTTATCAAAGACATATTTCACATTGCCCTCTATTTTTTCATTCAATTGGATTTGCTTTACTGTGTCTTGGTTTCTCATAAGGTCACTAGCTTCCATTTTTTCAATCCTAATTCTTAGGCAGTTATTTTCATCAGACAGTTTTTTAATCTCCTTTTCCATTTGGCTTTTCAAACTGTTGACTTTTTTCTCATGACTCTCCTGCATCGCTCTCATTTCCCTTTCCATTCTTTCCTCCTTTTCTCTACAGCTTCTTTCTATTTCTCTTACTTTCTCTTCAAAGTCCCTTTTGAGAGCTTCCATGGCCTGAGACCAGTTCATATTTTTCTTGGAAGCTTTGGTTGTTGGAGCTTTGACCCTGTAATTATCTTCTTCTTCTGAGGTTGTATTGTGGTCTACCTTACCCCCAAAGAAGTTTTCGATGGTCTGCTTTCTCTGCCTACTCATCCTGGCTTACTATTTCTTGGCTTTTAACTCCTTCTTAAAGTGTGTTGCTGCTTCCAGGACACACTGTTCAAGCCACAGTATGGCCTGAGGGATGGTTGGGCTTCTTCTCAGCCTGCCTGGCCTCGTTTTCATTTGATTTTAAACTCTCCACTGGGGGGTGGTGGGGGTGGTGGGGCTGCTTTTAGGCTCCACTCCTGTTCTCAGCTTCAGAGGGTCCCAGGTGTTTTGGGTTGAGGGAGGGCAGGCTTTAATCTCACCTGGCCTGTTCTCAGGTCCGGAGATAACCTCAGGCCTACTTTACTAAGCAACCAACCAGCAAAGCTTTCTATGGTGTGGTTCTCAGCTTCCGGTGAGACTGCTCCCCTGCTCCCATCCCCCGCCTGTGTCTCCCACCACTCAGGATTTCTTCCTGGTTCCCCCTGGGGTGGGACAGTTGAATCCTTCCCCCCAGTCTACTGGTACCCCTGCACTTACCCCCCGGGCCAGCCATTCAGTCCGATTCCACACTTGGTTCCAGAAGACGCTGGTGCTTCAGCTGATTCAGAGGCACTGGGGCAAATTCCTCTGGCGGATGTCTGGTGTGTAGGCCCAATTGCGGGGTTAGGCTTTATTCATGGCCCAGCATGGCCCCCTGAAATCTATCTATAGCTGGAGAAAACTCTCAGCCCGTATTTTTGTGTGTTTTTCTGCCCCAAGGGTTCTTTTATTGCTATTTTTGGTGTGATTATATCAGGAGCCCTGCGGGTTTAATGTCTTTTCTCTGCCATCTTGGCTCTGCCTCCCAATATTGTACCCTTTATTTACATTCTTGAGAGAACGGGCCGTTCCCATATGCAATGGCCACTTGTAGATCTATCTTGTTTTTTAACTGTTAAGTTTATTTATGACTGTCTAGATTTTTCTGTTTGAAGTTTATCTCTTTAAGATCCTGATTTCATATTTTGTTCATTTGAATATTTTATATATTTATAAATGTTCTTCTTTAAGAATATCTACTTGCTAGAATATGATTGTATCAGTTTCTCATACTTATCTTTATTTTATCTTTGTTGTGAATTCCTTGTCAAAATAGCTAGTTTTATCAATTATAATGCCTTTTAATATATTTTACTTCCCCAATTAAAACAAAATGTTAATATTTAAAAAAACCTTTTAAGTTCCAAATTCTTTCCCTTACTCCCTTCCTACTGTTCCCCCTGCCTGAGAATGCTTTAAAAAATAAGTTATGTTCTGTTGATTTTTTCAATAGTCTCTTTGATTTTCAATTGTGTTTGTATCTTGGCTTTTCTAAATTTTCTACTTTGGGGCCTTTGTGGGAGTTATTAATTTGTTGATTTGCTAGTTGTTTTAAATGTCCATTCAGTTAATTAAAACTTTCCTTTATGTTCTGTTGATATATTTCTCTTTGGAAGAAATAGATTTTCCCTAATATGTATTTTGTCTGGATCTTATAAGTTTTGATTTATTTTGTTGTGTTGTTATTATTCTCTGTAACACAATTTTTATTGTTTCCATTAGTCCTTCAGAATTTTCTTGGATCATTGTACTGCCAAGTCATTTAAAGCTGATAAACTTATACTATTGTATCTCACAGTATTGCTTTGTATATGGTACATTTCATTTTTTATTGTTATGTAACTCTTTTCAGGTTTTTCTGTGAATCTCCTGCTCATCATTTCTTAAAGCACAGTAGTATTCCATCATCACACACCACTATTTGTTCAGCCATTCCTCAGTTGATGGCCATCCCCTCAATTTACAAATTTTTTTGACTACAGAAAAGAGATGCTATAATTAATTTTTGTACATATAGGTCCTTTTCCTTTTTGTTTTTTATCTCTTTTTGGATATAGACCAAGTAGAGATATTACAACATCAAAAGCATGCATGGTTTTAAAGCCCTTTGGATATAGTTCCAAATTGCTCTACATTTTTTTCAAATGAAGGAATATACTCAGTTTTCCTGGGTAGGTGATTCTTGGCTGTAATTTCAATTCCTTTGGCCTCTGTAATGCCATATTCCAAGTCCGCTGATCCTTTAATGTAAAAGCTGCTAGATCCTCTGTTATCCTGACTGTGGCTCCATGATACTTGAATTGTTTCTTCTTGGCTGCTTACAGTATTTTCTTCTTCACCTGGAAGCTCCAGAATTTGACAATAATACTCATTGGAATTTTCATTTTGGGATCTATTTCAGGATATGATCAGTGGATTCTTTCAATTTCTATTTTACCCTCTGGTTCTTGAATATCAGGGGATTTTCCTTGACAATTTCATGGAAGATGATGTCTAGGCTCCTTTTTTCTGATCATGCATTTCATGTAGTCCTATAATTTTCAAATTATTTCTCCTGTATCTATTTTCCAGGTCAGTTGTTTTTCCAATGAGATATTTCACTTTGCCTTCTATTTTTAAAAATTGTTTTGATTTTGCTTTATTCTTTCTTATAAAGTTAATAGCTTCCATTTGCACAATTCTAATTTTAAGGAGTTATTTTCTTTCTTTTTTTCTGTTTTTTTTTTGTTTATTTAGAATTTTATTTTCCCGAATTACATGTAAAAACAAATTTTAACATGAACCTTTAAAACATTGTGCTCCACATCTTTTCCTACCTCCCTCCTCACCCCACTTAAGAAGTCAAGCAATTCAATATAGGTTATACATGTGTAGCCATGCAAAACATTTCCTCATTAGTCAGGTTGTAAAAGAAAGCAGACCAAAAAGAAAAAGGAACTAACAAAAAACATACTTAAATCTGTATTCAGATACCATCAGTTTTTTCTCTGTAGTTGGGCTGCATTTTTCATAATTCCTTCATAGTTGTCTTGGAGCATTTCATTGTTGAAAATAACCAAGTCATGCACAGCGGATCATCTTACAATATTTCTGTTATTTTGAATACAGAACATTTCACTTTGCACTAGCTCGTGTATTTCTTTGTAGGTTTTTCTGATAGCATCCTGCTTGCAATAGTGTTACATCACAATCTCATCTAGTAGTTTGTTCAGCCACTCCCCAATTGATGGGAATTACCCCAATTTTGAATTCAACCCTTTTATCTCTTTTAGGATATCAACCTAGTATTACTAGATTGAAGAGTATGCATGATTTTATAGCCCATTGGCCATTGCTCCAAATTGCTCTACAGAATGTTTGAATCAGCTTACCCAGAATGTATTAATGTCTCATTTTCCCCATATCCCATACAACATTTGTCATTTTTCTCTGCTGCCCTACTATCCAATCCAGTAGGTATGAAACAGTACCCAGAATTGTTTTGACCTGAATCACTCCAATCAATAGTGAGTTAGAGCACTTTTTGCCATATGGCTATAGGAGAACTTGATTATTTCATCTGAAAATGTCATG
The DNA here is from genome assembly GCF_019393635.1 of Dromiciops gliroides. Taxonomy (NCBI): domain Eukaryota; kingdom Metazoa; phylum Chordata; class Mammalia; order Microbiotheria; family Microbiotheriidae; genus Dromiciops; species Dromiciops gliroides. The sequence goes on from NC_057861.1 coordinate 556,206,516, forward strand.
TCTTTTGATCATCTGCCAATTGGAAAATGACTCCCATTTTAACAAATTTCACTCAGGTCTCTATGTGTTTGACAACTGAAGCCTATCAGACAATCTTGCTTCAAATTATTTTCACAGTTACTATTGCTAACTGTATTTCCCTCCATCTTATTCTCTCCCCTTGATATTTACTCTATTTTATATCTTCTTTCACCCTATCCTTCCTTAAAAGTGTTTTGCTTCTGACTGCCCCCTCACCCAATCTGCCCTTCCTTTGCCTCGCCCCTCATCTCCTTCCCCTCCTACTTTCTTCCAGGATAAGATAGTTTACTATACTCAAGTGAGTGTATATATATTCCCTCCTTAAGCCACTTCCAATGAGAGTAAGGCTCACTCACTCCCCAGCACCTCTCCCATCTTCTCCTCCTTTCCATAAGCTTTTTCTTGCTTCTTTTACATAAAGTACTTTACCCCATTCCACCTTTCCTTTCCCTCCCTCCCATTTCATTCCTCTAACCCCTTAATTTTTTAAAAGATCATCCCTTCATATATATATATATATATATATATATATATATATATATATATATATTTTTTTTTTTTTAGTGAGGCAATTGGGGTTAAGTGACTTGCCCAGGGTCACATAGCTTGTAAGTGTTAAGTGTCTGAGGCCGGATTTGAACCCAGGTACTCCTGACTCCAGGGCCGGTGCTCTATCCACTGTGCCACCTAGCTGCCCCCATCCCTTCATATTTAATTCACACCTCTGCCCTCTGTCTAAATAAACTCCATTTAGTTACCATAATAATGAGAAAGTTTTTATGAGTTACAAGTATCATCTTTTCAAGTAGGAATGTAAAGAGTTTAACCTTTTAATATTCCTTATGATTTACATTCTTCTGTTTCCCTAGGGTCTTATATTTGAAAGTCAAATTTTCTATTCAGCTCAGGACTTTTCATCAAGAATGTTTGAAAGTCCTCTCTTTCATTGAATTCCCATTTTTCCCATGAAAGATTATACTCAATTTGCCTAGGTAGGTGATTCTTGGTTGTAATCCTAGTTCCTTTGACCTCTGAAATACCATATTCCAATTCCTCTGATCTTTTAATGTATAAGCTCCTAGATACTGTGTTATCCTTACTGTGGCTCCACAATACCTGATTTGTTTCTTTCTGGCTGCTTGCAGTATCTTCTCCTTGACCTGGGAGTTCTGGAATTTGGCTAAAACATTCCTGGAAGTTTTAACTTTTGGATTTTTTTCAGGAGGTGATTGTTGGATTCTTTCAATTTATATTTTGCCTTCTTCTTCTAGAATATCAGTGCAATTTTCCCTGACAATTTCTTGGAAGATGACGTCTAAGCTCTTTTTTTTATCATGGCTTTCAGATAGTCCAATAATTTTCAAATTATCTCTCCTCGATCTATTTTTATGTCAGCTGTTTTTCCAAAAAGATATTTCACATTGGCTCTATTTTTAAATTCATTTGGATTTGTTTTATTGTGTCTTGATTTCTCATAAAGTCATTAGCTTCCATTTGCTCAATCATAATTTTAAAAAAATTATTTTCTTCAGAGAGTTTTTGTATCTCCTTTTCCATTTAACTTTTCAAGCTGTTGACTTTTTCCATGAAATTCCTGTATCACTTTCATTTCTCTTTCCATTTTTTCCTACACCTCTCTTACCTTATCTTCAAAGTCCTTTTTTAGTGCTTCTATGGCCTGAGAACAATTCATATTTTTCTTGGAATCTTTGGATGTAAGAGCTTTGACTTTGTTATCCTCTTCTCAGGGTGTATTTTGATCTTCCTTGTCACCAAAGAAACTTTCTAGGGTCAGCACTCTTTTTTCTATTTGCTCATTTTGCCAGCCTATTTCTTGACTTCCAACTCCTTCCCAAAGTGGGGCACTGCTTCCAGGGTGCATTGTCCCAAGCTTCAGGGCATCTCAGGTGGTACAATTTTAGGAGAAGCAGGTTCACCTCTCCCCTGTTCTGAGCTCTGGTCTGCATGTGATCACAAGCCTGTTTGCTCTCTGACCTGGAAGAGAATCCAGTTCCACTATAGCTGCAGGCTCTAGCATGCCTGTGCCCCTTCCCCACCTGAGCCACCAACCAGGACTGCAACGTATATCTGAGCCTGGGCAAAACAACGAGTCCCATCTCAGTACCAGGAGAGACTCCTGTAATCCCTGCTTGGCCAACCACTCTATTCCCTCACTGTACATGGGTTGAGTTCCAGAAGCAGCTCCTGCAGCAGTCAACACCAAGGCTCCTGGGCAACATGACCTTCCTAGGGCTGGATCTGCATGGCTCAGCTGTGCTCCACTTTCTCCCTAGTACAACAGATCTCTCCTGATGACCAAGCTGTCTTTGGCTGGAAAATGATCTCACCCCATCCTTTTGTGAGTTCTGCTGTTCCAGGAATTGTCTTATGGCATTATTTGAAGGAATTTGGAGGGATTTTGTGGAGTGCTCTGAGAAGTCACTTCCTTTTCTCCACTATCTTGTCTCAACTCCCTAAGGAGTTTTATTTTTTTTTCTTCAGTGAGCTTTTGTACCTCCTTTTCCATTTGGCCAATTCAACTTTTCAAGGCATTCTTTTCCTCATTGGATTTTTGTACCTCTTTTACTATTTGACCTAGTCTGTTTTTTAAGGTGTGTTTTCTTCAGTATTCTTTTTTCTGTCTCCTTTACCAAACTATTAACTTTTTAATGATTTTCTTATATCAGTCATTTATCTTCTCATTTTTCTCTACCTATCTTACTTTATTTTTAAAGTCCCTTTTTAGCCCTTCCACTGTCGGAGATGAATTAATATTTTTCTTGAAGACTTTGGATGCATGAACTTTGATTTTGTTGTCTTCTTCTGAGTGTGTTTTGATCTTCCTTGTCATGATAGTAACTTTCCATAATCATATTTTTTCTGTTGTTTGCTCATTTCCCCAGCCTATTTCTTGACTTTTAAGGCTTTGTTGAAGTAGGGCTCTGCTTCCAGGGTAGAGGGCATGCTGTTTGAAACTTCACCTGTTTTATGCAGCTATTTTCAGAGATATTTCTAGGGACATTCATGCTTTCAGTTCTTCCAAGGTGGTATGATCTAAGGAGAGGTGTGTTGACTATTCTCCTGGTCTGTGTTCTGGTCTGTGAGCAACTATAAGCCCTCTTTTCTGGCCTGGAATTTTGAAGAGGGTCCTGCCTTACAGTGACTACAAGCTCTGGTGTTTTAGTGCTCCCCCTCCCCTTGGACTGTCACTCAGAACTCTGACGTGGATCTGAGTATGGGCAAAAAACCAGGGTCTTGTCTCAGTGCTAGCAAAGAGACCTTTGTAATCTCCCTCTGGCCAGTTGTTTGGCTCCCTTACCCTCTGTGAGCTTAAAGTTCTGGTAGCTGTCACTGTCACAGCTTTTGCTGGTTCAGTGGCTCCCAAGGCCTGTTCTTTGTTTTCTGGGTCAATATCTGTGCTGCCATGGCCTACACTGGACTGTACTACTCTTTCACCTGGATGCAAAAAAACCATTCCTGTTTAACTTCTAAGTTGTTTTTGGCTGGAAAATCATTTTGCTCTGTCCTTTTGTGGGTTCTGCTGCTCTAGGGATTATCTTATGGCATTACTTGAAGGTATTTGGAAGGGTTTGGAGATAGCTCAGGTGAGTCACTGCCTTTCCTCCACTATCTTGTTTCCACCCCCTACAGACTCCTTGTTATAGATTTAAAATATATTTTAAGGCAAGCCTTCTAAATTTTTAAATTTTATTTTTGCCCTAGTAAGTGATCAATTTTTGTAAAGGCAATGTGTTATACTGAGACTTTTTATATTTAATATTCCCTCCCTTTCAGAATTTACTATATATATATCTCGATTCTCATATTTCTAATAATTATTCATCTTTGGTGGTAGGCAAATTTCAAATTATGACTCAGCCCTCTTGCTTTGGCCTAATCAATTTTTTTTTGGTGAGGCAATTGGGGTTAAGTGACTTGCCTAGGGTCACAGAGCTAGTAAGTGTTAAGTGTCTGAGGCCGGGTCAGCACTCTATCCACTGTGCCACCTAGCTGCCCTGGCCTAATCAATTTTCACATCAGTTAATTTTACTTTCATAGACCAGATGGTTTGTCAAATTGTAACTCAAATCTTGAAAAAAAAAGGCATTCTTCATACACTTGATTTTTCCCTTTTGCATGGTTAGGTAGGACTTTTGGGAGTAATTTTGAATCTCAATTGTATGGATTTACAAGATTCTGGGATTTCATACAATCAATAAAATGGTATCTCATTAATTTACAAATTACTGGGAGAGATAGCTAATACATTAGATGATAGAGGTCTTTGAACTGAATTTAGTAAGAGGAAACTTGAAAGTGATTAACATAAAATCTTATGCTTGGGTACAAAAAAGTCAACTTTACAAATATAAAATGCTGGAGTCATGGTTAGACAGTAGGTCTTTTGCAAAAGATCTGGGAGTTTTAGTGAACCACAAATTCAATAAGGGTCAATAGTACATTATGGGAGCTAGAAAAGCTAATGTGATATAATGCTCCTCTTAAGAGAGGTATAGTTTATAAGAATAAAGAAGTGGTACTCATTATACTCTGCCTTTGTCATAGCTCATCTATAATAGTATCTTTAGCTGTGGGCACCATGGTTTAAAAAATTTCATTGATAAAAATAGATTGTGTCCAAAGGAAAATAATTAGGATGTTGAAAGGACATATGAGAGTCAGTTGAAGGAGTTGGACATGTTCATCTTGGAGAAAAAAAGACTCAGGGGACACATGATCATTGCTTTGAACTACCATGTGTCGTGTAGAAGGGTGATTAGGCTTATTCTGATTGGTTCCAGGAAGCAGAACAGAGAACAATAAGTAGAAATTGAAAAGATGGAAATAGAGGCTTGATATCAGGTAGAAGAATAAAGTGGAACAGGCTACTGTGGATACACATACAAGCAAAAAGTAAGCTAGTCCATGGCCCCAAGGAGTTTACATTATAGTAGAAGACAGTGCATAAAATGAAGCAGAACAAGAGGATTCTGAAGGTAGACATGAAGACCCCTTGTTTAAAGACATGGTAGATAATTTTGAGAGAGCCAAGAGTGCAGCCTGAAGAAAAATGAAGATATGGTTGTCCTGGATGTCCTTTAGGTATCAGTAAATCAGAGGGAGTGGTTGCAGAGCAGAGGGCACTTCCAATGCGAGAAGTCAAGGGGCAAAGGGAGTTTTTGTGACATAGTAGTGACACATTGTTATTCTTCTTGTAGGAGTGAGAGAGAGAGAGAGAGTTATGAAAGGATGATGATGTTTATTAAGCATGATTATGATGACAAGGAGGACAGCAACAACGAAAGGCCATTGCCAATGCTTTAGCAATGGCTATGACCACTTATGAAAGACTATAGCAAGACTACAAGTGTTCTTCCTTCTTCTAACTCTTCTCTGTCTGCTGAGGAATACAGTGGTTAAAATCTGATCCATCCTGTCTTCTATTTCTTATTATCATTTGTATTGAATCTACATTGAGTTGTATTTTAAAAAGTCTGTTCACATGCGATATCAACCAAGTGTCCTTAAATATAGTTTCTCTCAGATATTTTTTCTGTGCTGTATATATTTGTAGAGCTTAAAAGACACTTTGGAACTAGGGGTCATTGTCACTTTGGAGCATATAAAGGGAAAAAAGGAAATTCTCTTTCTAAGTTGCTGAGATGTCTGCCAGAAAGTTCAACACAAGCCAAAGATATATATATATTTAATTTTAAGCATAATATTAAGCTCCCTAAAATCAGAGAAGCCAGTATGAATCTGAATCTACTTACTGAATCAACTCAGCAGTTGGGTCCTACTACCAAGAAAAAGCTACTTTTCCAGATTTATTACCTCAGTGCTATTTCAGATCCTCAAAATTCTTGACATATCCAATCAGTTGCCATTTTTTCCTTCTACAATGTCTCTCACTATAACTAACTCTGTAGCTACTCAGTTACCTTTGATTTACATTATTATTATTGTTGTTGTTATAATAATAATAATAATTATTATTATTATTATTATTTTGCAGGACAATGAGGGTTAAGTGACCTGCCCTGGGTCACACAGCTAGTAAGTGTCAAGTGACTGAGGCCAGATTTGAACTCAGGTCCTCCTGAATTCAGGGCCAGTGCTTTATCCACTGCACCACCTAGCTTCCCTGACTTACATTATTTTTAAACCTCCCAATTAATTTCCCTGCTTTGTTTTCCCTCACTTCAGTATTTCCTCCATCCTGATGCCAAAGTGATTTCTTTAAGTGCAGATCTAACCATATTACTTCCATACTCAGTCAATTCCAGTGACTTTGTTGCCTTCAGAATCAAATATAAGCTCCCTTATTTAGTTTTTAAAGCCATTTACAATCTTGCCCGAACTTAAATTCCCAGATTCATTTTACATTATTTCCTATTTCACATTTCTGCAATCCAGCCACGTGAACCTGCCCTCTTTTTCTCATGTACAATTCACCACCCCCCTTACCTCTGTGCCTTTGCATTGGCTGTAACCCATACGTTGAATGTATTTCCTCCTCACCTCTGCTTTTAAGGATCTCTTTCATCCTTCAAGCTAGAGCCCAGTTGCAACCTTCTATAGGAAACCTCTCCTGATCTCCCCAACTACTAGAGTCCTCTTGCACAAATTATGTTGTATTTAAGTTGTATTCATTTGTGTTTATTCTCTTTATGTTTACTCTACACATACTTATATGTGGCTTTCTTATCTACCCTATTAAAATGTAAGTTGCTTGAGAATACATATTGTTTCATTCCTTGTCTTAGAAATTTCCAGGGCCTAGCATAGTACCTGGAACATAGTAGTTATTTAACAAATTGTCAGTTGATTGTTGGATGAATTGAAGGAGACTTACTCTCTAATCGCCCTCTGATGGAGTTGACTTCCAGTTAAAAGACTTCTTTTTTTTTTTATTATTTTCTCTTTGACAGAAAAATTGCCCCATTCCTCTCCTGCATTTCAACTCCCATTAGATTGTAGGGTAATGAGTAAGGGTAAGGTCATATCCCCTGGGAAACCTCAAAAAAGTTCCATCTCAACTAATCATGATGCTATGATTTAGGCCAGATAAATGATTTGGGAAAGACTGTTTTTGCACAGGAATATAAGGGCAAGAAAAATAGAATATATTGTTTCCCTCTACAATCAAATACTTCCACTTCTCAGCTGCTGTTATGTCATAGAGGATTATCAGAAGTAGACCTATGTATTTTATAAATAGTATGATACATTGCACATTTTAGTGTGTTTTAGGGATTTTTAAAAAATCTCCACATTAACCTAAAAAAAGTCTGTTTAGTTTCTTCTTCCATTGCAATTAACAATGGAATCTAAGTAGAAAAATGCTGGCAAATGTTTAACAATTAGCTCTCTGAAAATGCAGGCCACACTTTTCCATTTAATCTTCATTGTTAATATTCCTAAAATTTAGTAATTTAGAATTTATATAATTTGCTAATTTTCAAGGTGTAAGTACTTACACTGAATTTTTTCCAATTAGCAAGTAGAATAGATCTGGTTCCAGCACACACCTGGACCAGTCCTCAAGCTCACTTCACTTTCCAAATTTTTCTTTGTTAGCTTAGGGTAAAGGTGAAAGTATCCTGGTTAAGTACCTTGGTTGTCCTTGTGAGCTTCACATCTAGCTGCTAAGCAGTATAAATAGAATTGTTTTCTAAATCCATTTTATGTGATTAAAGTGCTTGTGCATAGTTAGAGATGAGAGCAGACTCAGAGCATATGATCTCCCTTTCAATTCTGACCTTTCTTTAAAGCCATGTATATGGCTATCATCTGAACAAATTAGACTCAGTTCACCGTGTTTGAGGACTGAGGCCTGTCAGACAAAGTTGCTTCGATATTTTTTTCACAGTCATTATTGCTAACAGTATTTCACAACAAACTATTCCCTCCCCATGACATTTACTCTATTTTCTAACTCCTTTCACCCTATCCCCCCATAAAAGTGTTTTGCTTCTGATTGCCCTCTACCCCAATTTGCCCTCTCTTCTTCACCCCCACCTTTATCCCCTTCCCCTCCTACTTGCTTACAGGGTGAGATAGATTACTACACCAAATTTAGTGTGTATTTTATTCCCTTTTTGAGCCAATTCTGATGGGAATAAAATTCACACACTCCCCAACACTTCCCCCATCTTCCTCTCCACTGTATAAGCATTTTTTGTTTCTTTTATGTGAGATACTTTACCCCGTTCCACCTCTCCCTTTCCCTTCTTCCCAGTGCATTCCTCTCACCACTAAATTTTATTTTTTAAAAGATATCCCTTTATATTCAACTCATACCAGTGCCCTCTGTCCAAATATACTCTACCCAGCTGCCCTAATAATGAGAAAGATCTTATGAGTTACAAGTATAATCTTCTCATGTAGGAATGTAAACAGTTTAACACTGTGATATTTCTTATGATTTCTTTTCCCCATTAACCTTTTTATTGTTCTCTAGGGTCTTGTATTTGAAAGTTAAATTATCTATTCAGCTCAGGTATTTTCATCAAGAATGCCTGAATGAGTGGGCAGCTAGGTGGTGCAGTGAATAAAGCATTGACCCTGGATTCAGGAGGACCTGAGTTCAAATCTGACCTCAGACACTTGACACTTACTAACTGTGTCACCCTGGGCAAGTCACTTAACACTCATTGCCCTGCCAAAACAAACACAAAAACAAACAAAAAAGAATGCCTGGAAGTCCTTTCATTGAATGGCTGCTTTTCCCCCTGAAAGATTGTATTCAGTTTTGCTGGTTACGTGATTCTTGGTTGTAATCCTAGTTCCTTTGCCTTCTGGAATATCATATTCTAAGCCCTCTAATCCTTTAATGTAGAAGCTGCTAGATCCTGTGTTATCCTTACTGCAGCTCCACAATACTTGACTTGTTTCTTTCTGGCTGATTACAATATTTTCTCCTTGACCAGGGAACTATGGAATTTGGCTACAATATTCCTAGAAGTTTTCATTTTGGGATCTCTTTCAGGAGGTGATTGGTGAATTCTTTCAATTTCTATTTTACCTTCTGCTTTTACAATATCAGGTCAATTGTCCATGACAATTTCTTGGAAGATGAAATCTGGACTCTTTTTTTTTTATCATGGCTTTCAGGTAGTCTAGTAATTTTCAAATTATCTCTCCTGTATTTCTTTTTTCTTGTCAGTTATTTTTTTTTCCAAGGAGATATTTCACGTTGCCTTCTATTTTTTAATTCTTTTGGTTTTGCTTTATTGTTTTTGTTTTCTCATAAAGTCATTAGTTTCCATTTGCTCAATTAGAATTTATAAGGAATTCTCTTCTTCAGAGAGCTTTTGTACCTCCTTTTTCATTTGGCCAATTCAGCTTTTCAAGCTGTTGACTATCTTTTCATGATTTTCTTGCATCACTCTCATTTCTCTTTCCATTTTTTCATCTACCTCTCTTACTTTATTTTCAAAGTCCTTTTTGAGCCCTTCTATGGCCTGAGACCAATTCATATTTTTCTTAGAAGCTTTGGATATAGGAGTTTTGACTTTGTTATCTTCTTCTGAGGGTGTATTTTGATCTTCCTTTTCACCAAAGAAACTTTCTATGATCAGCATTTTTTTTTCTGTTTGCTCATTTTCCCAGCCTATTTCCTGACTTTTAACTCTTTTTAAAAATGGGGCACTTCTTCCAGGGCAGAGCGTACACTGTCCAAAGATTCAGGGGTTTTGAACAGTGTTTTCAGAGATACTTCTAGGAATTTGTAAGTCCTTAGTTCTTCCAAGGTGGTATGATTTAAGGAGAGGTATGTTCACCACTCTCCTGGCCTGGAAGCAGCCACAGGTCGGCTTCTCTTCCTTGGAACCCAAGAACAGAATCCTGCTCCATTGTGGCTACAAACTCTTGTGTACTTGTGTTCCTCCCCCACCTGGGACTGCCACCTAAGACTGTGACCCACATCTGAGCACGGGCCAAACAACAGAGTTCCACCTCAGTGCTAACAAAGAGATCCCTTTAATGTCCTCCTTGTCAACTGCTTGACCCCCTCACTGTCAGTGGGCTGAGTTCCAGAAGCAGCTGCTGCCACAGCTGATTCAGAGACTCCCAAGGCCTGGTTTCCTGCCATGTGCTGGCAGGTCCTGTGCTGGGCTGTGCTCTACACTCACCTTGGAACAATAGACCTTTCCTGCTGACCTTCTAAGTTGTCTTTGACTGGAACATGATTTCCCCCTGTCCTTTTGTTGGTTCTGCTGGTCTAGGAATTGTCTTATGGCATTATTTGAAGGTTTCCTGGGGAGAGCTCAGCCATCTTGGCTCCACCCCCAAATCACCCCTTTCTTTACTGAGTACACTTCCTAAAGCCAGTAAATTGAAGAATTTCTTACAGTAAGAAGAGATTTGTCTCTGAACTTTCACAATGCCATCCGGAAATCGATTCCTTTTGTAGTTTTATTGCTCTTAAATGATATCTTTCTTTACAATGTTGTAGCTATTTTTATATTATCCCTTGGTTTCTTCATTCTTCCTTCAGTGTCATTTAACACGAGTCATTTTTTAAAAATAATATTTCAATTTTTCCAATTGCATGTAAAAATAATTATAATATTGAATAAAAACCTCAATTCTAAACATTGTCCCTCCCTACCACCTCTTTCATCTCCAAAAATGGTAAGCAATTTGATACCTGTTATATATGTATAATCCTGTAAATATATTTTCATATTAGTTATTTTGTGAAAGAAGACACAGACCAAAAAGGAAAAAATGTGAAAAAATAAGTGAAAACAGTATGCTTTGATTTGCTTTTAGAGTCCATCAGTTCTTTCTCTGGATGTGGATAGCATTTTCCATCATGAGTCCTTTAGTATAGCCTTGAATCATTGTATTGCTAAGATGACTAAATCATTCCTAGTTGATCATTGCACAATGTTGCTGTTACTATGTACAATAATACTTTCCTGGTTCTTCACATTTCACTTCACATCAATTCACATAGGTCCGGATTTTTCTGAAATCTGCCTGCTCATCATTTCTTATAGCACACTAATGTTACATTACATTTATATATTAAAACTTTTCAGCCATTCCCTAATTAATGAACACCCACCCCTTCTCTTTTCTTTTTTCCCTCCTCTCATCAGGAAACTTGTTCTTGATAATTTCTGAAAAGATGTTGTTCAGGCTCTTTTCTTTTGACCATGGCTTTCAGGTGGGCCAATAATTCCTAAATTATCTCTCCTTGATCTATTTTCAAGATCAATTGAGCTATCTTACATTTTCTTCTATTTTTTCAATATTTTTATTTCATTTCATTGATTCTTAATGTCTCAAAGAGTTGGGGGCAGCTAGGTGGCACAGTAGATAGAGCACCGGCCCTGGAGTCAAGAGGACCTGAGCTCGAATCTGGCCTCAGACACTTAACACTTACTAGCTGTGTGACCCTGGACAAGTCACTTAACCCCAATGGCCTCACAAAAAAAAAAAAGAGTCATTAGCATTGACTTACCCAATTCTAATTTTTAAGGAATTATTTTCTTCGGTTATTTTTTTGCCTTCTTTTCCATTGAGTCAATTCTACTTTTTAAACAGGTTTTTCCTTTTTTCCATTTTTTGTGCTTCCTTTACCAAGCTGTTGACCCTTTTTTCATGATTCTCTTGCAAAACTCATTTGTTTTCCTAATTTTTCTCCTACCTCTCTTATTTCATTTTAAAGATGATTTTTGTACTCTTTCAGGAGGATTTTTTGCCCAAGACCTATTGATATTTGTCTTTGAAGTTTTGCAAGTGGGCATATTGACACTGTTGTCCTCTTTTGAGCTTGTGTTTTGATCTTCTATATCGCCAAGTAGCTTTATATGGCCAGTGTTTGTTTTTTTCCTTTGCTAATTTCCTATCTTATTATGTGACTTTTAAAGTTGACGATTACTTCTGTAGTATGGGGACATTTTCCCAAGCTTCTTATAACAGAGGCCAGAGGCTGAGTCACAGGCTTTTTTTTGTCCTGGAATCTCCAAGGTTGGAAACTTGCTTGGTGCACTGCAGTTGCCAATCAAGTGTAGCCAGCTATGCCAGGGCCTCTGGGACTTCCAGGTTTAAACACTAGCCTTATGTGACAGGGCTAGACACTTCACAGCTGCCCTTCTGTGCCACTGGTCCACTGAGCCAGGGTTGTGGGACTGATCTGTTCTGGGGCTAGTGACCTCTCACTGGATTACCCAGAGAATGATTTGACTGGGCTGTGTTCACCTTTTACCCAAATGAGACAGACCTTTCCTGCTGATCTTCTAAGTTAATTTTGGGCTGGAATATGTTTTCACCCTGTCCATTTGTGGGTTCTGTTGCTCCAGAATTTATTTTGAGGCATAATTTAAAGCTTTATCAAGAGAAATTGGAAACAGCTCAGGGAACTTTCTGCCTTTTTTCTCCAATTGTGGCTCTGCCTCTTTAAATCGGCTTGAGTCATTTGTTCTTAACATACAATACTATTGTATTGGGGGCAGCTAGGTGGCACAGTGGATAAAGCACTGGCCCTGGATTCAGGAGGACCTGAGTTCAAATCCGACCTCAGACACTTTACTCTTACTAGCTGTGTGACCCTGGGCAAGTCACTTAACCCTCATTTCCCCGCAAAACAAACAAACATACATACAAACAAACAAACCAAAAACAATAACATACAATACTATTTTATTTTGTTATAAATCACAATTTGTTACATCCTTGCATTATCATTGGGCACATATTTGTTTGCAGATTTTCATTACAATATTGCTATTTATATTTTGTATGTGAGTCTTTTACAAAAAATACTACCAATATCTTCTTTTGGATAAGTCCAGGTAGCATAATCTTTGTCTTTTTTTCATGTTAGCAAGATGCTATGCCATTTGTTGCTAATTATGAGGGAATATAATTTTTATGCCATTGAATATTAATTTAATTCTTTCTCCCAACCTTTTCCTGACTTATTTAACAACTTCAAAACATTTGCCTCCTAAATATTTTTACCATTAAAATTCAGGGTTTTTATATGGACTTTTTTGCATGTTATGGGCCACTTTGACAATCTGGGCATATGGACCCCCTTTCAGAATAATGTTTTTAATGAATAAAATACGAAGGAAAATATTTCTTTTAAATTACTAAAATACAATTATCAAAATATTTTAAATGTTACTAGTCTTCAGGTCTATGAACCCTAGCCTTCAATGGTCACTATTTATTCTTTCTTTGTTTTTCAGCCCATGCTATTTTAAAAAATACAATATTTTTCTTGCCCTAGAAGGACAAAAGGATTGATTTTAACTACATTCTGGCTTTAGACTTCACTCAACTAAACCATTCTCTCTAAAATTATCAATGATCATTTAATTACCAAATCTAATGGTCTTTTCTCAATTTTCATCCTCTGCAGTCTTTGGTACTGTTGATCACCTTCTTCTCTTTGACATTCTCTTCTTTAGTTTTAGTGTTTTGTCATTTTTGTTGTTGTTGGTTTTGTTTGCAGGGGTATTGTTCTCTTTTTATCTGTATGGCTACTTTGTTTCTTTCTCCTTTGCTAGATTCTTATTCATTTCCTACCCAATGAGTATGAGTTCTTCAAAGCTTTATCTTGCACTCTTTTTCCCTGCTTTATTTATTTTCTACTTGGTGACTTCAGCTCCCATTGGTTTATTTATTAAGCCCTGGTACTGCATCAAAATCAGACTTCGGACTGATTTCCTACCGATTTTCCTTTTAGAATCTCAAACACATGGTGTCCAAAATTAGAACTCACTATCTTTTCTCTCAAGACAACTCATGGTCCACTTTCCTATTTCTGTGGAGGATACCATTACCATCATTACAGCCACCCAATTAATGACCCCAGTATTATCTTTTATTCTACTCTCTTACTTATTGCACCTATCCAAACTATTGTAAAATCTTTTAATATCTTTCATCATAGTATCTCTTCAATCTGGATGCTACATGTGTATGTATACACATACATATATACATACATACATGTGTATGGAGTGTTCTAGGAGTACCAGCATCTCTCGTGTGAGAGCTAAACTTGTTTGATGGTAACTAACAGGACTCAACCCTTTGCTGAGGTAGGTAAATATCTATCCAAAGCATGTGAAGACTTCTTTTGGCAGAATGGGCAGTTAAGAACAATTTGTTCCAAATACCCTGAGGGTTACTGAAGCAAGAGATGTGGAGCATTTAGACCTTGGCCAGACATTGAGGACACCAAGGTCATCCGCTGCATTTTAGGCTATCACCATTTTTTTTTTACTTGTTTTGTCTTGCCACTGTACTTTGATGATGCTGAAAAAAGAATGAGGTTGCTGACTTCATGCAACTTTGCCTCGCTTAAATCCAATTGACACACAAGTCAAGAAATCCTCCAATTGTCATTGGTCCTTTTCAAAACAAAGGATGAATGAGCATATATGTATCCTTTACTCCACTCACCTACTTTCCATGCTCAAGCACTCATCAACTCTCACCTGAACTACTGTAGTAGTCCACTAACTTATATTTCCATCTCATATTGTTACCTATTCCATAAAACACAGCTACAAAAATTATTTTTTCCTAACATTCCAGATATGGCTATGTTACCCTTTTTACCCAATAAACTCAATTAGGTCTCTATTACCTGGTGTGAGGGCCAAAATTTGATATATGGAGCATTATTTGGGGTCCCAGAAATATGAAGGATCCTTTTAGGTTTAACCTCCCCTCTGAACTGCCCTTTTTAGATATTTCTCCCAGGCCAATAAGAAAGGAACCTCTAAGCTTTAGTTCACAAAAGAATCAGATTTTATTACTTGGGAATTAAATAAACAACAAAGGTGAAACTAATAAAAATCAAAGATAAGGAAATAGGAAAATAGAAATACAGAGAAATGCTCTTAATTCTAAACTTAGCTTAAGCTGGTTCAAAGGAATTTAGAGTTTTCAGTAAGTAACTCACCAACCTGAACAGCCCGCCAGTCTAAGGTTGCTACCTGTGCCACCAGGACCTCAGTCACCAGCCAGAGAGAGTGAACTTGCGTTCCGGAAGTCACTCTAGAGTTGGCATTCCAGAAGTACCTGGAGAGCTTAGGGTTCCAGAAGTGCCTCGAGAGCTTAGCATTATGGAAGTGCCCTTTAACCTCCCTTCAGAGAGCATTCAATCTTTTCTCCCCCAAAAGGGGAGGTCCTTCAAAAGCTGCCTTTCTGAGCTCAGTAGCATATGTAACCTTGGGGTGGCCCAGGGGTGGCCCCTCCCAAATGAGTTAGCTAAAACCGGGAATATTAATCTTTACCACAAATAAGTTTTACCACAATGGTCAAATATCAATTCCTCTTTTTGTGTATTAAAGTTCTATACAACTTGGACTCATCTTTCTAATCTTCTTATAACTTATTCTCCTCCAATGATGCTATGGTCAAGTTATGCTGCTCTACTAGCTGTTATTTCCTCACAACATCTCCCAGGTGCCTTTGCACTGGCCATCCTCCATGCTTATAATACTTTCTCTTCTGATTTCTGCCTATTGTAATCTCTGTTTTCCTTTAAGACTGCAATGATTGGAATGACGCCACCTGCTGGAGACTTACTGTAGGAAAGCACCGCCATGAGGAGAAGGCGACTGAGGGCAAGACGTGGCTTTTCTTTGGCGTCAGGAAGTGATGTTTGCTTGTGGGAGGAAGAGGGAGTGAGGCTGGCGCTCTCACTCTCTTTCGCCAGGACTCTCATGGAGAGCGGAGCAGAACTCTAGGTCCCCAAGATAGATAGCTGAATCTAGGCCTCTTTCTCTCTCTCTTCACCAAATTCTTATTCTCCTTAATAAATGCTTGAAAGTCTAACTCTTGCTAAAGGTTATAATTTATTGGCGACCACTCATTAGATATTTTAAACAGACTAGCTAGAATTTTAGCCCTTATAAGAGTCAGTTCAAATGCCACCTTCATTAGGTTGCCTTTTCTGTTCCACAAAGCTTCTTATGCCTTTCCTCAAAGGTCAGTTTGGATATACTTTGTTTCTTGTATCTACCTATATACATAAACACACACACATTATCTTTCCCTCAGAACATAAGCTTCTTAAGCTCAGGGACTACTTTGCTTTTTTGTCTTTGTATCCCAGCATCTAGGACATGTCTTTGCATCAGTGTGTAAAAAATAATTGCTGATTGATAGAAAGAATTTTACTAGGTATTTATAAATATTAAGATCAAACAAGGAATAGTCCTTTTCCTCACAGAACTTACCATCTAATTGAGGATGTGAAACATGCATGAGCTACTATAATAATAACTAGACTATAGTTAAATGATTATAATGAGTCAAATAGAGTGACATAACCTATTCAGAGAAGGAGATCCTATATGAAAAGAGCTCCAAGAAATATTAATGATAATCCATATCACTATCTTGTTTTACAGATAAGAAATCTAAAATACAGAAATGTTCAGTGATTTGCAAAATCTCACACTCAATAAGTAGGAGAACTGGGATTTGAATCCGGAGCCATTTCAATTCGTTCCACTATACCATTCTAAATAGTCACAGCTTATGGGAAATCAAAGACTACATTGTGGATGTGACATTTGAGCTGGACATTGAAGGAATAGGATGATTCCAGTTAGGAGAAATGTGGGGACATTCTATTCCAAGGGTAAAATGGGAAAAAATGTGTGCAAATGAACAAGAGAGAAAAAAATAGAAGAGAGATCAACAAGTACATCAGTGTGGGTAGAACTTAAATCATAGTGTGAGAGATTTATAGTTGAATGGAAATTTAGAGGCTATTTAGTCCAATCTTTCATTTTTCATCAAGGAAATCAAGACCCAGAGAGATTAAGTATTTTACCTAGGATCACACAGTTAGTAAGTGACGAAGCTGTGGCATAGCCATAATTCTGTGTATTTATGAGTACAAGGTGGGGAAGCTTCATTTAAGTATTTATATCTCAATTTCTTCACATAGTATTTTCTGAGAGTATTCTTATTTTCTTAAACTGTGTAACATTGGGCAGGGGAAGGGAGACCAAGCAGGGATTCAAATATCTCTCTTAGTAACATGTCAGGGGCAGTTAGGTGGTACAGTGGATAAAGCACCGGCCTTGGATTCAGGAGTACCTGAGCTC
Source organism: Dromiciops gliroides (assembly GCF_019393635.1). NCBI lineage: Eukaryota > Metazoa > Chordata > Mammalia > Microbiotheria > Microbiotheriidae > Dromiciops > Dromiciops gliroides. The sequence continues at coordinate 556,223,636 of NC_057861.1, forward strand.
AAGTCCAGTCTCAGACACTTGAAACTTATTAGCTTTGTGATCTTGGGCAAGTCACTTAACCCCCATTGCCCCACAAAAACAAAACAAAACAAAAACTTAGTAAAATGTCGAAAGAAAAAAAAAACTTCACAAATCAACTTTTTCATCCTCATTACTTTTATTGTTCTTTGCCTTCTACTCTCTAATTCAAGCCTATCACACACATAGGGAATTTGTCATTAAGTATTGCATTAACTTTAAGCTAAGGGGAAAAAAAATTGCACCCCATGATTCAGTAAATAAATTGAACTATGTTTTGAAAAAAAAGACATCTTATTTTTATTATTTCTGCCAATTAAAACTGTTATTTTAATAGAATCATCTCAAGCAAAATTGAAATGTCTACAACATAAAACTAATTTCACAATTTCCTGTTTAATATTATGAATTAAAACCACTTGCATAATTATGCAGAAAGCAAAGAATATTCTATGATACAGATAAGTATGATTACTACTTTTAGGTCTATTTTTTAAATTATATTTGAGGGGAGAATAATATTGTACCCATATGTATAACTTAGGGATTATTAATCCTCAGTTTAAAACTATTGTTTTCATTTACACAAGTAACACATTTGCTACTATATTATCAGAATTTTTGCAAATGAGATTTTTGCTTCTTTCCTTTCTATATTCCACTTTTGGAGTACCAGAACACATTGAGTTCAGAAACTAAAAGAGCTTTGGGGATTTCAAACATCTTATGACATCATAAGAATCTAGTCCTAGGAAAGACCACATGCCTCATAAAGCACTTTACTCTTTGGACTCCCTTAATAGCAAACTTAAGAACAACAACCCTGAACTATTCCAGGGGAATCCAGATTTTTTTTTTAAGTGGCTAGAGTGGCATTGTTAGAAAAAAATATAACACTCTTATTGTGCTCTGAAACTTTAAGATAAGCTTAGTTGCTTGAGAGAATTTTTTATTCTAGCTAACTCAATTCTCTCTGTTCTGGTCATATTTACTTTCAATATTGCTTTTAGATAAAATGCAGGACTCCAAGAAACATTAAAGGTGGACAGCAAAGGACTTTTGTTTAGCAAATATTGCTAACATTATCAACACACCTGAATCTCTGTTGTCAACTTTTCAGTGGTCTGTCAATTTGGAACAATTCAAATTATTCTTGCCGTTAGTTTGTCAGGATTATTATTGATATAGCAGATTTCTTTGGGTAATTTACTTTGAGTGTCCTGTTGAGTTGTGGAAAAATAATCAATTTCATGAAGTTCTGACTGCTTTATTTTGTTGTTGTTGCTGTTTTTTTAAAGGAATGTGTATAGGATGTGGGATCGATGCTTTTTACTTGTTTATACTTGTATTACAACAGTTGTTTCATTTTTGAAATGTTGGTTTTGTTCAACAAAATGACAGATACTCTTCTCAGTCCCATACCTCTGAGGTAAGGGCAATTCAACATTATTTTTATTATATTATATTTCCCCTTGGCAAGGAATCAATAGTGCATTAAATCCCAGTGAGTTTTCTGTAAGAAGAACACTCTATATCATTGTGAAATACCCTGAATATATATATATATATATATATATATATATATATATATATATATATATATATATATATATATATATATATATATATATATATATATATATATATGTGTGTGTGTGTGTGTGTGTGTGTGTGTGTAAATGTATATATGTATGTATGTATGTATATATGTATATATATGGAGAAAACCCAAAATTTGGAAGAGAAGGGACATCCTTATAGGAAGCTATTTGACATTATTCTGAAAGGAAATTTAAGGTTATTTCAAAGAAGTAGTATCCATCGGAAATAGGTATAGTTTCAGGTCTGTCTAATCAATATACCTTTATTATAAAGCATAACTAGTTTAAAGATGCACTGAATCAGTGTATTCTACTTAAATCCACTGGTAGCATGGTGCTACTGAGGACAAGGTCATAGCTTGGTCCTTAAATGAATCCATTTTCCTCTGTTTTCTAGGAGGTCATATTTTTTTTTTTTACAACAAACATTTATTTTATGTTTTCCAGTTACATGTTAAGGGTAGTTTTCAACATTCCTTTTCATAATATTTAGAGTTTCAAATTTTTCTCCCTTCCTACCTTTCCTCCCCCCTCCACAAGATATCAACCAAGTTATATATGGACAATCCACAAGTGTTCTTCTTATCAGTTCTTTCCATGGGGGTTGATAGTGTTCTTAGTACCTTGGGACTAACATGGATCATTGTATTGTTGCGAGTATTTAAGTCATTCACAATTGCTCATCAAACAATACTGCTGTCATTATGCACAATGTCCTCCCAATTCTGCTCACTTCACTATATATCAGTTCATATAAATCCAGGTTTTTCTGGTATCATCCTGTTGGTCATTTCCTATAGCACAATACCATTCCACTACAATCATATACCACATCCTCTTCAGTCATTCCTCAGTCGATGGACATTCCCTTGATTCCCAGTTCTTAGCCACCACAAAGAGTTGCTATAAATATTTCCCACCCCCCCCATCCTCACTTTTTCATGATTACTACTGGGGGTGGCTAAAAAATTAGCCCTAGGCTCTCTGGGTTTTTCTCTGAGCTGGGATGGTGCCCCTCCCCCTCTGCTTCAGTGGCCCAAGCTGAGAAGTCCTGTGGGCTTTGGAGACTTTAGGGGAAGCTGGCCTGGCTTGACAGCTGGGGAAAGCCCCAGCTCCCTCCACCCTGAGGGTATATACCCAAGAGATCCCGTGAAGGCCCCAGGCACACATCAGGGGGCACAGCCCCCTTGAGCCCTGGGCATGGCCAACAAATTAGCTTAGCATGCAGGGGCACGGGGAGCCTGAGGTTTGAGGGGAAAGAAGGGATATATAGCCTGGGAGGCAGAGACACTGGGGGGTTGCTACAGAGATAGAAGTTAGAAGAGGGAGATGCTATGGAGAAAGGAGATGCAGGGGGGACACTAAGAAAGTTGCAGGTGTGGCTGACAGTGAAAGGGGTCGCTACAGTGAAAGAGGGGGACACTACAGGGATGCTACAGAGACTAGGTTGAGCAGAGCAGTGAAAGACAGAGGACTAGAGGAGAGACAGAGAGAGAAGCATAGCTGCAGCAGTGGACTGGCCAGACACAGGCGAGAGTTCATAGAGGCAGGCCCTTGCAGGTTGGGTCCCCATACGGGGCTGAACGCAACTAGGGGAATTTTTAAACCCCCAGGCAGGTAGGCAGCTAATACCCAGCTATAGCTTTACCAGCTAAAAGCAGTCAGATAGCCAGCCAGGAGTTCACAGTTAGGCCCACCAGCAGTTAAAAATATTTTTAACATTGAATCATGACTGTGGCAGGACTTAGGGCCAGTTATAATTATTCAGCTATAGTTATAATTTTTTCTATAGCCTATAGCTATAATTTTTCAGAGAGCTAGTACAGTTATAAGTTTTCAGATAAGCAATTAAAAGTTTTCAGATTACAGCCAGTTAATAATTTTTTACACTATTGTTAACTGTTTCCCTCCATCCTATTCTCTTCCCCATGATATTTACTCTATTATCTATCTTCTTTCACCCTATCCCTCTTCAAAAGGAATTTGCTTCTGTCTGTCTCCTCCCTGAATCTGCCCTCCCTTCTTTGCCCCTCTCTCTTTACCCCTTCCTCTCCTATTTTCCTGCAAGTTTAGATAGATTACTCCACCCAATTGAGTGTGTATGTTATTCCCTCCTTGAGCCAATTCTGATGAAATTGAGGTCTTTGAGCCAATTCTGATGAGTGATAGGCTCATTTACTGCAAAGCTTAAATAGATTACTCCACCCAGTTGGCTGTGTCCTTGAGGCAACTCTAATGAGTTTAAAGTCTTTGAGCCTATTCTAATGAGATTAAATTTCATTTAGTGCCCTGCTCCTCCCCCATCTCTTCCCCCACTCCATAAGCCCTTTCCTATTTCATTCATGTGGGATTTCTCTCCATGCTACCTCTGCCCTTCCTCTTCCCCCAGTGCATTCCCCTCACCCCTCAATTTAACCCTAAAGATGTCATCATGGGGCAGCTATCTGATGCAGTAGACAAAGCATCCACCCTGAACCCAGGGGCATTCCAGCCAAAACCTGGCCTCAGACAGAAGACATTCACCTAATGATGATACCAGGTATGTCCCCCAAATCCAATTTTTTATGGTTCTCTAGAGTCTTGTATTTGAAAGTCAAATTTGCCATTCAGTTCGGGTATTTTCATCACAAATACCTGAAAGTCCTCTTTTTCATTGAAGTCCCATTTTTTCCTCTGAAAGATTATACACCATTTTGCTGTATACATGATTCTTGGTTGTAATCCCAATTCCTTTGCCCTGTGGAATATCATATTCCATGCCCTCCAGTCCTTTAATGTAGAAGCTGCTAGGTCTTGTGCTATCCTGACAGGGGCTCCACAATATTTGAATTCTTTCTTTTTGGAAGCTTGCAATATTTTGTCCTTGAACTGAGAGCTCTGGAATTTGGCTATATTATTGCTAGGAGTTTTCCTTTTGGGATCGCTTTCAGGAGGTGATCAGTGAATTCTTTCAATTTCTATTTTGGCTTCTTCTTCTAGAATTTCGGGGAAATTTTCCCTGAGAATATCTTGGAAGATGATATCTAAGCTCTTTCCTTGATCATGGTTTTCAGGTAGACCAATAATTTTCAAATTATCTCTCCTGAACCTATTTTCCAGGTCAGCAGTTTTTCAAAGAAGATAGTTCACATTGCAATATTTCCTCCTTGACCTGGGAGCTCTGGAATTTGGCTATAATGATCTTGGCAGTTTTCCTTTTGGGATCTCTTTCAGAAGGTGATCAGTGGATTCTTTCAATTTCTATTTTACCTTCTGCTTCTAGAATTTCAGGACAATTTCCCCAGACAATTTCTTGGGAGATGATGTCTAAGCTCTTTCCTTCATCATGGTTTTCAGGTAGGCCAACAATCTTCAAATTATCTCTCCTAGACCTATTTTCCAGGTCAGCAGTTTTTTCAAGAAGAAATTTCACATTGCCCTCTATTTTTTGTTCATTTGGATTTGCTTTATTGTGTTTTGGTTTCTCATAATGTCCCTAGCTTCCATTTGTTCAATCCTAATTTTTAGACAATTATTTTCATCAGAGAGCCTTTGTACCTCCTTTTCCATTTGACCAATTTGGCTTTTCAAGCTGTTGACTTTTTTCTCATGTCTTTCCTGCATCACTTTCATTTCTCTTTCCATTTTTTCTTCTACCTCTCTAACTTTATCTTCAAAGTCCTTTTTTAGTGTTTCTATGGCCTGAGACCAATTAATATTTTTATTGAAAGCTTTAGATACAGGGGCCATGACGTTGACACCTCTATCTTCCTTGTTGGTAAAGATACTTTCTATGGTCCTCACCTTTCTCTTTGTGCTCATCTTGCCTTTCTTCTACTTGACTTTTAGCTCCTTAAAGTGGGGCACTGTTTCCAGGCTGCAGTATCCCAAGCTTCAGAAGTCCCAGGTGTTATGACTTAAGGATGACCAGGTTCTTCACTAACCTGACCTGTTTCCTGGTCCATAGAAGACCCCAGACCAACATGCTAATCAACCAGCTTTGTGTGTTGTGTTTGTCAGCTTTAATGAGCCTGTGCCCCTCCCCAACCTGGGCCACTGCTACTCAAACCTACCTCCTGGTTCCCAGCAGGGGTGAAAAAAAAACAACTTCTGCCTCAGTACCAGCATAGACCCCTGTAATCTCCCCCTTGCCAATGGCTCAGTCCTCTCACAAGACTGTGAGCTTAATTCCAGACAACACTGGCCTGCAGCTGAGTCAGAGGTGCTGGGTGGTCTCTTCCTCTGGTGAGGCCTTCCTGGAACTGAATCTGTGTCAGGGTGACTGTGGAGTTGGGCTCCACTCCTGTCTCAGCACAGTAGCTCCATCCTTCTGATCTTCCAAGCTGTCCTTGGTTGGAAGATGATTTCAGCACATTCTTCTGTGGGTTTTGCTGCTCCAGAATTGTCCTATGGCATTATTTGGATGTTTTGCTGAGAAGAGTTAAGTCTATCAAAGTTGACCAACACACCCTCTATTTTTTCATTCAATTGGATTTGCTTTACTGTGTCTTGGTTTCTCATAAAGTCACTAGCTTCCATTTGTTCAATCCTAATTCTTAGGCAGTTATTTTCATCAGACAGTTTTTTAATCTCCTTTTCCATTTGGCTTTTCAAACTGTTGACTTTTTTCTCATGACTCTCCTGCATTGCTCTCATTTCCCTTTCCATTTTTTCCTCCTTTTCTCTACATCTTCTTTCTATCTCTCCTACTTTCTCTTCAAAGTCCCTTTTGAGAGCTTCCATGGCCTGAGACCAGTTCATATTTTTCTTGGAAGCTTTGGATGTTGGAGCTTTGACCCTGTTATTATCTTTTTCTTCTGAGGTTGTATTGTGGTCTACCTTTCCCCCAAAGAAATATGTCATACTGGTGCAGTAATGCAGAACATCTTCATCTTCCTTGAAAGTGTTTTGCTTTTTACTGCTCTCTCCTCCAATCTGCCCTTTCCTCCTTCCCTTCTCCCCAGCTCCTTTTCTCCCTCTCCTCCCTGCCCCCCCCCCGCTAAAGTATATTACTATACCTACTTGAGTATGTATGTTAGTCCTTCTGCAGTATGTATGATGGTCTTCTGCTTTCTCTGCCTGCTCATCCTGGCTTACTATTTCTTGTCTTTTAACTCCTTCTTTAAGTCTGGCACTGCTTCTAGGACACACTATTCAAGCTATAGCGTGGCCTGGGGGATGGTTGGGTTTCTTCTCAGCCTGCCTGGCCTTGCTTTCATTTGATTTAAAACTCTTCCCTGGGTGTGTGTGTGTGGGGGGGGGGGCTGATTCTAGGCTCCACTCCTGTTCTCAGCTTCAGAGGGTCCCAGGTGTTTTGGGTTGGTGGGGGCAGGCTTTAATCTCACCTGACCTGTTCTCATGTCTGGAGATAACTCCAGGCCTATTTACTAAGAAACCAAGCAGCAAAACTTTCTGTGGTGTGGTTCTCAGCTTCTGATGAGATTGCTCCCCTGCTCCCCTCCCCCACCTGGATCTCCTGCCGCTCAGGATTTCTTCCTGGTTGTTCACTGGGGTGGGACAGTCGAATCTTTCCCCCCCAGTCCACTGGTACCCCTGCACTTGCCCCCCCCTCCCCCGCCCCCAGGCCAGCCGTTCAGCCCGACCACGAGCTCGGTTCCAGAAGACACTGGTGCTGCAGCCAATTCAGAGGCACTGGGGCAAATTCCTCTGGCGGGTGTCTGGTGTGTTGGTCCAGTTGCAGGGATGGGCTTTATTTATGGCCTAGCACAGCCCCCTGAAATCTATCTATAGCTGGAGAAAACTCTCAGCCTGTATTTTTGTGTGTTTTTCTGCCCCAAGAGTTCTTTTATTGCTATTTTTGGGGTTATTGTATCAGGAGCCCTGTGAGCTTAATGTCTTTCCTCCGCCATCTTGACTCTTCCCCCCAACCTGATATTGTAAAAGCAGAAGGTAAAATAGAAATTGAAAGAATCCACTAATCACCTCCTGAAAGAGATTCCAAAAGGAAAATTCCAGGAACGTTATAGCCAAATTCCAGAGAAAACTGGATAACAGACAGATTCTTTGGGGGAGATGTAGATCAGAATATACCCTCAGAAGAAGATAATAACAAAGTCAAAGCTCCTAAACCTAAAGCTTCCAAGAAAAAGATGAATTGGTCTCAGGCCTTGGAAGTGCTCAAAAGGGACTTTGAAGAGAAAGTAGGAGAGATAGAAGGAAGATTTTGAGAGATGGAGGAAAGAATGGAAAGAAAAATGAAAGTAATGAAGAGTAGTCATGAGAAAAATAGTCAACAGCTTGAAAATTCAAATGTGAAAGGAGATAGAAAAACTCACTGAAAAAAAAATAATTGCCTAAGAATTAGGATTGAACAAATGGAAGCCAGTGACTTTTTGAGAAACCAAGACACAGTAAAGCAAATCAAACTGAATGAAAAAATAGAGGACAATATGAAATATCTCCTTGGAAAAACAGCTGACCTGGAAAGTAGATCCAGGAGAGGTAATTTGAAAATCACTGGTCTACCTGAAAACCATGACCAAAATAAGAGCCTGGACATCATCTTCCAATAAATTGTATGGGAAATTGCCCTGATATTTTAGAAGCAGAGGGTAAAATAGAAATTGAAAGAATCTACTGATCACCTCCAGAAAGTGATCCCCAAAGGAAAACTCCCAGGAATATTATAGCCAAATTCTAGACATCAGAGGTCAAGGAGAAAATATTGCAAGCATCTAGAGAAAAAGGAATTTAAATACTGTGGAGCCACAGTCAGGATAACACAGTATTTAGCTTAAAGGACCACAGGGCATGTAAAATGACATTCCAGAGAGCAAAGGAACTGGGACAACAACCCAAAATAACCTACCCAGAAACATGGAGTACAATGTTTCAGGGGAAAAAAATGGAACTTCAATGAAAAAGAGGACTTTCAGGCATTTGTGATGTAAAGACCTGAACTGAATAGAAAATTTCACTTTCAAATACAAGACCCTAGAGAAGCATAAAAAAGGTAAACAGGAAAAAGATATCATGAGAGATATTAAAAGGTTAAACTGTTGAATAATAGAATGATGGTGGAGAGAAGCCAGCAAGTCTCTTGAGCTCTCCTTCTGTTCCCTCAAAAAAGGTTAAACTGTTTACATTCTTACTTGAGAAAATAATACTTCCAACTCATAAGAACTCTCAGTGTTAGGGCAGCTGAAATGAATATACATAGACAGAGGGTACAGGTGTAAATTGAATATTAAGGGATGATATAAGTAAACCATTTGTCCATGTTCTTTGTGGGACAGGCAGGATGGGGTAGATTATTTGTGGGACAGGATTTGGGCTCAGGGCCTCCTGGATCCAGGGCTGGTGCTTTGTCCATTGTATCACCTAGCAGACACATGATTGCATCTTTAAAATAAAGTTAAGGTGTAAGAGAAATGCACTGGAAGAAAGGGAAAGGGGGAAAGGGAGAGGTGAAAGTGTATAAAAGAAACAAGAAAAAGCTTATAGAGTGGAGGGGGAAATGGGGAAGGAGTGGAGGAATGAGTGAGCCTTACTTTCATCAGAATTGGTTCGAAGAGGGAATAACATAAACACTCAAGTGGGTATTGTAATATACTTTGCCCTAAGGGAAAGTGGGAGGGGAAGGGGAAAGGGGCAGGGAGGTGGAGGAAGGGAGCGAAGATTGGGCAGAGGACAGTAAAAAGCAAAACACTTTTGAGGAGGGATAGGGTGAAAGAAGATAGAAAATGGAATAAATATTATGGGGATGGGGGCAGCTAGGTTGTGCAGTGGATAAAACACCAGCCTTGGATTCAGGAGGTCTTGGGTTCAAATCCAGCCTCAGACACTTGACACTTACTAGCTGTGTGACCCTGGGCAAGTCATTTAACCCTCATTGCCCCACAAAAAAAAATATCAAGGGGAGGGAATAGGATGGAGGGTAATGCAGTTAGCCATAGTAACTGTGAAAGAAATGATGATCAGGATAATATCATAAGGATATATGAAAAATACAAACCATCAATAGAGGAAGAACTGATGGTATCTGAATACAGATTGAAGTATAATTTCATTTGTTCCTCTTTCTAAAGTTATTCTGTTTATTTTCTTTCACAACTTGACTAATATGAAGATGCTTTACATAACTGCACATGTACGACTTATACTGAATTGCTTGATTCCACAGTGAGGGTTGAGGAAAGAGGGAGGAAGAAAATTTAAAACACAAAATTTAAAAAAATCAATGTGAAATGATAAGCAGAAGCAGTTCAGAGACACCTGGAAAGACTTATATGAACTGATACTGAGTAAGATGATCAGAACCAGGAAAACATTGTACGCAGTATCAACAACAATGTGTGTTGGTCAACTTTGATAGACTTAACTCTTCTCAGCAATACATTGGTTCAAGATAGTTCCAAAGGACTCATGATGGAAAACCTTCTCCAAATCCAAAGAAAGAAAAAAAAAGACCTATGGAATCTAGATGCAGATTGAACTATACTATTTCTACTTTTTTTGGTTTTGTTTTCATTTTTTGAGGTGTTTCCCTTTTGCTCTGATTCTTCTTTCACAGCATGGTTAATGCAGATATATGTTTAGTGTGATTGTACATATATAAGCAATATCAGATTGCATGCTGTCTTGGGGAGGGTGGAGGGCAGGGAGGAAAGGAAGGGAGGGAGACAAATTAGAAACTAGAAATCTTATAAAAACAAATGTTGAAAAAAAAAAGAAGCCTGCTCGTGCTAAAGACTGAGGCAGTGGAGGCGCAGTCTGTTCCTGGCTGAGTCCAGGCCATGTACTGAGTTCCTCTCTCAGCTATATCAGCAGGTGATCCCAATTGTTGTCTTTGGCTGGAAAATAGTCTCACTCTATTCTTTTGTGAGTTAGGCTGCTCTGTTTTTTTGTTTGTTTTGTTTTGTTTTGTTTTTTAGGGCATTATTTGGGTGTGAGTGGACAGGTTTATTGGGAGCTTGAAGGAGTCATAACCTCTCCTCTGCCATCTTGGCTCCACCCTCTTATGAAGCAGTAGCTTCCTTTTTAAATGAATTATTTGAGAAAAGTAAGCTCTAAACTCTGTTGTTTCCAAACTTCTGCACTACTCAAAAAACACTATCTTAGGGCAAAGCTCTCACCATCCTGCCTTAATTATAGCTTTATTGGAATAAGATATAGCAGAAAAACATGTTTTCCACAAGTGCTTTCATTAATTAAAAATAGAGATCTGAAAATTATCTGATATTTTTGTAGGTGCAGCCATGAATCATGATGCATAGTTTTTCACTGTTATTTCCATGAGTAATGAGGCAGTTCCCAAGAAACTTTGGAGTCAAGGGGCACATGGCTGTGGAGTTTGGAACTTAAAGGAACAGATTGAAGGATACCCCAAGAGTGAGGTCAGGAGTTTAATTGTACTCTATATATTCACAGTCAGGAATAGCAAAAGATGGATGACGCTACATGTCATTTATTAGTTGGTGGAATGGTTTTCTAGACAGTTTCTCTAATGTTTAAGACTTTGGTACATTAACTTGTGGGTTTTTTTATTATTTGTATTATTTTTCAGTTACATATAAAGATAATTTTCAACATTTGTTTTCATAAGATTCTTATTTCCAAATTTTCTCACTTGGGGAAAGACACATTCTTACAAATTATATTTAGTTCTCTATATATTCTAGAAATGAGGCCTTTATCAGAAACACTGGTTATGAAAATTGTTTCCCAGCTTTCTGCTTCCCTTCTAATTTTGGCTGCATGCTTCTGTTTGTACAAAACCTTTTTGATTTAATATTATTCAAAATCATCCATTTTGCATTTCAAAATATTTTCTATCTCTTGTTTGGTTATAAATCACTCTCCTCTCCATAGATCTGGGACATAAACTATTACTTTCTCTGGCAATTTACCTATGGCATCACCCTTTATGTCTAAATTATGTATCCATTTTGACCTTATTTTGGTAAATGGTATAAGATGTTGGTCTGTGCCTAGTTTCTTCCATACTATCTTCCAGTTTCCCTAGCAGTTCTTGTCAAATACTGATTTCTAATCCCAGAAGCTGGAATCTTGGGTTTATCAAACAGTAGATTACTATAGTCTTTTACTACTGTGTGTAACAATTGGAATGACGCCACCTGCTGGAGACTTACTGTAGAAAAGCTCTGTCATGAAGTAAAGGTCTTTGAGGGCAAGACCAGGAGTCTTTTCTTTGGCATCAGGAAGTGACGTTTGCTTGTGGGAGGAAGAGGGGGGAGCCTGACGCTCTGACTCTCGCTCTTTCCTGAGGATGCTGGTGGAGAAGGGAGCGAGAAATGTGCTCTCCCTTTAATAGATAGATGAATGTAGGCCTTTCTCTCTCTCTTTACCAAATTCTTATTCTCCTTAATAAATACTTAAAAGTCTAACTCTTGATAAAGCTTATAATTTATTGGCAACCACTCATTAGATTTTAGATAGTCTAGCTAGAATTTTAGCCTTAATAGATGGCTGACCACGAAGAGGAAAGCTGAACCTCACTCTTCTGATCTTCTGGTTGGGTAAGAAATTTGCCCCACCCTGTCCCTTTAAACTGCTAAGTACTGGCTGTTTTTTTACTTTAAATTTTCAAATGGGTTTTTTCAACTCCCTAATTACCCTATTTTTGATTTTAGTCTGTTTAACCAGACAAATGGGAGATAAGATCATGTTAATGCTTTGTTTTTGTGGATTTTTTATTTTCATTTTTGTTAGAAGAGCCAGTAAGGTGCTCACACAAAGGAATATAAATATCCCCCTCTCTCCCAACCATGCTTTTTTAGAGAAACCTCTTATTCCTGCAACTTTTCTAACTTCTAACACTAATTGTTGTTCTAATTTTGAATGCCTGGAGGAGACAACCCATCCTCTAGAAGCTTTTAATCCCCTAGCGCCTGGAGGCAAAGTGGGGGAAGGGGAATCCAGGACTGAGTTCAAAATCAAGTCTGATTCAAATTCCCCTAGTACCTCCCCTCCTCTCCAGACCCCACCTTCTACTCCTCCCATGGCCACTAGGCCATTGCTTCCCCTGCCAGGGAAGTCCAGAGATCTGATGCGCATGCACAGCTTTCTCTACCTGCATTTGCAGCTTCAGGCTCAGCCCTTCCCTGGCCTGGCTGTGCTTCTGACTCAACCTTAGAAAGTCCTTTAAATTCCAGATATGCTCATTTTGTTCATAATTTTGCTAATCTGCTTTTGTCTTTAATTAGTAACCTTCTAAAGCATTTGTATTCTGAAAGGACTGACAGACAATATAGAGGGGTTAAAGAAGAAAAACTTAAGCTGAATAGTTCAAGACTCTGCTTCTTTTGCCATGGAAGGGTACATATTTTACAGAAATGTAGAAGTAAGCAGCAAGGTATTGATATTAGTATTGGGGATTTTAGATATTGGAATCAAAAGTGTTCTAAATTCACTCAGAGTAATAGTATCAGTTCAGAGGTTACAAAGGATTTCTATGCTATTACATCTACATTTTGAAATGAATGGTATGGGTTTATTTTCAGAGATTTTCATGCTTTTGAGATTGTGTTTTATACTTAGCTCTTAAAAAAGAATATTTGTAAAAGTTTTTTATAGTCTTGTGATCAAGTTTATGTTTTATGATGCTCCTGTTAATATTAAGTTCATATTCATTTAGATTTCCCTGGTTTGAATTTCATTGTCTTTTATTGTTCCATGTGTATTTTCTTCTATTCATTCATCTATCTAATTTTGAAATATTGCAAGATGGTTTTGATTTCATAATACAATGTTAATTCTAGGAGTATTATGCTCCCATATTCTGAGTTATTTGTTTTTGTTATTTTTTTCTCAACTGATTATTTGATCAAACTCTTTAAAGCATTTCCCTGGCAAATTGTTGCCATGGCAAGTGTAAATTGATTCTAGAAGTACTATTTTTGATAAGCATATTCCCCCCCAAAAAAGAGGGGAACATTTGTAAAAGTTTTCTTTAAAAAAAAAAGTTTTCTTTGAGATTGTGTTGTGCTTTAACTTGTATTTAAATATGTTCCAATTTTTCACAAAAGTAATTGTATACTAAGTTTAAGAGAAAGGGGTATTATTTGAAATTGTTGCATAATTGTATATTATATTATGAGTCAAGATGTATTCACATTTTTTCTGATCATTTATTATCCTCAATTTTAAAATCCATATGAGACTTGGATTATGGGAACTTATCATTTACGACATTAATTTCCTTTATTCTGAGTTATCAGATGCCAGTTGGCCAAGATGCCATCCAATCACAAGAGGAATATATGCAAGAGCAGACACTGAACTGTCATGTGAGGGGAGACATACATGAAATCAAGGTATGGCCGAGGGAACGGCTTTTTACAAATGTTGAGGTTGGATTCTCTTGGTTTAATATTTTATTTTCTTTTTCCCCACAATACTGTACAGATGGCTGGAAGTTTTGATCCCACCCATCTCATTCTATGCCTGGCTTCTATGCCCTGTCCTATATGCCTGATGCCATGGACATCTTAATCCCATGCATCTGATTAAGTCTGACTCAGTTTCCTCCAATTTGTTCAGTGGCATGGACATATATTCCATCCATATATTTTGCTCAAGTGTGGGAATGCTCATATCCCATCATTTCTCTGTTCTTTTATGGTAACCCCCATAATTATCTCAGGTGTCATGATAAATACAGTGTTGAATTTGGCCTTGACACCTGTTACAAATTATATTAGATTTTTAAATTTCTCATAATGGCATGAGGATAATTAGGCAGATAATGCAAAAAGTGATGAAACAAAGATAAAAATTATTTTTAGAAATTAATATCTCAGCAATTGCCTTCTCAAATTACCCTACATAAGTGGAGGGGGGGGGCTATAGTAATATTAATTTAAAAGAATGTTTCAATTTTTGTTTTATTATATGTTTCATGTGTAACAACTAAGATTCTGAATTCCCTTAGACATGTTTTTGAGAACTCTCATTGTTTGATTTGATTATTGACAAAGCTATTTTAAAGTTGTGTTAAGCTCAATTTTGTAGGCAATTTTCCTGTCTAATTACCAGCATCCACACATCAATCCCTTAAAAGACTTCCATTCCATGACTACACCTAGAGGACATCTGAGAAAAGACTTTCAGAGACTTTAAATGAACAGTTTTGTTGTTGTTGTTGTTGTTTTTCTTTTTCTCTTTCTGTTATAATATACACCATCTGTAACATGTACTCTCTGCAGAGGCCCTCCCTTTGCTACACCAATGTCAAAGCGCTGGTTCATGAGGACAAAAAATCGCCTCTCTGGACAAAACTTTCCTCTCTCCCTTTTCTATATTGTTATTAACATATTGTTAGTTAGCATAGGTTATTATATTCTGTTATTTTTGACTGTTTCATCAAGAAAATGCCCCGTTTCTTGAAGAAACAAAGTCTCTACCTGCTGGAGACTTACTGTAGAAAAGCTCCGTCATGAAGTGAAGGTCTTTATGGGCAAGACCAGGATTCTTTTCTTTGGCATAAGGAAGTGATGTTTGCTTGTGGGAGGAAGAGGGGGGAGCCTGGTGCTCTGACTCTCGCCCTTTCCTGAGGACACAGGTGGAGAAGGGAGCGAGAAATGTGCTCTCCCTTTAATAGATAGATGAATGTAGGCCTTTCTCTCTCTACCAAATTCTTATTCTCCGTAATAAATGCTTAAAAGTCTAACTCTTGATAAAGCTTATAATTTATTGGCAAGCACTCATCAGATTTTAGACAGTCTAGCTAGAATTTTAGCCTTGACATGTATCCCCTGTGCCTAACCTATTTCATTGATCTACCACTCTATTTCTTAGTCAGTACCAGGAAGTTTTATGATTGCAACTTTATAGTACAGCTTCAGATTTGATATGGCTAGTCCACCTTCCTGTGCATTTTTTTCATTAGATCCCTTGATATTCTTTACCTTTTGTTCTTCCATATAAATTTTGTTGTCATTTTTTTTAGTTCTATAAAACAGTTTTTAGATAGTCTGATTGGTATGGCACTGAATAAGTAAATTAATTTAGGTAGAATTGTCATTTTTTAATAGTAGCTTGGTCTATCCATGAACAATTGATTTTTTTCCAGTTATTTATATATCTGATTAGATTTGTGTGAAAAAGTGTTTTGGAATTGTGTTCATAGACTTCCTGGGTTTGTCTTGTCAGCTAGAATCCCAAGTATTTTATATTGTCTACAATTTAGATGGAATTTCTTTTTCTATCTCTTGCTGTTGACCTTTGTTAGTCATGTATAGAAACGCTGATGATTTATATGGATTTATTTTATATCATGCAACTTTGCTTAAAGTTGTTAATTTTTTCAAGTAGTTTTTTAGTTGTTTCTTAAGAATTCTCTAAGTATACTCTAATTATGTATATATATATGTATATATATGTATATATTCTCTAAGTATATCACTTGCAAAGAGTGATAGTTTTGTTTCCTCCTTGCCTGTTCTAATGCCTTTGATACTTTTTTCTTCTCTTATTGCTAAAGCTAATATTTCTAGCACAATATTAAATATTAGAGGTGGTAATGGACATCCCTGTTTCACCCCTGTTCTTATTGGGAATACCTCTAACTTACCTCCATTACATATAATGTTTGCTGATGGTTTTAGGTAGAAGCTGCTCTTTATTTTAAGGAAAGCTCCACCTATTCCTATGCTCTCTGGTGTTTTTAATAGGAAAGAGTGCTGTATTTTGTCAAAAGCTTTCTCTGCATCTATTGAGATAATCATATGATTTTGGTTAGTTTTGTTATTGATGTGGTTGATTATGTTGATTGTTTTCCTAATATTGTACCAGCCCTGCATTCCTGGTATAAATCTCACCTGGTCATAGTGTATTATTCTGGTGATTACTTGCTGTGATCTCCTTGCTAATATTTTATTAAAGATTTCTGCATCAATATTCATTTAGGAAATTGATCTATAATTTTCTTTCTGTGTTTTGCCTCTGCCTGGTTTTGTTATCAGTACCGTATTTGTGTCATAAAAGGAATTTGGTTGAACTCTTTCTTCACCTATTTTTCCAAATAATTTGTACAGTATTGACATTAATTGTTCTTTAAATGTTTGGTAGAATTCACTTGGAAACCCTTCTGGCCATGGGCAATTTTTCTTATTGAGTTCATTGATGGTTTGTTCAATTTTTTTTTATAAGATGGGCTTATTCAGGGATTTTATTTCTTCTTCTGTTAATCTGGGCAGTTTATAATTTTGTAAATATTCCTCCATTTCATTTAGATTGTCAAATTTATTACCTTGCAGTTGAATAAAGTAGCTTCTTATTATTGATTTAATTTCTATCTCATGAGTGATGAAATTTACCCTTTCATTTTTGATACTGGTAATTTGGTTTTCTTCTTTATTTTTTTCAATCAAATTAACCAAAGTTTAATCTATTTTATTGATTTTTTCATAAAACCTGCTCTTAGTTTTATTGCTTAATTCTATAGTCTTCTTACTTTCAGTTTTATTAATCTCTTCTTTGATTTTCAGAATTCCTAATTTAGTATTTAACTGGGGAATTTCAATTTGTTCTTTTTCTAACTTTTTAGTTGCATGCCCAATTCATCAATCTCCTCTTTCTATATTTTATTCATGTAAGCATTTAGAGATATAAAATTTCTCCTAGGAACTGCTTTGGCTGCAATGTTTGGTATGTTGTTTCATTATTGCCATTCTCTTGGATGAAATTATTGATTGTTTCTATGATTTGTTGTTTGACCCATTCATTCTTTAGGATGAGATTATTTAGTTTCCAATTAATTTTTAGTCTATCTTTCCATGACTCTTTATTACATATAATTTTTATTGCATCATGATCTGAGAAGGAAGTATTTACTATTTCTGCCTTTCTACAATTGACTGAGGTTTTTGTGCCCTAAAACATTGTCATTTTTTGAGTATGTGCCATGTACCACTGAGAAAATGGTATGTTCCTTTCTATCTCCATTTAATTTTCTCCAGACATCTATCGTATCAAACTTTTCTAAAATTCTATTCACCTCTTTAACTTCTTTCTGATTTGTTTTGTTGTTAGATTTATCTAATTCTGAGAGGGGAAGCTTCATTTCCCCCACTAGTATAGTTTTGCTGTTTATTTCTTCTCATAACTCATTTAATTTTGCCTCTAAGAATTGGGATCCTATATCACTTGTCAGATATATGTTTAGTATTGGTATTACTTCATTGTCTATTGTACATTTTAGCAAGATGTTGTTTCTTTAGTTATCTCTTTTAATTTTTGCTTTTGCTTTATCTGAGTTAAAGATTGTTATCCCTGATTTTTTGGTTTCTGCTGAAGCATAATATATTCTGCTCCAACCTTTTGTCTTTACTCTGTGTGTACCTACCTGCTTGAAATGTGTTTCTTGTAAACAAAATATTGTAAGATTCTGATTTTTCATCCACTATTTGCTTCTGTTTTATGGCAGAGTTCATCACATTCACATTCACAGTTAAGATTACTGTGTATTTTCCTCCATAGTCTTTTCGCCTTTGTACTTTTTTTTTTCCTTCTTTAACCCTCTTCCTCCTCACCAGTGTTTTGCTTCCGACCACTGCCTCCCTTAATCAGCCCTCCATTTTATCAGTACCCCTTTTATTAGTACCACCCTTTTCTCCTTACCCTTTTAGTTCCTTAAAGAGTAAGCTAAGGTGTGTGTGTGTGTGTGTGTGTGTGTGTGTGTTTATAGAAATGGGTGTGTTTTTCCATCTTTGAAGCAAATGTAATGAGAGTAAGGTTGAAACAAAGCTTACCCCTCCCTTCTTTCCCTTTATTGTAATAGTTTTTTGTGCCTATTCATGTGATATAATTAACACCGTTCTAATTCCCCTTCCCTGGCCTCCTCTTATTTTCCTTTTTTTGCCCCTTAAATTTCTTCATATCATCACATCAAAGTCAACTTAATAATAATACCCTAATAGAGATGTAAATCTCAAGAGTTATAAGAATTATCTTCCCTCATGGGGATATAAACAGTATAAATTTATTGAATAACTTCTTTTTCCCTGTTTACCTTTTTATTCTTCTCTTGAGTTTTGTATTTGAAGATCAAATTTTCTGTTTAGTTATAGTCTTTTCTTTAGGAAACCTTGTAACTCCCCAATTTTATTGAATGTCCATCTTTCCCCCTGAAAGATAATGATCAATTCTGCTGGGTAGTTCATTATTCTTGGTTGTAATCCCAGTTCCTTTGCCTTCCAGAATATTACATTCCAAACCTGATCCTTTAATTTTGAAGCTACCAGGTCCTGCGTAACTCTGGCTGTGGCTCCATGATATTTAAATTGTTTCTTTCTGGCTGCTTGGAGTATTTTCTCCTTCACCCAATAATTCTGGAATTTGGCTACAATATTCCTTGGAGTTTTCCTCTTGGGGTCTTTTTCAGGAGGTGATTGGTGAATTCTTTCAATGATAATTTGATCCTCTGTTTCTACAATATCAGGGCAGTTCTCAATAATTTCCAGGAATATGGTGTCGAGAGTCTTTTTTTTTTTTTTTTTGATCATGGCTTTTAGTCAATCCAATAATTCTTAGATTATCTCTCCTGGATATGTTTTCCAGGTTAGTTGTTTTTTTTTTTTTTCCAATGAGGTATTTCACATTTTCTTCTATTCTTTCATTCTTTTGATTTGCCTTGACAGATTCTTGGTATCTCATGGAGTCATTAGCTTCCTTCTGCCCAGTTTAATTTTTAAGGCATTATTTTCCTCAGTAAGCTTTCACACCTTTTATTTCCATTTGGCCAATTGTATTGTTTAAGGAATTCTTTTCTTCAGTCAATTTTTGAACTTTTTTTTTCCAGTGTAACTCTCATTTTTCTCATTTCTTTTCTCATTTGTTCATCTACCTCTCTAATTTCTTTTTCAAAAGCCTTTTTGAGCTCTTCCACTAAGGCATTTTGGTCTTGAGTCCAGCTTATCTTCCCACTTGAGGCTTCACATGTAGGCATTTTGACAGTATTGTCCTTATCTGAGTTTGTGATTTGGTCTTCCCTTTCACCATAAAACTTTCAAGGTAAAGGTCCTCTTTTGTTTCTTACTCATAGTGTAGCTTATTTTAAACATATAAAATTGAGGTCTGCTCCTGAGGCACAGGGGTTGCTGTTGTAAGCTTCTTGTGCAGGGGGATAAGGGCCAGGTCACTGGCTTTCTGCTCTGAGGCCTCTGTGGCTCTTGGATTCTTCACCACCCTGGGTTTGTTCCCTGTGTTGGGATGGTGTGGCTAAGTTGTGCCTGTCCTTTGAGTGGTTGTCTAGCTGGAAGTTTGCCCTCCCTGCCAGGCTTGGCAGGTCTCACAAATGGCTTGGTGTACCACCATCCTTCTGAGGCAGTACTAAGGGGTTTCAGCAACTTATTTATGCTGTGGCCAGGAGCCTCCTGCTGACCTGCCCAGACCCTCTCCACAGCATGCCACTCTGAGCTGTGCCGAGTTGCGCTACTCTGATCTGTGCTGAGCCTCCCTCCCCTTTCACCCAAGTGGGACAGACATTTCCAGAAGTCTTCTAAATTATCTCAAGTTATAAGATTGTGCCTCTCTGTCTTTTTGTAGGTCCTGTTGTTCCCGAATACATCTAGAGGCTTGATTTAATGTTGTTTTTGAGGGAAACTCAGGAGAGCTCAGGCAACTTCCTGCCTTCTCTCCACTGTCTTGGCTCCCACCTGGTACATTAACTTGTTATGGAAACCATGAGTTGTCTATGTCTCATCTTCTTAGAGGGTAGAGTATTATTTAGACACCTGAAACTTAGAAATAACTAAGCTGAGATGTCCTTAACAATCTAGAATTGTATCACTTCATTTCTCAGTTACCAATGACTTGTTGGATATTTTCACCTTTATGTTCCCTGGGCGTTTCAAACTGATCCTATCCAACATGGAAATCTATATATTCCTCTCCAAATATTTCCTCCCACAAACTTCTATTTTGAGGGTACCACCATCCTTCCAGTCACTTATATTCACAAATTTGAAGTCATATAGGACTCTTCCTTAACTTTCATCCTTTATATCTAATCAGATGTCAGGTCCCCATGGGTTTACCTACAATATCTCTCGCATCCATCTCCTTTTCTCCATTCACACAACCAAAACTGTAGTTGAGCCTTCTGATTTGGGCTACCTGCTTCACGTTTCTTCCATCTCTAATCCATACTTTATGTAGTTGCATTCTTTAAATGTAGCTGATCATGTTAATTCCCTGCTCAAGAAGCTTCAAAATTTTCTTACAGTCTCTATGATTTGACTTTTTAAGTCTTTCAGTAGGACTCTATGTATTGTCAGTTAGGGGGTACAGTATGTAGAAGATTGGACTTGCAGTAGACCCAGGTTTGGATTCTGCCTCATATTATTACTAGCTATAACATCTTAGTTAAATCACCAAATCTCAGTCTCAGTTTCCTCATTTATAAAATGAGTATAGCAATAGCACCTACCTCACAGAGCTGTTGTAAGGATCAAATGAGATACAGTATATAAAAAGATTTGTAAACTTTAAAGTCCTAGATAAATAATATTAACATAATATTATATCTTATATATACTATATATCACAAATATATAAACATTTTAGTATTATTCACATTTTGACTTGTCTACCTTTCTGCTTCTATTTCACATTATTCTATGTACGCTGTATTTTGGATAGATTGGCCATTTTGCTCTTTTTATACATGACATCAAATTTCCTACCTCCATGCCTTTATTTTCTGAATGCCTAGCTTCAATTAAGGTTAGATTCAGGTGTTATTATTTATGTGATATTTTTTCCTGACTCACTCAGTTGTCAGTGCCACTCCCCACCATTATTTTGCATGCAAAACATAGACATCTCTGTATGTCTTTCAATAGAAAGCAAACTCTTTTAGGACATGGAATACCTTTTTTATGTGTGTGACTTTGGACAAGTCACAATTTTTCTGGGCCTCTTTATCTTCTGGGGTTTTCTTTATTTTTAAATTAAACTTTTAAAAATTAGCAAATACTAATTTATTATATTACATAAATATTATGTCTTGTACTCTCATATATCCATCGAGACATTTTTAAAAGAACAATAAAATGAGAAATTTGGACAAGATGAGACCTTATAACTTATGCAATCCTTAGTTTTTATACTGGAAGAATGTACAGGACCAATACAAACTGCATGCATATACATGTAAAATAATGTTTAGATAAAAGTTTGCTTTATTTCTCTGTATACTCCTAAAGAACAAAATGTTATAAGCTTAGCAAATGCATTTGGGGTTAATTTCCACCTGTGGCCTTAAATATTGATGGCTTATCTCCTCTCCCTAATTAATAGATGAAGCTGGTGAGTTAGAAAATTTAGATTATTCAATGTTTTTTATTCTTAATAAATTTACTTATGAAGTACATATTAGCATCTAGTAAATTATTCATGTGTGAATTATATACTATATATTCCAGAACCAATAATTAATCATAATCTGGCTTCTCCCCACTATTCTTGGCCCACTTTTTTTTTTCAGTTCAGATTTTTTATGTGTTCATTGAAAGACAATTAATTGTAATAATAGTCCAAGCAAAATGTAATTTTGTTGACAAATGCACTATGAGAAAACAATAATGGATGCCAGACTCATGCTAAGGTATTAATAATCATAATAGTTTCTTATTTTGTATTGTTTTGTTTTGTGTTTTTGGGGTGAGGGTACAGTTTCACCCTAACCTTCTGAGACTGTCATCACAGAAGGCAATCATGCCTTACCAAACCATATCCTTTTAAACCTTTATCTGAGAATTTCAGGATAGATTAATTTTGAGGCCAATTCAGTGCATTAATTCCAATGTTTGTATAATTTATTCAATGCCATATTAAAATGATTCTTATAATCCACTATTTTAAATTACTTATAAAACCATTCCTCTCTAAGATTATAGGTACTGGTCTGGAAACTGTGAGAAAACTGGATCCACAGATAGCATGAAAAAAATAGTTCTAAGTTAATCAAGACATACAGAAGGTACAGAAATATTTTTTGAATATTCAAATCACTGCAAAAATCCTTCCAGTGTGAGAACCCCTAATACAAAAACAAATCCAAGAATTATTGGAATTTTAACTGAAATTGAGAGCAAAAATTCCACAAATATATACAATAATTGATTTTGTTTTTAAAGAATTTCTGGCTTAGTACTTTTTTCATCTAGAATAAAAAGATTTGATCTGAATAAGTTTTAAACTGTTTAGATTAATACTTGAACTCCAAACTTTCTGTCAACCTTTAGAATAAAGAACCAACAGAAAAAAGAAATCCAAACTTTAGATGTTAAGACTAGATTATATCAATCTTTTAAACTCCAGTCAGCTCCTCAAATTATTGTTGTGGCCCCTGATTTTGTCAATGGTGACTGCAATTTAGATAGAAATAGTTGGAGGGGAGGGAACATTTGGATTTCTCTGAAACTCTGTGGGCAACTGATTAACCTGACCTGAAAAGAATGACACATAGGGAGTCATGCTAAAGTACTGAATCATTACAGAACACTAGTCACGGGGCATGAAAAAAAAAGCTTCTTAAATATGTCTTATTTGTAGCTTACTTTTTATAATGATTCTTATCATTAAAGAGCTATACCTTTTTAACACTGAAATTTATTGATATTTTTTATTTATTTATCTCACAGTAATTTTGGGGACAAATCTAAAAATCTTTCTGTCACATTCATGTTTTTTCCACCCTTGTCACCCCAAAATCCCCCAAAAGAAAAGCATTTGATACAATTACAGAAGCTGCCAATTTAAACTGCATTCTGACCTAGTATTTCCTTACAAATATACTATAAAGAGGAAGGTATATTTCATAATCTGTTTTCTGCAAACTTCCTTATTTTTTCAATGATTTAGAAGTCATTTTCCTTCTAGTGATCATTTATATCATGGTCGTCATTGTGTTGATCATTCTTTTGTTTCATCACTTCATATGAATCTTCCCATATTTCTCTTGATTACTCACATTTATAATTTCTTAATGCACAATTATGTTCCATTATATTCATATTATACTTTTCCTCAGCCATTCTACAATTGATTACCACTGACTGAGAGTATTAAGTTGTTTCTGTTTGACTTGCTTAGTGTATAAATCCAATAATGAGAACAATAGGTGAAAAGGGATGGAAACGAGTCACTTTTCTTAAATATTTTCAAGTTGATACCAACAATATTTAGAGTAATTCAGAATTCACCAATAGTACATTAGTATAATTGTCTTTCTATACCCTTTCAGCACCTTTGTCAATTGACAAGGTATGAGGTTATACTTCAGATTTGATTTAATTTGCATTTCAAAGAGTTAAGTGACTTTTCAGATCTATTTGCTCTAGTTAGGTTAGGTTTGTTGTTTGTTTTTTAAAATATCTTTCCTCTTCAGAAGTTAAATTACTTTTTAAATCACAGTGTCTCCTAATAAAATCAGGAATGTTATACATTCTGATAACCCCACAGAATCACAGAATCTAGTCCATATTTGAATCAGGAATAGAGTCTATAAATATAGCTTTAAATGATTATTCAGCCTGTATTCCAAGATTCCATGTGATCAGACTGTCTCTTGTGGGAGCTTTGGTACATATCTCTAAATAAAGTTTTCCTTATGTAAAACTGCAGTTTCTTTCTTTGCAAATTTTATTCATGGTTTCTAGTTGTGGCTATTGGGGTCAAAAGAAATAAATCTATTCAATGATTTGAAGTCAGCTTTCATTCTAGATAGATGCAGGCCTGGTGGTCTAGAGAGTAGTGTCATTACTGGGCCTTTTGTGCCAGTGGTCATTGTTCAGGGTTGGTATTAGGGAGAGATAGACCTTTTTTCCATAGAGCTTGACCCCTAAAGATTGCTGAGGGGGACAGTCTAGAAGCAGGGCTGTTGATTTTAGGGTTACTGTTATTTTATTTGTTTGTTGTTTGTTTTTAATTTTTAGGTGCAGCTAGGTCACACAGTGGATAGTGTGCTGGGCTTCCAGTCAGGAAGACTCATCTGCTTGAGTTCAAATCTGGTCTCAGACATTTACCTAGCTTTGGGAACCTGGGCAAATAACTTAATCCTATTTCCCTCAGTTTCTTATTCTGTAAAATGAATTGGAGAAGGAAATGGCAAATAACTCTAGTATCTTTGCCAAGAAAACCCCAAATGAGGTCACAAAGAGTAGGACAAAACTGAACAACAATATCAATTGAGTTTAAGGCTCCAGGGTTCCTGGACCGTCTCCATTAGGGTCTGAATTAAGATGGTGGTTGAGGTGGTATTGGTGGGTTCAACTCACCTGGAACATGCTGGCCCCTCTGTCTTACTCAAGGTGATTAAAAATATCACCTATCAAGTACAAGATGAGGATTATGTGACTATAAAGCTTCCAGACTGACTAATTTATTGTAATCAAGGACTTGGCATACCATGCTTTTCCATGTAAGAAATTGCCAATTGTTTGAACTAAATCACACTACTATTTACTACTATGTTATATATGAAAGAAGTCTGATTTTCTTGCAAAGGTACAAAATTACCTTGATGTTCAGAATGGACAATGTTTATACAAGAAGGAATCAACAATGCATTTCCTTATTCTTCAAACTCATTCTAAATATTATACTTTTTCATCATTTGCTTAATCAGCACTATTGGCATTTTGACACTTCATGCTAACTCTTTAGTCTAGTGACATGAAAGCTTCTGCCTTTCTATGGAGCTCAGTAGCAATATCATCTAATTAACATGTCATCTACTTTGGCAGGTCCTCAATAGATAATAGACTTTTCTGACAAGAAAAGACTTTGAGCATTGAACTTGAACACACTGATGATTTTAATAATAATAAAAAGTCAGCATAATGCTATTGCTAACTGTCTATCAAATTTTTTCGTGTAGTTCATAGCACTTATAATAATAAGATGCTTTGAGGTTGCATTATAACTCTAAGAAACTATTTCTGGGCTTGATTGTTATCTTTGTTAAACTTTTTTGATTTTATGGGTGTAGCTAACATCAGAATTATTAAACTACATGACTGTTTTCACTGATTGAAGTAAGGCCTTATTTTCAACAATATTCTTTTTGTGTTTGAATTTATTGGTTCAACAGACTGTTCAAAGATTTCAATAATTTTTGAATCTTTCCAATCTTTTTATACCTCACAACCACATCATATAGTCTGCAATACAGTGGTTCACTTGCTGTTCCTCAAACAAGTCCCTCTCTCTCCTGACTGTTTATTTCCAGTGGAATGCTCTCCTTTCTTATTTCTGCCTTCTGGTTTCCCCGGTTTCCTTCAAGTGCCAGCCAAAATTCAACCTTCTAGAAGAAGACGTTTTCAATCCCCTTTATTTCAAGTGCTTTGCCTCTGTTGATTGTTTCCAATTTATCCTTACATAGCTTGTTTGTACCTAGGTGTTTATATGTTTTCTCCCACACAGGAATGTGAGCTCCTTGAGAGCAAGGACTGGGCTTTGCCTTTCTTTGTATCCCCAGTGCTTAACACATTGCTTGGAATATAGTAGGCACTTAAAGATTTATTGACTGAGTCACTAGCAGGGAACAGGACTAGGATAGGCTTCTCATAGAAAGTGAGATTTGAACTGTCTTTCAGGAGTCCAGGGATGCTAGGAGTAAAAGGTAAGGATGGAGACTGATTCAGGCCTGGGGTCAGCCAGTGCAAATGCATGGAATTGGGGGATGGAGAATTGTTCAAAAGCTTAGAGTGAAATATTTCTTTTCAGAAATTAGATTTTCATATACTTTTGTATAATATATAATAATATTTTGTTAATGAAAGCATTTGGGAACTACCAAAGCAATTCTTTTGTGAAACTCTAGTTTTGTTGTTTTTATCTGTATGCTTATTCTAGCAGCCATAGTCCTGGAATCAACTGTCTCTTAATCAAAAGATTATAAATTTAGCACTGGAAGGGACCTCAGAGATGATCAAATCCATTTCCCCTTTACAGAGGGGAAATTCTCTGGAGAATTTCATTTTCTTGAAAACTCTTAATATGCTGTCTTCTAAACCTTGGATTTATCCAATTCTTTTAGATATTGAATATTCTTAGTCAATATAAGAATTATATACATCTTAGGAAGAATATATTAAATATGAGACTGTGAGGAAAAGGAGACTATAAATGAAAATTTTATGAAGCTGATTTTGTTCTGTATTTAACTGTTCATATTGCTTTTTCCATTAACCATTAATTATTTAAATAATTCCACATTAAAAATTTTATAACTATTGGGGCAGCTAGGTGGTGCAGTGGATAGAGCACCATCCCAGGATTCAGGAGGACCTGAGTTCAAATCCAGCCTCAGACACTGAATAATTACTAGCTGTGTGACCCTGGGCAAGTCACTTAATCCCAATTGCCTCACCAAAAAAAAAATTTATAACTACATATTACATATTATTTATCTATTTAAATTAAACCAGCTGGTAGTTTTAGTCATTAAGGGGACTAAAGTGTTTAATAAAGTCTGATGTTATTTTATTCATTAAAAAGAATTTTTAGGGGCAGTTAGGTGGCGCAGTGGATAGAGCACTGGCCCTGGAGTCAGGAGTACCTGAGTTCAAATGCAGCCTCAGACACTTAACACTTACTAGCTGTGTGACCCTGGACAAATCACTTAACCCCAATTGCCTCACTAAAAAAAAAAAAAAAAAAAGAATACATTTATATTAATCCACACCTGAATTTGAATTGCCTCTATAATATTCCTAACAAGTTATTATTCATTTTCAATTTAGAGACATGTTATGGTAAAGAACTTGCTTGCCTCCTTAAGGGAGCCCATTCATCCTAGTCTTGGATAGTTCTAATTAACAAATGTTTCCTTACGGCAATATGTATTTTTGCAAATTCTACCTATTGCTTCTAGTTCTGCCTTCTGGGGTCTGTTAACACAAAGTAAATCTCTCTTTCATCACATTAAATACTGATGACAGCTATGATGTACTCTCTAAAACTCCCTTTCCTCAAGCTAAAAATTTTCCACCTTATTTAACCAACCCTTGTATGGTATGGTTTCAAGTATCATCATCTTGGTCATCTTTTTATAGACATTGCTTCTTGTTCATGATTTTCCTAAAAGGAACTGAATTAAATTGAATAGAACAGAATATATCAAATCTCTTCTGACAAAGCACCAAATATTGTGGGGACTACAAACTCCCCTTTTCCAGGTATAGTATCTGCATTAATTCAGTCTAAGATCACATAAGTTTTATTCTACTGCCATGTCCCAATGTTGCTTTGTATTGATTTAATAGTCCACTAAAATAATAACAATAGCATTAAGTACAAAAAAACAAAAACAATTGTTACTTCCACTATACTGTACTTAAGTTGTTTTTTTTAAATTCAAGTGAAGAATTTACATTTATTTCTATTAAAATTTACTTTAGTAGATTCATCTCATTATTCTAGTGACATTATCTGTCACTCATGTTAGGTATTTACTATAGAAAGATTCCACAAAAGGCAAAAATGCAAGATATAAAATATGGAGCTAAGTTATGGCCACATTATATTAGATATGTTGATATGAATGTATGCTAGTTGGAATTCTTCTTTTTTTTTTTGTGAGGCAATTGGGGTTAAGTGACTTGCCCAGGGTCACACAGCTCATAAGTGTTAATTGTCTGAGGTCAAATTTGAACTCAGGTCCTCCTGACTCCAGGGCCAGTGCTCTATCCACTGCACCACCTAGCTGTCCCTATAGTTGGAGTTCTTAAAACAGAGTTTTCCCTCCATATATAACTATAAATGATGCTGAGATACTCACCTGGAGAGAGTCATCTGAGAAGCTGAAAAAAATTCAACTTAATATAATTTTGCAACTATGCCAGCAGAGTGGTTGTAATCTTTGGAATTTGAAATATGTGATGACTTTAAATTTCTTAGCATGCTTGCTAGAAAGATAAAGTTGTGTAGCTTTTATTAAAGGAGTTGGAAAATATCCAAATCACACATTCCATAGAAGGAGCTTAGTTAGCAAGTGACTATAATAATTATAGAAGGTTTTTAGAGAAAGTGCTTTTTTCCCCAAAGGGCCTCAATTAGAATATCTTTTTATTTTTGGTAGGGCAATGAGGGTTAAGTGACTTGACCAGGTCACACAGATAGTGAATGTGATGAGTCTGAGGCCAGATTTGAACTCAGCTACTCCTGAATCAAGGGCTGGTGCTTTATCCACTGCGCCACCTAGCTGCCCTCTGAGATAGAATATCATCAATATAATAACCTATGAGGAAGTTAGGAGACAAGAAAGATTCTTTTATAGATGATGAAACTAATGCATGGGAAATCAAGAGGCAGGCTGAAATTCATGAATCAGGGCTGAGACAAAAAACAAACACCAAACTGTAATTACTGAATTGATCAAATAATCATAAAAACAGCAAGTCTTCATTAAGATCCTGCAGTATGGGGCAGCTAGATGGCACAGTGGATAGAGAACTGGCCCTGGAGTCAGGAGGTCCTGAGTTCAAATCCGGCCTTAGACACTTAACACTTACTAGCTGTGTGACCCTAGCCAAGTCACTTAACCCCAATTGCCTCACAAAAAACCCCCCAAAACCCCAAAAACAAACAAACAAAAATAAAGATCCTGCAATATTGCTATTCCTACCATATACTTTAGAGATATATAATAGATGACATCACCCCACACCCTTTATCCCATTTCAGCACAAACTCTTTTTACATAATTGGCAGTGAAACAACAAATACACAAAGAACAATGAAAAATGAGACCGCACTGATGAATAATATAATAAAGTTATAAAACAATATAAATCGTAAGTACCACAGGAATTATTTAGAGAAACTAAACAATATCAGCACAGGAAGGGATCTCAGACACAATGTTAGTCCAAATTGTACTGTAACAATTGGAGTGACGCCACCTGCTGGAGAGTTACTGTAGGAAAGCTCTGCCATGAGGAGAAGGCATCTGAGGGCAAGCCATGTGGTTTAGAAGGTCAGTTCCTTGGCATCAGTAAGTGATGTTTGCTCGTGCGTACGGTCTATAAAAGCTACCAGCCACTTAGCTTAGAGCTGTGTGTGCATGTGGATGGGATGTTCTGGGTTTCACAGGAGGCTTGTGGGATGAAGAAGGGGCGAAGCTCACTCTTTGTTCACGAAGACCTCAGGGGAGAGTGGAGCAGGAGATGCCAACTCCCGGGGATAGCCTTTTTCTCTTCACCAAATTCTTATTCTCCTTAATAAATACTTACAAGTCTAAACTCTTGCTAAAGCTTATGATTTATTGGCGACCACTCACTAGATATTTTTAGACAGTATAGCTAAATAGCAACTTTACAGTACCTTACCATAAATTCCATCCACAACATAGCTCATAATTAAGTGGTCATTAATGGTGAGCCCACCATTCCTGATGATGTTTGTTCTACTTTTGCATATCTCTAATTACCATGATTTTTTCCTTTATTTTTAGCATATGTCTCACCTCTTGATTCTAGTTCTTCTACCTCATGCCAAATAAAATAAGTCTAATCATCTTTTTCATATGGCAGTGCTTCAAATCAGTGATCTTTTTTTTTTTCTTTTGGAAATACTGTTCACCTCTCATTGCAGTTTATTGGGTAAATACAAAGTATATTATCTCATTTAAAAATAAAACAAATACAATGCAAAACCCAAAGGAATTAGAAATCATGTGCACATTATGTATCCTCTGTAATGTGGAAACATTAAATAGTTTAACTCATCTTTAAGCACTTAAAAAAATGAAACTTTGGTATTTTAGGAGTATGTGTGCACTACATTCATACCCCTAAATTACAAGAAATCAGTGATCTTCTAAGGAAGCTCCATGGCATGACTTTCAAGAGGTCTGAAGAGATGTGAACTGTGAACTGGTCCAGTCTTTCTGGAAAGCAGTTCTGAACTATACTATACTATATTATATTCTACTATACTATACTCTACTATAAAACTGACCTTTTGACTAAGGAATACCACTACTACAAAGATATTCCAAATATATTAAAGAGAGAAAAGGGAGATAGATAAATATATACATATATACAAATATGTGTATATATGTGCACATACACACATATACACACACACACATACATGTCTATAGATGCTCATTGTTGTTATACCAAAGAACTGAAACAAAGGGGGTGCTCTTCATTTGGAGAATGGTTGAACATATGGCGTATATAAATTTAACACAATGTAATAGTGCTCTAAGAAATGATGAAAGAGATGCTTTGTTTTTTAAGTAACTGATGAAAAATGCTGTCTGCCTCCTGACAGAGGTGTGATGGATGGAGTCAAGGTTTGCATGAGACATATAGTTTTTTACGTGGCCAATGTGAAAATTTGTTTTGCTTGACTGTGTTTGCTTGTTTCTAGTTATTTTCTCAATAATTGTGAGAAGTTGAAATTAAGAGAGTGAGACACCATAGTGATTATTATTATGAGAGAGAGAGAGAGAGAGAGAGAGAGAGAGAGAGAAGAAAGAAATAAAAGAGGGCCATGAACACATTCATTCAAGAAATGCACATTAGAGAAGAAAAGGAAGGTCACAAGGAAATAGATGAGCAGGAAAGCTCTGAAAGTTAACATGCTATTTTTTTATTCTTAAAAGAAAAATTCCTTCCTTCCTTCCTTCCTTCTCCCCTCCCCTCCCCCCCTCTCTCTCTTACAATAATGAAGAACTTATGGCATAATGTGGGTGAGAGATTCCCAGAATGAGAAGCCATGGATGAGTTTCAGTCTATACTTTTAGAAGAGATAACCACATTGCTAATTCAAGTAAAATAATTAAATGTATTAATTTTTACAGAAAAAAATAATTGAAAATGAAAATAAAATTAATGCTACATGAAATTGACAAGCATAATAATCCATTCTTTTAAAAAATTATACACACATAAAGAAATTATAAATGTATATGTAAAATTTATAATTCTCTTTATTGTTACCATGTGAAGTAAGCAGGGTACAAATGCTTTATAGAGAATCAGAGAGATTAAATGACTTGCCCAAGGTCAAGCAGTTGACAGATGGGTAGATAGATAGGTAGATGTTGTGGATAAAATTATTGATGCCCAAGAACAAGAATGTTTTGGAACCAAAAAGGTTTTAATGAGTTTACCAACAGGCAGCCCCACCCTCAGAGGCAGAGCTTCCTCAAAGGAACAAAAGGTATGGACTTATATAGGTTTCAGTTAAGCAGGAGGTAGATTGAGTCCCCACTTGATTGGTTAGGCTTTATTGCTGGAGTCTTGAGGCTAGGGACTGGGATGTAATACCTCTTTATTGGACAGAGTTTGTTGTTGGAGAGTTGGGGACATCTCAATCGAGCTTTGGAGCACAGCAACCATGTGAGATAGATATTACATGTATAATGATGATGATGATAATCATTCTTATTTTTACAGCTAAAGAAACTGGTACTCATAGGGCTTAAGTACTTGTCTTTGGTCACAGAGCTAGTAATTGTCAGAAAAGATATTTGAAACTATGGCTTCATTACAACACTGTACATAATACTGCCACAGTGTAATGTTTAAAAAACATTTATCCCTCTTGCCAATTAATAGTCATATGAAAACTTTTTTCTTCTTGCATTGAAATTGTCAGTAAATGTAGGCTCATAGCATTATAGATCAAGAGTTGAACAAGACTGCAGAGGTCATATACTTCAAACCTTCCTTTGTAAATTCTTCAATATCATACTAGACTATAAGCTCTATGAAGACAATGATGGTATTCTTTTTTATCACTGACATGGTGCAGTTCACCTCTTTGAAGCTGGTGTGTTTAATTCATATTCATGGAATTGTTGTAGTTAATCAGTTAAGCCAACATTCTTATGACATACTTTTGGAACATCCATGCTGTTTGGGAGAAAATTACTCTATTTTTCTTTTTTTCTCTTCTGTGAAAATTTTTAACCTCATATTTACATGATTACATGAGTGATTTCTTTAGGAATCTATTAGAATAAATATCCCATTTTTTCTTCATTCAGTCTTGATCCCTCAGAAGGGAGATTGTTGCTCTCATAATCCCTGCTGATGAAACTTCTTGTTTATCTTCGTGTTTGTCAAGGAAAGTTAGAATAGGATTATCTGCATTCTTTATCCTTTTGAATACCTCCCCACACAAACCTTTATGGCAAATGGATGAGATTTGCAGAATATGACAAAAATGGAAGATGGCAGATATTGCCACACTATTTACATGCATTGACATTATCATTTTGAACAGACTTGCCCTGAATCCAATTCCTAACCTACTGTGTCTGCCAATCCTAGTGCTTCAGCCTATTGGGCCAACATCAGGGATTTGGAATTTTATTATTATGGATAGGCAAGGGGCAGACCTCCAGCATCTGCCAAAGGAGCCAAATTTATACTGCTAGTGATTAATCTATTTTCCAACCCCATTTGTACCACTTGGACCAACTGGCACATATTCTCCATTTCTCAATATTTTTAGTTTGTTTATTTTTTTAAATCATGTCCTATTTCATCTATCTACTCAATTCAGTTTTTTACACCAACTACAAATAATTAACCACCTCACTGCTAAAATGTCACAAAGGAAACATGGGCTAAAAGGAGGAACGTTAGATAAGAGTTTGTGGAATATTGTTTAAAGAACTGTTCATATGGTTTGGCATGTAAACTGTGGGAATTAAGTTCCTTTATTTTGATACCTCCACATATATAGAATG
The DNA here is from genome assembly GCF_019393635.1 of Dromiciops gliroides. Classification (NCBI taxonomy): domain Eukaryota; kingdom Metazoa; phylum Chordata; class Mammalia; order Microbiotheria; family Microbiotheriidae; genus Dromiciops; species Dromiciops gliroides. The sequence continues at coordinate 556,256,939 of NC_057861.1, forward strand.
AGTATACAATCTTCTGCTGCAAAAATTAGTTATTGACTCATTACATGATAAACAGCTTTATTTAAATATGAAAAATGAATAGGAGGTTTTTTAAAAAATAGAAATCAATAATTTAAAAAAGATATATACCAACTGAAGGGGTAAATTATAGCAGCTAATGAACACATACACTAGTAAGCATTACAATGCAATTTTGTAGAGGGAACAAAGAATGCCCTAAATGATTTCAGTTTTCAAAATGAAATTACGGAGATAATTTAGCTGTAGAGGAAACTCTAATTATCAAATTGGAATTGGCCTGGAAACTAGGGTTAACAACCTCTTCTCTTTCAGGGGCTTGGTCTTTAGTCAAAAAATGAGCTGCTATACAAATTATCAAAATAGAAGATTGATTTCATAATAAGAGGAAATTTGCCTGCTCTTAAATCTTCTTCCATACTTCCTCTCAAGTGCTCCATTTAAATGTATTCCTTAGTGATCTACATTAAACCAGATATGTATATAAAACCATTTGTTATTTTAGGCTGAGGGAAATAGGCACAAAATATGCAGTATTAAATAATACATGATAACGGATACTATTGTGGTACATCAAAATTTAATTTTCTTCACAGGATTTTTAAGGTACATATGTCTCTCACTCAATTGAGAGTTGGACGGCCCTTTGTTCAATCACTGATTCTTCAAGTTGTTAGCTGTGTGAGATGTCAGGCTAATCATTTAACTATTCTTTAAACTTCATTTGCAAAATGTAGTACCTATTGTACTTATAACAGAGTATTTTTGTGAAGATTAAATATGATAACACCCATGAAAATGATAAATTGTGAAGTATTTCAAGAATAAGTGACTTAAACCATCTCTACCCTTCCCCATGACTGATGTTATCCTAGAAATGAAAATATAAATACTTTAATCTAGACAGGCCAAAATGCTATTGAATGTAAATCACAATAATAACAAAAGGCAATTCATGTAAAATTTGTATAAAAATTACTTTTTAAGTGGGAAAACATACTCTAAGTCAGGTCCCTCTGTCTACAATTTACTGAACTTAATTGTTCTATTGTTCAATATCTTATCTATCTCTCCTAAAAAGTAAAACAATAAGTTTTTATGTTACTAAGTTCAAATGGAAGGATTTTCATTGAGCTAATGAAAAGGGACAGAAAAAAAATGATGTTAGAAAGAAAGACCTGCTAATGCAATAGAAATGGTGATATTTATCAATGTGTTGAATGTGGAGATGAAGAACTGGCCAGAAGAATTGAGTGAGTGGAGAAAGAGAGGCAAAATAAGGAAAATTTCAGTGTCATATACAACTATTCAAACAATATGGCAGGCAATGTCTTTGATATTGGCTGAAATGTTGGTTTGTTTGGTGTGGGAGAAAAAACTGTCATAATTTTTGAAATTAGTATGTTTATATGAGAATATGTGTTAAAGCATTATGCAAAGGATAAATTATTCCACAAATGCTTCTAGTTTTGGTGGACTGATAGAACTGTCATCTGAGGGCCAACTTAGCTAAATGAAGAAATTATCATTGTAAGAAACTTGACAAATTCAGTATCATAAATTTTTCAATCACTGCAACTCATGAAATAGAGGGAAATTGTGATGTGCATTGATGAAAGAATATGCATAATGATGATGAAGTAGAGATTTTTCAGAGTATTAAAGTACTCACTTTTCTCCTTAGTTACTTGCTGAAAACAGGCTAAACTGGATCTTTGAAAACTTCTAAACTGTTTTGCAGACATTTCCAAATCTGTTGTAGAAATAGATATTGGATAGCATTCCATATAGAGTGGATACTTTTCTTTTGACATTGCATACTTTGAGAGGTAGAATGGTAGTGCACTGGAGTTGGAGTCAGGTAGACCTGGGGTCAAATCTTGTCTTAGTCATTTACTGACTGTGTGACCCCAGGCTAGTCACTTAAATTTTTTTGAGTCTCAGTTTCCTCTTATGTGAGGTAAGGAAATTGGACATGTTGACCTATAAGGCCCCTTCTAATTTAAAATTGATGGTGCTATAAATGGGATAATTCAAAACGATTTAGAACTAAGACGGAGTCTAGAAACTATTTTAGTCATAGAATTGTGGATTTAGAGATGTAAAGGACCTCTGAGATGATTTTTTTTTTGAGGGACAATGAGGGCTAAGTGACTTGCCCAGGGTCACACAGCTAGTAAGTGTCAAGTTTTTGAGGCCAGATTTGAACTCAGGTCCTCCTGAATCCAGGGCCGGTGCTTTATCCACTGTGCCACCTAGCTGCCCCTTACCTCTGAGATAATTTAATCTTAACCTTTCATTTTACAGTTCAGGACAAGTGATCTGTCCAAGGTGACACAAATTATGAGAAAGTAGACAAGACAGGATCTGAACCTAGGTTTTCTGACCAAATCCAGAATTTAAGTTTTTCACTGCAGAAAATTAAGATATGGTATTAAAAATTAATTATCAAGCCTTCTAATATTTGGTGTATTATTCCCTAATGATATAGTCTATCACTCCCATTTTTGATACAGATTGTCAAAGATTTGGGTAATTTCAGGCATCTTGAGGTTTCAAATTATAGCTCTGGTGACCCAGAGGCCAAGATTAAGAGGGAAAAAATTGGAAAAAAAAGATAAGCCTATTATTTCTTCAAATTGACAGAATTGCTTGTTTCCAGAAATGTCATGAATAATCAGTGCAATGTGAAGGGCTTGATAAAAAGATTTTCCCAGCAGCTACCAATAATTCTCTGGGAGCCTTATACTCATATTCACACTTCACTGGAGTACATGCTTACAAAGGAACAAATAAGACATCTGCAGAATTGCCTGAAGTTCGAAATAGTAAGGACAGACAAACTAATAAAAATGATAAAAACAACCTTTTTCGCTTCATTTCATGCCACTCTACACTTGTGGAAACAGGAAATAATATAACCTCTATCCTAAAACTAGCGTCTCTATATATGTTCCAAAATACTGCCCAGTATCTCTACCTAGGAAGTTGCCCTTGGAGACTATTAGAAGAACAACTGTTATAAAACTATCTTCTTTTAGCAGAACTTCATTTAACCTTCTGATTTCAGTAAATAAGGGTCCCTTGGAGAGAGAGTGTCTGTGTGTATGTCTATGGGTATCTGTGCTAAACTCTCTTCTGATTTATAGTATGACTTCTTGCCCTGTTTTGATCTATATCACCAATCATCCTTTCAAAGATGCTAATGTACTCACAGTCTTACCACTGTGGGAGAAGGTAGAAGCTTCCATTCCCCTGGCATAGCCTTTCAGAAGGCTAAACCATTTTTTACACTGTCATATTAATATGAGAGAAATGAAAGATTTTGAAAACTTTTATAAACTGATAAAGAATGAAATGAGCACAACCCGGAGAACATTTTATACAATAACAACACTGTAAAGACAACTTTGAAAGTTGCAGTTAACTGTGATCAAATATAATGCCAATTCCTGATTCCAAAACCCTGATGATGAAACATATTATCTGTTTACTTATTGTGAAGTGATAGATTAAGAGTGAGACATATATATTTTGTGAATACATGCACATCCAGTTAACATTTTTATTTTGCTTGAAATCATACGTATTCCTTTCCCTACCAATGATGGTAATGGGGAAGGAGAAAGAGAAAATACATATTAATTTAAAAAAACCCACTTAAGATAGAGAGATAGGGAGTATACAGAAGAAGAATTTTGTATTCACTTTCAAGTGAGGTGGCTTTATTATTAGTTATGCCTAATTGCTATACTTTATTACAAGAGAAATCTCAAAGAGTGTGCTTATATTTGTAATACCAAAATAAAACATATAAATGATACTTATAAAAAGAAAATATAGAGTACTGTCTATTAATAATTATAGAAAAAAACGATTTTGAACAACTTTATAACTCTGATCAGGTCACTGATAAATCAAAAGTCCAAAAGATTGATGAATGAATAGGTTAGAGAGATGATGAACTTAAAATGCAGAAAGAGATAGATTTTTAGATGTGGCTAATGTGGCAATTTATTTTGCCAAGCTATGCAGTTATTTATCAAGAATTTTATTTTGGAGTTAATTTGTTCACTTTCTTTTTAGAGGAGGTAGTTGGAGGGAAAAATTGAAAAAAGATTATATTATGTAATTTTGTTTTTTGTTTTTTTTGTTTTATTTTTGTAGGGCAATGAGGGTTAAGTGACTTGCCCTGGGTCACACATCTAGTAAGTGTCAAGTGTCTGAGGCCGGATTTGAACTCAGGTTCTCTTGGATCCAGGACTTTATCCACTGTGTCACCTAGCTGCCCCCTATATTATGTAATTTTATATTAAAATATATAATTATAATATATGTATACTATAAAAATTAAAAAATAAACTGGAGGAAGTAGTAAAGATTATTAGTTTCCCTGATGCCTTACTCTTGGATAGGAGGGAGCTATAAATTGACCTGGTAAAAAAATAGAATGGTCTATTGTTTTCCTGAGGCACGTACCCCAGATGTAACAAGGAGTCTTCTGAGACTTATCAAAATGGATGACTATTCCTCCCTTGTGTTGATTCGTGTTTGTGCAAATGATGCTGTCATAAATAATGCAAAAGGTATCAACAGAGATTTTGAATTCTTGAACAAGAAACTGAAAATTTTTAAGGGCATAGGGAATTTTTCCTTAATGTCTCTAAATGAAAAGATTCAGAAGAGAAAAAAAATTTATTTGGGAAATGAACAATAGATAAAAAGGTGAGATCTGAGAATGGAATTTGTATTTCTATGCCATAATTTAAAATATAGAGATGAAAGAATTCTGGCCAGCCATGAAGTATACCTAACAAAAGTTCTTAAGAATATGTTTGGAGTTATTTTACAAATCTAATTAGAAAGATTTAAACTATGAAGCATAAGGGAGGGGACAAGACTGACTGACTATATTCTCCCTACCCATCCTCACACTAGATATTAGAGAGAAATTAAATTGTGTTGGTTCCATGTTCTCCTCAAATTCCAAACTCATCAAGATCATTTCCTTCATTTTACAACATTTATTCATGGAAAGCTAAAATTAATTTACTAGATCTGGAGGCCATATTTCCTTCTGTTGTTATTGTTTTTCTCTTTGATTTATCTGTTTATGTTTAAAGTCTTTGAGATATTTTTCTTCCTGAAATATTTGGTACATTCAGTCTTTCCCCCACCCTCTTCATTTTCCTTATTGCTCACTACTTGACCCCCTTTGGTTGTACTTTTCTTGGGGCCAGATCTTAAAGTGTCTTTGCATCCCCCTACACTGGACTATTTGCTATTTATTAGTCTAAGTCTCTGACTCAACTGACTTTTGGGTGGTCAGTACTGGTCCTAGCTGAATATCATACCCTTTTTCTCTCAAACTTTTGGAATGCAGCCCCTTCTACTCTCTCTCAGTCCTTTCTTTCCCCCAGGCTAGGATATTATCTTGGTGACCTGTCCCACTTCCTCTGTTCCTTAGTTCTCTGGTCTGGCACCAACAGTTCATTGCCTGGTTTTCTGGCACTGGAGGTTTAATACATTGAAATGATGATTCTTCCAGGTTTTAGCCATTGGATGGCTTTTCTTCTAGAAGGGAATTCACAAAGCTATCTATTAAAGCTTCACCTTCTAGTTGGACTCTTTATGCTACTGGAAAGAGGGAAGAAGGAATGAGGTTCAGGGGTGGGTTTTGATGTAAGCTTATGTTGTGTACTTGTATCTGCTAGTGCAGCTATGCTGCTGTTAGTATGAGAGGTAGAGAAGTACTGAGCAAACTCAGGATCAGTTAGCATTCATTCCTGTCCTACCTCCCTTCTTTTGGATTCTGGCTCTCCTAGATCATGGAAACAGCTGAAGTTGCTTTAACTTTGGCAAAAAAAAATTTCTGTTTTGGAGATTTGAGAGGTCATGGGGATAGAAGAAAATGTATAGTCCACTATCATTTTGCTCATGTGACCCAGAAGTCAAGTGTACTTCTTTTGGTTCAGCACCTCTACTTCTGCTGATTCAAAACCTCTGACTGTCAAACCACATTGATAAGGTTTCCTCATCCCTAGTTCTGTCATTTGATTTCTGGATTTTGTGGCATACACATGTGGTTCATTGCTGCCTTTTGTTTTTTTTATTCTATTGTTTTTAAGAATAACTTTTACTCTGGGGAAACATAAAAGTGTAGCTATTAAAGAGCATGGACTTCAATGATTGAAAAATAAATGCCAGGGGCAGCATTGTGGTAATTCAAGTGTTTTAAGGATCACTCAAACTCACAATGAAATGGGATCATTTCCATGAAAGTGCAAGGAAAATTTCAGCAAAACCAAGAATAACAAAAGCAAAATGGCAAAGATTTAGAAATGACTGGTAGGTAGGGTTCAAATGACTGGAAAAACACATATAAATACCTTCAGTGGAACCTAGTGGCTACAAGATTGGTTAGATATTAATTTTCGTTGTTGCATAGGTCTTTTGGATTTGGAAGTGTAGTCAATAAACCAGTTTTAAAAAGTTGAAAAAATCTGAAACAAATAAACTAGTTATCTTTTGTCTTGGAGGGAAAAAATGATGGCCAGCAGCAAAGGAGTACTAAAACTAGAGTATTAAAATTTGTAAAATGTGGGGCAGCTAGGTGGCATAGTGGATAGAGCACAGGCCCTGGATTCAGAAGGACCTGAGTTCAAATCCGGCCTCAGAACCTTGACACTTACTAGCTGTGTGACCCAGGGAAAGTCACTTAACCCCAATTGCCTCCCCCCAAAAAAAATCTATAGAAGAGACAACATTATTGGGGGCAGCTAGACAGCACAGTGGATAAAGCACCGGTCCTGGATTCAGGAGGTCCTGAGTTCAAATCCAGTCTCAGAAACTTAACACTTACTAGCTGTGTGACCCTGGGCAAGTCGCTTAACCCTCATTGCCCTGAAAATTAAAAGGAAAAGAAAAAACAAACCAAAAAAAAAGGAAAAATGGAAAATTTTACAAATTAAACTCTTTTTTGTTTTATTCATTCATTCATTCATTCATTCATTTATCTATCTATCTATCTATCTATCTATCTATCTATCTATCTATCTGTCTGTCTGTCTGTCTGTCTGTCTGTCTGTCTGTCTGTCTGTCTGCCTGCCTGCCTGCCTGTTTATTTATTTATTTGGTAGGGCAATGAGGATTAAGTGACTTGCCTAGGGTCACACAGCTAGTTCAAGTGTCTGAGGCCATATTTGAACTCAGTTCCTCCTGAATCCAGAGCTGGTGCTTTATGAGCTGTGCTACCTAGCTGCTCCTCAAACTCCTTTTTGAAAAAATAATAAAAGTTATACTAAAATTGTGTTCTAGACTTCTAGAAAGTGGAGAATTTATTGCATAATGATCATGCTACACATCAAAAAAGGTTATTTTTTTTCAAGAGAAGGAAATAAATATGGATTCTGTGACCTGGTATCTTACCTCATTTATAACCCATTGAAAATCTATGAGTCATAACCAAGGCAAATGTGGGGGGGAAATGACTGTTCATCATGAGTAAACTTAACTTCTGTTTTTTGTTTGTTTGGTTTTTTGGGGGGGATTGTTTGCGGGGCAATGAGGGTTAAGTGACTTGCCCAGGGTCACACAGCTAGTAAGTGTCAAGTGTCTGAGACCAGATGTGAAGTTGGGTCCTCCTGAATCCAGTGCTGGTGGTTTATACACTGTGCCACATAGCTGCCTCCTTAGCTTAACTTCTAATATGATAATCCAATAGGAAGAGATTTAAAATTGAAATTAAATTTAAAAAATAACATAATACATAAAATATTTGGGAGTTTACTTACCATAGAGGAACAATAAAAATGCAGAATAGTTCCCCTCCCCTTAACAAAGGTAGACTTAAGTCAATGGAGGAGTATTAATTGTATGTGTGTAGTGTGAGCTAATGTAATAAAACTGACAATGCCACTTAATTTAATTATTCATTGCTTTTGCAAATTGCCAAAGAACTAAATGTAATAGTTAGTATTTGTGTAGCACTTTACTCTAGACCTAGAAAAAATAATGAATGAATAATATGGAGGATCAAGAAGTCAAGAACTTCAAGGGAAATAGTGAGAAAGAAGCAAGGTTAGATGTACTGGATCTTGTTATAGTACAAAGTGGTAATCATCAAAACAATTGGTAAACACAGAAGTTAATGAATATAGCAACCTCCTGTTTGAGAAACCCAAAGACTCCAGCTTATGGCATAAGAACTCACTATTTGACAAAAACTGCTGGGAAAACTAGAAAATAGTATGGCAGAAATTAGGCATAGACCAACATCTTACACAATGTACCAAAGTAATGTCAAAATAGTTATGATATAAACATAAAGGGTGATACCATAGGAAAATTAGAAGAGGAAGGAATAGTTTATCTGCCAGATCTCTGGAGAGGCATAGAATTTATAACCAAAGATGAGATAGAGACCATTATATTATGGATAATTAATTATAGATTAAATTATGGATAATTTTGATTACATTAATTTTTAAAATTGCCCAACAAAACCAGTGCAAAACAAATTACAAAGAATGCAGAAAGCTGGGAAACAATGTTAACAGTCAGTGTTTCTGACAAAGGCCTCATTTATCAAATATTTAGAGAACTTAATCAAAATTTTAAGAATGAAATTCATTTTCGAATTGAGAAATGGTCAAAGGGTATAAACAGGTAGTTTTCAGATGAAGAAATTAAAGCTATCTACAGCCAAATGAAAAAAAATCTAAATCATTACTGATTATAGAAATGCAAATTAAAAATACTGTTCCTCACACCCATCAGATTGGCTAATATGACAAAAATGGAAAATGATAACGTTGGCAATGTGGGAAAATTGGAACACTAATGCATTGCTGGTGGAGTAGTAAAGTGATCCAACTATCCTGGAGAGCAATTTAGAACTATGCTAAAAAAGACAATAAAACTGTGCATATCTTTGACCCAACAATACCACTATTAGGTGTACATCCCAAAGAGATCATAGAAAAGGGAAAAGGACTGACATGTACAAAAAATATTTATAATGGCTCTTTTTGTGGTGGCAAAGAATTAGAAATTGAGGAGATGCCCATCAATTTCATAATGGCTGAACAAGTTGTGATATATGAATGTAATGGACTATTTTGCTGTAAGAAATGATGAGTGGGGGGCAGCTAGATGGTGCAGTGGTTAAAGCATTGGCCTTGGATTCAGGAGTACCTGAGTTCAAATCCGGCCTCAGACACTTAACACTTACTAGCTGTGTGACCCTGGGCAAGTCACTTAACCCCCATTGCCTCACTAAAAAAAAAAAAAAAAAAAAAAAAAAAAAAAAAGAAATGATGAGTGGGTAGATTTCAGAAAAACCTAGAAAGACTTAACATGACCTGATATTGAGTGAAGTGAGCAGAACCAAGAGAATATTGTGCATAGTTTTAACAACATTGTGTGATGGTCAACTATGATAGACTTAGCTCTTCTCAGCAATACAATGATCCATGACAATTTCAAAAGTATCATGATGGAAAATGTCCTCCACATACAGAAAAAGAACTATGGGGGGCAGCTAGGTGACACAGTGGATAGAGCACTGGCCCTGGAGTCAAGAGTACCTGAGTTCAAATCCGGCCTCAGACACTTAACAAAAAAAGAACTATGGAGTGTGAATGCAGATTGAAGCATATTATTTATAATTTTGTTGGATTTTTTGGTTGTTTCTTCTTTTTTATGTTTTTTTTTCCCTTTTGGTCTGATTCTTCTCTCAAAACATGACTAACTTGGAAACATGTGTAACATGATTTTAATGTATAACCTATATTAGATTGCTTGCTGGCTTCAAAAGGGAGGGAGGGAGAAAGAAACATTTGGAACCCAAAATTTTACAAAAACAAATGTTGAAAACTCTCTTTACATGGAATTAGAAAAAATAAAATGAAATATAAAAACAATTCAATAATGTTTAAAAACTAAAAAAAAAACAAAAAAAACAGGATAGAGGGAAATATACAGTTAGTAGTCATAATGATTAATGTGAATGTGATGAACTCACCCATAAAATAAAAACAAATATCAGAGTGGATTAAAAACCAGACTTCTACAATAATAAGACACACCAATTTCTAGAAAAATCAGAATTCTGCAATTTACAAGAAACTTGAAGCAGAGAGACATAAACCAAGTAAAAATAAGGTACTAGAACAGAATATATTATGTTTCAGCTGAAGTTAAAAAAAAGTGGCAGCAATCATGATCTCAACAAAGTTGATCTTCACTACAATATTGCTGTTACTGTGTACAATGTTCTTCTGGTTCTGCTCACTTCATTTTGCATCAGTTCATATAAGTTTTCTGGGGAAAAAATTTGAACATATGCATAAGTAACAAAAACAATATTTATAAAACCACCTTTTAAAGATTTGAGAAGTCTGATCAGTATACTGGTGCTAGAAAAATGGTCTCCATCCCCAAATAAGAGGAGAAAAGAAGAAAGGCCATAAAGAATTATAGATAAGAATAGTTTTTAACATTCCAAGTTGCATTTATTCTATATTGAAAAATAAAATATTTAAAAATAAAATCAAGTTCTCCATATAAACTACACACATGTATATGTGTATATATATTCATACATACACATATATATGTGTATATATATTCATATACACATATATATGCATATAAATTCATACACACACATATAAAAAGCACATAACAGAACAATAATGATGAAAAACCCTAAAATATCCAAAGTGACAGAAGTGTGATAATATATGCCCAAATCTCTTCATCAATGCCAAGACAGGAAACACAAGTGATTTTGACAAAAGGAGACTATATTACATCTTAAAATGAGTAAATATGGAAAAAAAAAGCTGTAAGCTTTCTTATATGTCAATAATTAGTTATTTTCCTTCTATCTAGTAGAACACTATACAACGAAGGAATGACAATGGTATTTGGAACATTGAGAAGTTAACTGGAGACAAGAATCTAAGAGAGAAGTCAGTAATAAAACCCATGGCTTCCTATATAAGCGCATACAAATTTAATAAAAATAATGAATAAATAAACTAATCAATATATAAATTTAAAACAAATAGGCAATGAGAAAAAGAAACAAAGAAACTATCTGGTCCTAATACAAGAATATACATTTGACTTCACAGATATAATTAAACTTGGTAAAATGTAATCTGTGCCTACAATATGGTGGAGATAATTTGGTTGGAGATCAATAAAAAATAAAACATAATAGATTATGTTTGGATAAAGAAAAAAAAAATAGGTAACTAATTTTGGAAATAGTTTACAGGCTTCGTACAGATGTATGGTGTAGTTAGTGATGGAAAAGTTTAATATCCAAATATCTGCTAGGCATCTTAGTGCCAAAAGCAGAACAGGCAATGGCTTCTTGCCTTTGCTTAATGATAATTTCATTCTTCAAAAAGTAGAGGATCCAACAAGCAGAAATTTTAAAATGGAGCTGATTCTCATTAACAGGGAAGATCTAGTTATTGGAGTGGAACTGATAGCCATAGTAAAGGATTGCTGTTCTTTCCCTGAAACAGGAATAAATAAGAGAAAAATAGGGCTATATTGACATTAACCATTCATTTAAACAAAACAGATTTCAAAGCCTTCTGAAAGAAGAAGAAAAGGTTGGCTCTATTTCCTTTGAAGGAAGGCAACCCAGAAGTGTTGGAAAATGCTCAAAAATGAAATTCTAAATAGATTAAGGGAAATGATTCAAATGATTAAGAAACCAACAAAAATGAGACTTGTCAAAAGAGATTGATGTGGCTATTTAAGGAATTTACCAAATAACATATTTTAAATAGCTATGTACAGGAAATAGAAGCAAATGTCTTTGTATTTGCAAAATTGGAAATACGATAAATATGGAAGCATGACAGAGACCTAAAAAAATAATTAGAAGAACTAAATACCAGATTGAGTTGAAATTGGAGAAAGAAGTAAAAGAAAACAAAAATGGTGGTATTTCAAAAGTTATATTGGTGGAAATATGACTATATTTTAAGAATATACCAAAGAAAAAAGAATATATCAAAGAAAGAATACAAACACTGAAGAGTCTACTTCACAGTAGATGGCATGATGATAACTGACAATAGAGATGTGATAAATAAAATTCTAAGAGACAAAGTTTTGGGGTATTAAAAATCAGTTTATTAGTTAGGATATCCAAAAATTGATAAATTAATGGTTAATGACTTCTCAGTAATCAAAGATGAAAATGGAGACTCTGAGTTGCCTTAAATTTCCCTGTTTCCCTTTTGGGCAACAAAATATTTCTGAATCATTATCTCTTTGGTTTTATTTATCCTTCAAAGGCCAGGCCACCCCAAACTCCAATGAAATGACCTAGGAACAATGAACCTTTCTGGGTAGTCAGTAGCTCAGTTCAGCTACTGTTTACACAATTAACAAAAATAAGATCCCCATTTGGGTGGTGCCCAGATCAAACTAGTTAATAAACAGGTTTTATGAGGGCTCACATTACTTAGTGACTTCAGAGACTATGTGGATTTTTCAGGAGTGTGTTTTTGCTGACCTTAGTATGATGGGGTGATTGTAAAAAAAAGTAAAATTCTGTAGGGAGAGATGAAAATAAGCAATTACCTTATACAAACCAGGCCAAAAAGAAAAAAAAATAATACAGAAGAAGCTAGTAGGGAGAAGGGCAGGTAGTGGTTGAATCTAAATTTTTTTTTCATTTATTTTTAGTATTTTATTTTTTCCAGTTACATATAAGGATAGTTTTCAACATTTGTTTTCATGGGATTTTTAGTTCCAAATTTTTGCCCACCCTCCCTTCCCCTCCTCCTCCCCAAGAGAGAAAGCAATCTAATATAAGTTATATATGTGCAATCACATTAAACATATTGCTGCATTAATCATATTGTGAAAGAAGAGTCACAGCACCAGTGAAAAACCTCAAAAAAGAAGGAAATAGAAAAAAGCCCAAAAGAAGAAACAGTATGGTTCAATCTGCATTCATAAATGACAGTTCTTTTTTCTGGATGTTGAGAACATTTTTCATCATGAAGTTCTTTGAAATTGTTCTGTACCATTGCATTGCTAAAAAGATTCAAGTCTATCACCACTGTGCATCACACAATGTTGCTATCACTGTCTACAATCTTCTCCTGGTTCTGATCCTCTCAGTCAGCATCAGTTCATCTAAGTCCTTCCAGGTTTCTGTGAACTTCTCATCATTACTTTTCACATTGATTTTTAAAAACTTTGTGTTCTAAATTTTCTTTCTCTCTTTCTCCCTCTTTGTCCCTCCTTATGAAATCCAGCTATTCAATATAAGTCATATATGTGCAGTTATGCAAAACATCTTCTCATTAGTCAGGTTGTGTAAGAAAATAGACAAAATACCTTTAGAAAGAGGAGCTAACAAATAAAATTATACTTCAATCTGTATTCAGATACCATTAGTTCTTATTCTGTTTATGGTTTACATTTTTCATACATCCTTCTGTTATCATTCTGCTCATCATTTCTTTCACAGTTATGATTGCTAACTGTATTACCATACATCTTATTTTCTCCCCTTGATATTTACTTTATTTTCTATCTTCCTTCACCCTATCCCTCCTCAAAAGTGTTTTTCTTTTTACTACCCCCTCCCCCAATCTGTCCTTCCTTTGTTCACCTCTCTCCAGCCCCCATCTCCTTAGCTTCCCACTTTCCCTAAGGGCACAACACATTATTATGCCCACTTGAGTGGGCATAATATTCCCTCTTTGAACCAATTCTGATTAGAGTAAGGTTAACTTACTCCCTCACTCCTTCCCCACCTTCCCTCCACTCCATAAGCTTTTTTTTTGTTTCTTTTATGTGAGCTTCTTTTCCCTAGTCCACCTCTCCCTTTCCCTTTCTTCCAGTGCATTCCCCTTACCCCTTAATTTTATTTTGAAGATGTCATCATGGGTCAGCTAGCTGACCCAGTGGAAAAAGCACCAGCCCTGGACCTAGGAGGCCCTGAGCCCATATCCAGACCCAGACATAAGCCACCACACCCTGCCTGCCCCCCCAAAAAACAAGGGTAAGCAAAAAATAAATTCTTTACAGATATCATCACTTCATGTTCAATTCACACATTTGCCCTATGTTTAAGTATATTCCTTTCAGCTGCCTTAATACTGAGAAAATCTTATGTTAGAAGTAGTATCTTCATATGTAGGAATGTAAACAGTTTAATCTTTTAATATCCTTCATGATTTATTTTTCCTGTTTACCTTTTTATGCTTCTCTCGGGTCTTATATATGAAAGTCAAATTTTCTATTCCATTCAGGTCTTTTTATCACAAATGACTGAAAGTCCTCTCTTTCATTGAAGTCCCATTTTCCCCCCTGAAAGATTATAATCACTTTTGCTGGATAGGTGATTTTTGGCTCTAATTCCAGTTCCTTTGTCTTCTAGAATATCATATTCCATGTCCTCAGGTACTTTAAAGTAGATGCCACTAGACCTTATGTTATCCTTACTGTAGCTCCACAGTATTTTAATTCCTTTTTTCTAGCTGGTTGCAATATTTACTCCTTGACCTGGGTTTCTGCAATTTAGCTATAATATTCCTGGAAATTTTCCTTTTGGGATCTCTTTCAGGAGGTGATGGGTGGATTCTTTCAATTTCTATTTTACCTTCTGCTTTTATAATATCAGGGCACTTTTCCATAATTTCTTGGAAGATAATGTCTAACCTCTTATTTTGTTCATGGTTTTCAGATAGTCCAACGATTTAAAAATTATTTCTCCTGGATCTATTTTCCATGTCAGCTGTTTTTCCAAGGAGATTTTTCATACTGCACTCTATTTTTTTATTCAATTGTATTTGCTTTACTGTATCTTGGTTTCTCATGAAGTCACTAGCTTTCAATCCTAATTCTTAGGCAATTATTTTCTTCAGAGAGCTTTTGTATCTCATTTCCCATTTGGTTTTTCAGCTGTTGACTTTTTTCTCATGACTGTCCTGTGTTGCTCTCATTTCTCTTTCCATTCTTTTTTACATCTCTCAAAATATTGCTTCTATCTCTCCTACTTTCTCTTCAAAATCCCTTTTGAGCACTTCCATGGCCTGAGATCAATTCATATTTATCTTGGAAGCTTTGGAAATTGGAGCTTTGACTTTGTTATTATCTTCTTGGGAGGGTATATTCTAGTCTATCCCCCCCCCCAAAAAAAAAAGCTTTTGATAGTGTACTGCTTTCTTTGCCTACTCATCTCAACCCAGAAGTGGATGTCTGATAAAAATCTGATTTTCTATGGTCAGAAGCTTGACATGCCTGTGCCCTCCCCCCTGGGCCACCACCACTGGATTCTGCCCACTGGTTCAGAACCAGAGCTCTTTGTCCAAACTCAAGAAGGAAATTCAGTCACTTTACCCCAGCCAACCACTGAACCCCCTCACCTGTCCATGACCCGAGCCTCAGAAGAAG
Source organism: Dromiciops gliroides (assembly GCF_019393635.1). Lineage (NCBI taxonomy): Eukaryota > Metazoa > Chordata > Mammalia > Microbiotheria > Microbiotheriidae > Dromiciops > Dromiciops gliroides. The sequence continues at coordinate 556,272,401 of NC_057861.1, forward strand.
CCACTGGTGCTGAAGATTCTGAGGTGCTGAAGGCAAGATCTGTTTCTGGCTGGGTTCAGACTATGAACTGAGCTCCTCTTTCAGCCCAATTAGTAGGGGATCCCAGTTGTTGTCTTTGCCTGAAAAATAGTCTCACTCTATTCTTCTGTGAGTTAGGCTGCTGTGGGGGTTTTTGTTTGTTTTGTTTTGTTTATTTTTAATGGCATTTTTTGGAAGTGATTGTACAGTTTATTGGGAGCTTGAGGAAGTCACAACCTCTCTTCCACCATCTTGACTCTGCCCCCTCAGTTGAATCTACTTTCATCATGAATCTGTTAAAAGGGGATGGAGACAGAGAGGACAAGGGGAGGATGCTTAGACAGGTGGGTAAGGTAAGGAATGGGAGTTCAATGTAACAATTAAATGATAGCAGAATGAAAATTTGAATTAAAAAATATATTGCTTTTAGGAAACAAAAATTGGAGACATACACAAAGATAAAATTAAGGGCAGGAGTAGAATTTATTATGTTAAAAAAAGCAGGAATAGTGATCATGATCTCAGACTGAAAGAAAATAATGGAATTTGGCAGACACCCAGGGGCCCCACCTGAAGATTCATTTGGAATTGATTGAATTGGGTGAGACTGACAGAGACTGACTGAGAACCTACTTAAGATTAAGTTAAACGAGACCACACCTGGCTGGCCCTGAGTAGGGTATTGTTCTCAGAGGCTGTGAACTACCACATCAACATGAGACCACTTTCAACCAATCAGCTTGAAGGATTGCCCCTTCTGGGTTGAGAGACAGGAGGTATAAAGGGAGGCTGGCTCCCTGACTATAGCCTCTTTCCTTGAAGAAACCTCTTTTTCACTGAAATCCCCCTTTTTCCTCTGAAAGAGTATCATCAATTGTGATGGGTACATGATTCTTGGATGTAGACCCAGTTCCTTTGCCCTCTGGAATATCATATTCCATGCCCTCTGGTCCTTTAATGTAGATGTTTCTAGATCCTGTTTTAGCCTTATTGGAACTCCACAATATTTAAATACCTATTTTCCTAGCTGCTTGCAGTATTTTCTCCTTGACCTGGGAGCTCTGGAATTTGGCTATGATATTCCTGGAGGTTTTCCTTTTGGGATCTCTTTCAGGAGGTGATTGGTGCTGGATTCTTTCAATTTCTATTTTGCCTTCTGCTTCTAGAATATCAGGGCAATTTTCCCTGAAAATCTCTTGGAGGATGGTTTCTAAGCTCTTATTTTGGTCATGGTTTTCAGTAAGTCCAATGATTTTCAAATTATCTCTCCTGCACCTGTTTTCCAGGTCAGCTGTTTTTCCAAGGAGATATTTCATATTGCCCTCTATTTTTTAATTTAGTTGGATTTACTTTACTGTGTCTTGATTTCTCATAAGGTCACTAGCTTCCATTTGGTCAATCCTAATTTTTAGGCAATTATTTTCTTGAGAGAGTGTTTCTATTTCTTTTCCCATTTGGCTTTTCAAACTGTTGACTTTTTTTCTCGTGACTTTCCTTCATTGATCTCATTTCTCTTTCCATTCTTTCCTCCATCTCTCTAAATATTCCTTCTATCTCTCCTACTTTCTCTTCAAAGTCCTGTTTGAGAGCTTCCATAGCCTGAGACCAATTCATATTTTTCTTGGAAGCTTTGGAATGTTGGAGCTTTGACCCTGTTAATATCTTCTTTTTTTGAGGGTGTATTGTGGTCTACCTTTCCCCCAAAGAAGTTTTTGATGTTCTGGTGCTTTCTCTGCTTACTCATCCTGGCCAGCTATTTCTTGGCTTTTAACTTCTTCTTAAAGTGTAGTGCTGCTTCCAGGAAACACTGTTTGAGCTACAGCATGGCCCAGGGGGTGATTGGGCTTCTTCTCAGACTGCCTGTCCTGTGTGTAATCACAGCTTCTTTCTCTTTGACCTGGAAACAAAAGTCTGATTGAATTCTGATTCTCTATGGTCAGAAGCTTGGCATGCCTGTGCCCCTCCCCCACTGGGCCACCACCACTCAATTCAGCCCGCTGGTTCAGAACCAGGGCGCTTCACCCCAACTTCAGCAGAGCCTGCCTCCACTTCACCCCGGCCTGTCCCCGAACCCCCTCACCAGTCTGTGATCAGAGCCTCAGAAGCTGCTGGCACTGAAGACTCTGATGGGTGCTGGAAACACTGTCTGTTCCTGGCTGGGTCCAGACTGCACACTGAGCTGTTCAGCCTGGTCAGTAGGTGATCACAATTTCCCTCTTTTGCTGAAAGATAGTCTCAATGTTCTTATGTGCATTAGGCTGTTCTGTTTTTTTTTTTTTTTTTAACACATTGTTTGGGAGTGAGTGGATGGGTTTATCTAGAGTTTGTGGGAGTCACACCCTCTTCTCTACCATCTTGGCTCTGCCCTAAAATGGATAATTTTGATTATTTTAAGTTAAAAATTTCTTGTATAAATCAAACCTATGTAGCCAAGAACAGAAGAAATGGAGAAAATTGGGGGAAAACTTTAATGGACAGTCTCTTAGGATGTGATTGGGTTAGAATATTGCTGTGCTTTAGGAAATGATGAGCTGGTTGAATTGGAAAGGCATGGAAAGAGATGGACTTGTGAAGGAAGATACTATTCACCTTCATAGAAATGATGAGGAGTAGAAATAGGCATAGTACAGTCTTACACATATGTGTGGGCATATATGTATATGTACATATATATGTATGTTTGTATAGATATCTATCTATATGTATATATGTACATACATCTCTCTTTGTCTCTCTCTCTGTCTCTATCTCTTTATCTATCTCCATGCTTAATTGCAGCCTTCTTGTAGGGTGTGTGGGGGGGGGGCAAAATTTGAAAACAATGTGTAATATTTATTATATATGTTTTTTTGAAATGGAATTTATTATTTTATATTGAATCTTTTCCTATGTTCTGCTGTGTAAATGGCAACATTTTTTCTCATTTTGTATTTAAGTTTAAAATAAAAAAAATTAAAAACTAAAAAGAATTACCAAATGTGACACAGAGACATGATGTGAACATGCACTGTTGGAAAAAACCCATTTACAGATGAGTAAAATAAAGCTCAGAGGAGAAGGGACTCATCCAGGATCATGTGGGTAGTAAGAAGGCACTATTGGCTCACCCACCCTTCGGACTATTCAAATCGCGTCTAGCTCTCCTCTGCCAACATCATGAGCTTCACTACCCGCTCCACCACCTTCTCCACCAGCTACCGGACCCTGGGTTCGGTCCAAGCGCCCAGCCACCGGGTCCGGCCCGCCAGCAGCGCCGCCGGCGTCTATGCAGGCGCCGGCTGCTCTGGCTCCCGAATCTCTACCGCCCGCTCCACCAGTTTCCGCGGGGGTTGGGGATCCGGGGGCGCCATGGGGGGGCTGGTCGGGGTCGGGGGGATCCAGGGGGAGAAGGAGACCATGCAGGACCTCAACGACCGTCTCGCCTCCTATCTGGATCGCGTGCGGAGCCTGGAGATCGAGAATCGCAAACTGGAAGGGAAAATCAGGGAGCATATGGACAAGAAGGGACCTCGGATCAGAGAATGGGGACACTATTTCAAGACGATTGAGGATCTGCGGTCGCAGATCTATGCAAGCTCAGTGGACAATGCCAGAATCGTCCTACAGATCGATAATGCCCGTCTGGCTGCTGATGACTTCAGAGTCAAGTATGAAGCAGAGCTGGCCATGAGACAGTCTGTAGAAAGTGACATTCATGGCCTCCGGAAGGTCATTGATGATACCAACGTGACCAGGCTGCAACTGGAGACAGAGATTGAAACCTTGAAGGAAGAACTACTCTTCATGAAGAAGAACCACGAGGAGGAGGTGAATTCTCTACAAGCCCAAATCGCAGGCTCTGGGCTGACCGTGGAGGTGGACTCTCCCAAATCCCAGGACTTAAGCAAGGTCATGGCTGATATCCGAGCCCAATATGATGCTCTGGCTCAGAAGAACAGAGAAGAGCTTGATAAATACTGGTCTCAGCAGATTGAGGAGAGCACTGTGACAATCAACACAAGGTCCGAGGAGGTAGAAGCTGCTCGAAACACCGTCACGGAGCTGAAGCGTACAGTCCAGTCCTTAGAGATTGACCTGGATTCCCTTCGAAATCTGAAAACCAGCTTGGAGGAGAGCCTGAGGGAGGTGGAGACCCGCTATGCCATCCAGATGGAGCAGATCAATACAGCCCTGCTGCACCTCGAGGCAAAACTGGGGCAGACCCGCACAGAGGGGCAGCGCCAGGCACAGGAATACGAGGCCCTGCTCAACATTAAGGTCAAACTGGAAGCAGAGATCAACACCTATCGAAACCTGCTGGAGGATGGGGAGGACTTCAATCTTGTACATGCCTTGGACAGCAGCGGCAGTTCCTTGCATAAGACCAGCACTCGGAGGACTGTAGAAGGCAAAGTGGCGGCCGAGACTAATGACACCAAGGTCCTTCGGCGTTAGGGCCATAAGCTGAAGACCTGGGCTGAGGCAGGAAGTTAATAAAGGCTCTTTGGTCACCCAGCAAAAAAAAAAAAAAGAAGGCACTATTGGTACATAATGTCATGCTACATAATTAGACTGGGTAAAAATAATATTTGACATTAATATAGTACCTGGCAATCTCACATGTTGCCTTCCTTCCCAGACCAGAAACCATACCTACCCCAGAGGACTTAACCCTTTTCCATTCCCCACCACAATCACCACCTTGGGTTTCTGCACTCTTCCCACCCTGCCAGCTTCCTGATTGCTGACTCAGGCCATGCTTTACTTTACTCTGCTGGCATCATCTTGCCAGGTGTTTTGTGACTGTGGGCACCTTCTGCCTCTGCTACTCTTCTCCAATTTGATCCATAATCAAATCCATTCTTTGATTGTTTCTGGAGTTTGTTAGTTACTACTTTATGGTTCTACTCACCATCTCTATAACTTTCAAACTACAATGCCTTTCCCTGTACACCACTATCCTGTATATGTTGTCTCCTCGTATTAGAATGTAAGCTTTTTTTCTCATCCATCAAAGAGGTATTGTTTTTATTTGTTTATTTATTTTTCAACATTTGTTTAGATAAGATTGCCAATTTCAAATTTTTCTCCCTCCCTCCCCTCCCCTCCCCTCGACAGCAGGTAATCTGATATACATTATATATATATATATGTGTGTGTGTGTGTGTGTGTGTGTGTGTGTGTGTGTATGTGTGTGTGTATATATATATATATATATAAAACATAAAACATATTTCTGCATTAGTCATGTTATACAAGAAGAATCAGAGCAAAAAGGAAAAACCTCAAAAAAGAAAAACAACAGCAACAAAAACAAAAGAAATAGTATGGTCCAATCAGCATCCATATTCCATAGTTCCTTTTTTTTCCTGGATTTGGAGAGTCTTTTCCATCATGAGTCCTTTGGAACTTTCTTGTACCGTTGGATTGGTGAGAAGAATCTAGTCTATCAGATCTGTTCAACACATAATGTTGATGAAACTGTGTACAATGTTCTGGTTCTGCTCATCTCATTCATTATCAGTTCATGCAAGTCCTTCCAGGTTTTTCTAAACTCCTGCTCATCATTTCTTACAGCACAATAGTATTCCATTACATTCATATACCACAACTTGTTCAGCCATTCTCCAGTTGATGGGCATCCCCTCAATTTCCAATTCCTTGCCACCACAAAAAAGCAGCTATAAACATTTTTGTACTTGTGGGTCCTTTTCCCTTTTCCATGATCTCTTTGGGAAAAAGACCCAAAAGTGGTATTGCTGGGTCAAAGGGTATGCACAGCTTTACAGCCCTTTGGGCATAATTCCACATTGCTATCCAGAATGTTTGGATCGGTTCACAGCTCCACCAACAATGCATTAGTGTTCCAATTTTTCCACAGCTCCTCCAACATTTATTATTTTCCTTTTTTGTCATATTAGCCAATCTGATAGGTGTCAGGTGGTACCTCAGAGTTGTTTTAATTTGCATCTCTCAAGTCAATAGTGATTTACAGCATTTTTTCATATGGGAATAGATAGCTTTGATTTCTTCATCAGAAAACTGCCTGTTCATATCCTTTGACCATTTCTCAATTGGGCAATGACTTGGAGAATGTAAGCTTTTTGATGACAGACTGTTTTTGTTTTCATATTTTTATCCCTAGAACTTATGCTTCATAGATAGCAAGTGATTTTAAAATGCCTCACAATTATTTAATTCAACCACACACTGAAAGAATGTTTGCCTAAGAAATTAAAAGCTGTTCTATTTTCAGTAATCCATAAAAAGAGACTCTAAATAGGTGGCCTTCTCTCATGTGCATCAATGCCTAAAGGCTAGAATCCAGAAAATTTGCTGTCAGTAAAAATGTTTGGAAGTTGGAAAACACAATTTATTCAGGCACTGGTGTTGCTACTCAGTTGATATTTTTCTTTTCTGAAATAACAGACTTAGATGTTGCTTCTTCCTCAAAATGCCCTCTAGTCAAAGAGATGGTAGCTTATGGGAAACATGCATGGTTTTCAAATAGCTTTGGTGTGAACTGTCTCAACATAAACATAGTAAAAGCCAATGTTATAGGAAAAAAAATACTCTCAAGAGTTTACTTTCCCCATCTGAGAAATGGGAGGGATGGGTGAAATAAATAAATTTAAATTCCTTTCCAGTTCAAATTCTATAAGCCTATTAAATATGAACACAGAAATATAATAGATTTCTGGAGATAATGAAAAAGATTTGAGTCAACTCACCAGGCTGATACTTCTAATATGTCAAAACCCTGAATCTCTTAAAAGTCCCTGTTTCTTAATCTGTTAAAACAAATATTTCCGCCACCTATTTCTAATCAGTAATAATGTATTAATCACTTACTAGTTACAAGCACCGTGTTAGGTGCTGGGAATTCAAAGACAAAAATGAAACAGTCTGTGTCCTCAAGAACCTTGCATCCTCTTCGGAGAAACAGTAAATACATATGTAAGTATATAGATCATGAGATAATATTCATGCAGTGTTTTGAAACCATAAACGATGAAGTATTGTTATTATTATGGGGACCTATGAACTTTTTCACTATCTACTCTAATGAATAAATAACATAGCCTATATCTGATTCCCACAGTCTTCCAACTACATGATTTTTAATCTTTTCTCTCTTCTTTCTACACACCAAGTGGGGAATAAGAGCAATTAATCATATGATATTCCTGGCTTGACAGTGCTGGCCTCTACTGACTACATCTATATCTCATCTGCCTGGGCCTCTTTCTGCAACATCTTTCTCCTGCCTCTGGCTTGTCACAAGTTTCCCAGCAATTCTTCATTCTATCAATTATTTAGCTCAAGCAGCATTATGTATCCATTCAAGGATGATTATTCAGCAGGATAAATCAATAAGCTAAAACTCTATTAATAATCTACATTATAAGGGAGATGACAGAAAGATCATCAGAGTCTGATGTGAGAGCTGCCTTATACAGAAAGGTGTCACAATCCTGCAAGAGTTAAATAATTCAGACACCTTCATTCTTTTTTTAAGGTAGGGTGTCATCACCTCCATATTGCTCCTTGCTAATAGATTTCTAGAGGGAATAAAAGTTCACTTTCTGAACAAGAGACTTTTGAAGCTCTGTGTTTTTGACACAGACTGAAGGCAGAAGAAAGACTTATTATCCATTGCCCCAGGTCACAATTGGAGACTAGTGATTCAAACACTATGATTTAAGAGGAATTGGGATCTTTTACTGCTTAGCCATAATCATGAGGACTCTAGAAGCAATTAATATCAGGATGAAATTGAAAATTACTGATCAAAATTGCAGCAATTTAAATTAATCCCATTCACTGGCTGATGTTTATTACATTTTCAAAGTCAGACTGATGGGATATTAGATGGAACTGTCATGTGAGCATGGTTTTCTCCCAACTCTGGGATCAGAAGAAAATACTGCAAATTCTTCTCAGACTGTATCCTCAGAATTTGCACCTATGGTACCAACTCTGAAGTATTATTATAACTCCTTGCCCACACTGAGCATGATGTGTTCACACCTCAGGTAGTGAGTGTTAGATTTATATACCAGCCGTTAGCCAGCAAGCCAGAGTACCATAAATAAACAGTAGAGGCATGGGAGTGGAAGAAATGCAAAGACACCCTTCTAAACATTTCACAACAGAATCTTAGGATTCTGGATATTAAGGCAACTGTAGAGGATTTCCTTGTCCTATATTTTTTATGCTTTTAAATATGTAAAACTGAACAGAAAATAGTCCTTTGGTTAGTAGTGCCCATATATTTTTTTTTCAAAGAATCCTAAATAACAGAAATGAAGTTATCATTTGTATTATTGGAAAATAGAGGATGGGTATTTGCATAGATATCTGAATATGTTATTGTGTCCATTACAGGGCAAGGGAAATAGCTCAACCTTACTTTCTGGCAGGGTAGGAATGACATTGACATTTAAATAACACTTGAAGGCTTATAATTAAGGAAGACTATATGAAATAACTGTAATTTTGCAAAGCAATTGTAGAATTTGTTGTCTATACCAAGAACTCAACACTAATACTACCCTTCTGGTGCAGTTCTTCAATGCCAGTTCCCGTAGCAACTGTGATGTCCCAGAGTGATGCTTTGTGATAATTCCCAATGGGTCCAAAGACAAACAGTGTGAGTCCATGTAATTTAAGAAGAAAAAACCCAGAGAATTAGTTCTTTTTGCCTGAAAGGCTATTAAAGTCTTATTGACAGTGAAGTTCCACATATCAATAATGTTGTGTTAAAATGTGTTTTTAATTGTAAATCTTTGTGCTCACCTCCATTTAACTCAAACACCAGAACAGTAAGTTTGACAATTTTACAAAAACAAAAATTTAAGGCTGATTTGAGCCATCTCCCCTCCTCTTTAAACTCCTTCCTTTATCTCTAATTCATTTTAATCATTTGTTTCTAGACCATTACATCAATTGAAGCAATGACACATGAAGCAATGAACCAAATTTAAACTTGATCTTTCCTATAAAAGAGACCAAGTCTGTTATTTCCATTCAATCCTATCTACAATGCTCCAAAAATCATAAGAATAACTAATAAACATCCCAGAAAATGTTGGTACATCAGTATCAACAAGATTATATCTACCTTTTTTGCAGTGGATAGAGCACTGGCCCTAGATTCAGGAGGACCTGAGTTCAAATCCAGCCTCAGACACTTGACACTTACTAGCTGTGTGACCCTGGGCAAATCACTTAACAAAAAAAAAAAAAAAAGATTATATCTACCTTTGTGGGGTGAAGAGGAAACATATTCAATTTCAATTTTCATATTTACCCATCAATATAAAGTATTTGAGGTCATGGCTGCCCTATCTTTTTTTTTTTTGTTTGTTTGTTTCTTACTTTTTGTTTTTTCCTCACAAGGAAGGCCAGAAACTGGAAATGGATTTTGTGTAGATAAATTAAACCTATTTCAACAACAGCAACAACAACTTAAAAAACAAACAATAGCCACTGCCAGGTTCAGTGATACTCTGCCTCTCCCTTTCCCTAGGGAACTATTTGCCTTGAACTCAGGTACTCTTTACCTGAGTAGGTAGAACTCACAAAGTCTTTTTGTTATTCTTGTTGTGTCATTTCAGTTGTTTCCTATGTTTTATGACACCAATTGGTGCTTTTGTGGCAGATATACTAGGGTGGTTTGCCTTTTCCTTCTCTAGTTCAATTTACAGATGAAGAAACTGAGGGAAACAGGGTTAAGTGGTCACACAGCTAGTAAGTGTCAAGTGTCTGAGGCTGGATTTGAACTCAGGTCCTCCTGAATCTAGGGCCAGTGCTTTAACCACTGTGCCACCTAGTTGCCCCCATGGGGCCATTTTTGAACTCAGGAAGATGAGTCTTCCTGAATCCAATCTCAGTGCTCTATCCACTGTGTCACCTAGCTGCACATAGTCTTTTTAAATTTTATTATTATTATTATTATTATTATTTTTCCAGACAGTGGGGGTTAAGTGACTTGCCCAGGGTCACACAACTAGTAAGTGTCAAGTGTCTGAGACTGGATTTGAATTCAGGTCCTCCTGAATCCAGAGCCAGTGCTTTATCCACTGCTCACCTAGCTGCCCCCTGTACATAGTCTTTACATGTTTAAGTTTAGTACAGGTGGAGGTGGAGAGGGAAGGAGGCTGGTGTCTAATGAAGTAAAGGCTGATTTATTGCATTATCCTTCCCTAGTATGTAATAAGCCTTTCACGTAATCTTTTATCTTCTGTTCCCAAGAGTAATTTCATTCTTACTATTTCTAACTAGAGTGTATATCCTCTGTTCCAAGAAGGCACTACTGTTTTTTAGGTTATGGGTTTGAGTCTCCAGTGGAATGAAGTCAAAACAGGTTTGATGACCAATGTATCGACTTAATTTCTTTAGATCTTAAAGATTCAAATGATCATGTAAAAAAAGGGACAATCATGTAAAATGTGTGTAATAGAGATGTGAAAATTAACTTATGTTGTAGGCAGCTAGGTGGCACGGTGGATAGGGCACTAGACCTGTAGTCAGGAAAATCTGAGTTCATATCTGTGCTTAGGCACTTATTAGTTCTATGATCCTCAACAAATCAATTAACCAAGGTTTTCCTTAGTTCGCTTATCTTTAAAATGAAGATAATAATAGCACTTGCCTTCTAAGGTTGTTGTAAAGATCAATTGAAATAAACTTTAGGCCTATCATATAATAAGTGCTAAATACATATTAGCTATTTTAATATTAATTATTAGTATTATTGTTTTGTTCTAAGTATATAAACTATCTTTTATAGGTTGAGCTTTGATAGAAATTAAGAATTGCTTCCCTCTCCCAAACCGAATTTTTGAAGCAAAATAGTACAATCGAGTATTTTATTTCCTGTAGTTCTGTAAGTAGCAATACAGTATGTGAGTTTATTTGGAAATATGTAATTTATAAGCAATGGTCATTTGTCATCATATATGATGCTATAGTATAGTAAGGAAATATTTTATATTGTAATGAATCATAGAAAAATACTATAATTTCAGGTCATGTGCCATACTTATAATCATCCTTATGCTTTATTTTTTGAATAATACAATTTACTACAACAGCAGTTAGATGATTTTTCTAACTCTGGATTTACCTTGCTGGTGAACCATTTACCAATTGGGAAGCATAAACACATATATTTATTCTTAAATGTCCACTATCAATCCTCTAAATTGCAAATTAAATTCACAGTATATGCTTTAATGTAATATTGAATGGAAAATTAAAAAGTGTCAGAACAGCAAAACAGCAGAACAGCAGAACAGCATAGCCCATATTAATATCTTATAGTGCAGCCTCTACAAGTATTTGAAGTAATGTCACATGGGAGAAGGATTAAACATATTCTGCTTGGCCCTAGAGAAGAAGTCTAGTAGCAAAGGGTATAAGTTATAGTGAGCCAGATTTTCACTAAATGTAGTGAAAAATTTAATAATAATTTATTCTGTCCATAGATGGAATGGCCTGTCTCATAAGGTAGGAAGTACTTGTCACTAGAGGTCATCTTGTTGTTAAGAATGTTTTAGCGGGGGGCGGCTAGGTGGCGCAGTAGATAAAGCACCGGCCCTGGATTCAGGAGGACCTGAGTTCAAATCCAGCCTCAGACACTTGATACTTACTGGCTGTGTGACCCCGGGCAAGTCACTTAACCCCCATTGCCCCGCAAAAAAAAAAAAAAAAAAAAAAAAAAAAAAAAAAAAAAAGAATGTTTTAGCGGAGGTTCATCCTTCAGGTGTAGGCAGACTTCTGGAGTCCCTTCCAAGGCTTGAATTCTGAAATTCTGTGAAATGATCCCATTTTGGCAATTGCTTCTTGCACATTGCCATTTATCCTTGCTCCATAGGTAGATAGATAGATAGATAGATAGATAGATAGATAGATAGATAGATAGATAGATAGATAGATAGATAGATGATAGATAGATAGACATGTGTATGTATATATAGGTAGATGTAGAGATAGAGATAGATAGGGTGATAGATATAGATAGATGTATACATACATATATAGTAATACACACACATATATATTGCTAAGTGAAGCAATATACAGGAGTATGTGTACACACACACACACACATATATATATACAAACATACAATATGTATATCTATCTACATTGAGTATATGTATATATACAAATGTATAGTGTATATTTTATATAATATAGACACTCTCTATATAGTGATATATATGCACACTTATGGATCAATATAATGAGTATATATGGAAACATACACATATACACACAATATGCATATCTATATATGTTTAATATATGCCTATATATACACATTTATAATATACATATATTTTATATACACACAATATAACAAAATAGATATGTGTGAGGCAACATGGTATAGTAGATAGAGTGATAACCTTAGAATCAGGAAGACCTGTGTTTAAATCATGCCACTGGCATTTACAAACTCTGTGACTCTGAGCAATTGACTTGACCTTTTAGATATTTAAGACTAGATATTATAAATAAGGTGCTTTGGTAGTATGGTAAAAATTATTTGTGATAAAGATACAGAGAATCCAGCTTATTGGAAATTTTAGCTGAATCATTTGAGAGATTGTGCATGCTACATGTGGCTTTTGAAGGACCTCCTTTTTTGGGGAGAACGTGAGGAACTTCTGGTACGTGGACTTAAAAGTGAGGGCAGGAACAGAAGTTGGTGTTTTCTGACTGTTAAACTTAGCCATGCCGGCACGTGCAGGCGAGAGGATTACAGGTAACACGTGGTTAGCGTTTGGCTTTGGGTGTGCTAGTTCTCGGCCTGGCGTGCAGTTTGGGATTTGGTGAGTTCTATAAAGGAAAATAGACTAAGTTTAGATCTAAGGTCATTCATATGTATTTCTACTTCCCTATTTCCCTAATTAGTATCACCTTTGTTGTGTAATTAATTCCCAAGCAATAAAAACGAATCCCTCACAGATTAAAGCTCAGAGGCTTCTTTTTCTTAGTGGTCTGGGATATATATATATGTGTGTGTGTGTGTGTGTGTGTGTGTGTGTGTGTGTGTGTATGTATATATAAAAGGGAAAAGTTAAAAGGGGGAGTTTAATGTTCCATATATCCAATTTTGGATCTCACAGTAGAGAGCACTTAGTTCCCTCATCTGTAAGTTACTGATATCAATGAAATCACAATTCTAATTACTCTTTCAGTATGAATATGTATGTGTGTATAATTACAATATAGTGCTATAGATAGTACACATAGATAATAGAAAAAGAGATAGAGATAGAAAGATAATGACCTTGAATTTTATGTACAATATTCTGTGAAGTCCTTGGGTTAAATTATAACATTATTAACATTATAACATTATCCATAAACAAGAGAACTTGGAATACCCTGCACTATATTAGAATCACTACTCTGTTTGAACTTTGCTTTGAGCATCCTTCAAGATAATGGCAGGGCAGCTAGGTGACACAGTGGATAGAGCACCAGCCCTGGAGTCAGGAGGACCTGAGTTCAAATCTGACCTCAGACACTTAACACTTACTAGCTGTGTGACCCCAGGCAAGTCACTTAACCCCAATTGCCTCACCCCCCCAAAAAATGCTAAATACCTTGTACACCTGTATTCCTGTTTAAGATTTCTCTATTATCACAATCAGCATTAATTATATTAATATAATCAATACTTTCAGTGATGCTGGATGGTTTCTGAACTATGGATGGATCAGCTCAATAATAAACAGCCCATCCAAGTACAGGTTATATTCTAGATAATAAATATTCTCTAGACAACTTTTTTTCTTTCTAGATAGCTAGACTGAACTCTTTCTCTCTTTTTTTTTTTGGGGGGGGGTGAGGCAATTGGGGTTAAGTTACTTGCCCAGGGTCACACAGCTAGTAAGTTGTCAAGTGTTTGAGGTCAGATTTGAGCTCAGGTCCTCCTAACTCCAGGGCTGGTCATCTATCAACTTCGCCACCTAGCTGCCAGTCTCTCTCTCTCTCTCTCTTGACTCAGTAATGAATAAGGAGAGAGTAAGGTGAATTGCCTTTAGGAAAATTTACAATGCTTTTAATGGCCCCCAAGCTTCTCCCTGAGATAACAGCCCATCTATTTAGTAAAAATATTCTTTCATGGAGCTGTGTGTCTGTGAAATATGGAATATTAGTCTCAAAAGATGAAAGTTTCAGACCACATGAAGTATAACAGAAAAATGAATGGTGGACATGAAAAACATGTATAGTTTTAGAAATGAATTACAAAAGAAAAAAGTCCAAATTCTATCAGAAAAAAATATGACTAGAGAATGAGACTGATTATGTTCAAGAGATAGCCATAGGACAGGCCACTTGTTATTTTTTATACTTATGCAACATCAAGAGATCTAGGAGACTTCTAGCATATAGTGCTGACCCCCCTATAACAGTTAAAGGATGATAAGAACAATGAGAAAGTATAGGTGATTTAAGATTGTATTACTGGAGGGAGTAACAATATGATGAACATGAGATCACAGATTTGAAATATGTATATATAAATATGTATATACATATATGCACAGATGCTTGTCTATATAGGAATATACATATGATTATATATGTTTACTTATATCCATATATACATGTTAAGGTAATAGACTTTTAATTTCATAAGTACAGGAAATTCCCAGGTGAGGAAACTCTACCTGCAAATGTAAGTTGGCACCTACTGTGAAAATGGTTATCTCATTGAGTTGCCTAGAGTTTTGAGACATTAAGTAAATGTTTTCAGGGTCACATAGTCAGTGTGTATCAAAGGTAAGACTTGAACCCATGGCTTATTAGAATAAATGGCTGTGGGGGCGGCTAGGTTGCACAGTGGATAAAGCACCGGCCCTGGATTCAGGAGTTCCTGAGTTCAAATCCGGCCTCAGACCCTTGACACTTACTGGCTGTGTGACCCTGGGCAAGTCACTTAACCCCCATTGCCCTGCAAAAAAAAAAAAAAAAAAAGAATAAATGGCTGTAAAATAGATGGAAAAACCTGAACCTTTGAGTTGGTGGCATATGGTTCTTAGGGTTAAGATGCCATGCTGCATCTCATAAAAAAGTATCAGAATTTGTTTATCAGATTAGTTGGAATTATACTTATTAAGTTATGCAGCAATTTCAAGGATAGCAAATGACTTGTTGCCAGAAAAGCCAATTATTTTTGCATCACTGTGAATATTAATAGTAATAGCTAACATTTATATGGCTCTTACCATGTACCAAAAACTGTACTAAGCACTTTACAAATATTATCTCATTTGATCCTCACAATAAACCAGGTAGGTAGATGGTATTATTATCCTTATTTTTATAGATAAAGAAACTGAGGCACATAAAGATTGAGTGATATGTGATCCTAGGCAAATCACTTAACCCCAATTGCCCAGCAAAAAAAAAAAAAAAAAAAAGATTGAGAGATTACCCAAGGTCACAGAGCTAGTATATGAGACTGGATTTGAATTCAGGTCTGTCTTATGTTCTAGTCACTGAACCACCTGGTTGCTACCAATTTCCCCTAGGAATATTATAAGCTTAAGAAGAATCAAATTTTTTCTTCCAAAGCACAGTGGAAAGATTCATGATAGGTAAAACTAGGTCGCATTCATTTTAGCCATAATTGATACTTTAAAAAGTGACATAAAAGACATAAACACATGGAGGACTAAGGATGTGGGGCGCTAGCAACCAAGGAAATCTTTAAAAGTCCTCAAAGGCATTGGTTGGATCATCTGAGAAGTATTGATGGAAAACATGCATAAGAACCAAACAGGATGAAAAAATGTGGATGAATTGTGACTTGCATCACTGAAAGATATTCTTACACTGATTGGCACAGTTCCACTGTCATAAGTGGAAGCAGTCTTATTAAAGCTGCTACATGCATCCTTTTCTACTTTCAGTCTATTTTTTAATGTTCTAACTATTTGAATGCCATTGGACTAAAAACCTAATAGATAGTCCTTCTAAAAAAAGTATTCAAGTGTCAACAGAAGTGATTTATACAACATGACTGAAGTAAAAGAGAAAGTGAGGAGATAATTAGAATATGTGGGGAATTAATTTGTAATCCTCTATTTATCTATCTCCTATGTAATAAGCACAAATTAAATATAACAATGTAGAATGCTAAATATATTCTTTATTCCCATATTTTCCATATATACATATCTCACAAGGAAATTGTGTATGTTCATATTATAGCAACATTTCTAAGCCTGAGCTCTTCTCACAACCCTTCCAAAAAACTTTCAATAATACCTTTTTCTAGAGCAGTAGATCCCACAAAAGGATGGGGACTACCGATTTTCTAGCCCAAGACAATGTAGAAGGTCAACAAGCAAGGTCTGTTGCACCAGTCTGAAAGTGGAGCAGAGTGTAGCATAGGCCATACGCCAGTTAACCAGAAGAAAGTCTTGGGGGTGACTAAGTCAGTAGAAGCACTGGTAGTTATTGGACCACTCAGCCCAGAAACAGTAAGGGAATCAGAAAACTGGTAAAAAGGTGATTGCAGAGATCCCTTTGCTGGTAATGGGTACAGGAATTTGTTGCATTACCTACATCTGACTCTGGGTCACAGTCCTGTATCTCTCCCTGAGAGCAAGGAGGAGCACTAAAACATGAGTGCTTGTGGCCACAAATGAGTTGGGATCTTGGTCACAGTTCCATGGCATCTCTCCCTAAATTATAGCAACCTGAAAAAGCCAAAAACTCACAGGTCCCCAGAATTATATCTGAACCAGCTACACAAAAATACCTGAAGCTTGGCAGAATGCCCTCTCCACTCTTGATGCAGAACCCCACTTTAGAATGGAGTTGAAAGTCAAGAAATGGGTCAAAGAAATGAGCAAACAGCAGAAATAAGATCCTGATCATAGAAAATTATTTTGGTGACAGGGATGATCAAAATACAAATAGACAAAAAAATCAAGACTACTGCTTCCAAAATCTCAAATAAAAATATACATTGATCTTAGGCTATAGTAGAATTCAAAAAGCATATTAAATCAATTAAGGATAAATAGTCAAAACCTATAAATAGGCCATTTTCAGACAAAGAAATCAAAGCTACTTATAATCATGAAAAAATGCTCTAAATCACCATTGATAAGGGAAATGCGAATTAAAACAACTCTGAGGTAACATCTCACACTTATAAGAGTGGTGTATATAACAATAAAAGAAAACATTGGATGTTGGATGGTATGTGGGAAAACTGTGACACTAATCCACTGTTGGTGGAGTTGCAAAAAATATCTAATCATTTTGGAGAGCAATTTGGAACTCTGCTCAAAGGGCTATATAACTGTGCATACCCTTTGATCCAGCAATACCACTGCTAAGTTTATAATCCAAAGACATCTGAAAGAAGACCTATTTGTACAAAAATATTTAAAACATCTCTTTTTGTAGTGGCTAAAAATTGGAAATCAAAAGAATGCCTAACAGTTGGGGAATGGCTAAACAAGCTGTGGTATACAATAGTGATGGAATGTTATTGTGCTGTAAGAAATGACAAGTAGGATGATTTCAGAAAGGCCTGGAAATAAGTGTATAAACTTATGTACAGCAATATTGTTTGATGAAAAATTGGGAATGGCTTAAGTATTCTTAACAATACAATGATACAGGAGCCAAGATTGAGGAGAAACTGAATTCTCTATGAGATACTAGAAAGTACATGGAGTGGAGTTCCAGGGCAGAGACAAAATGGTGGAAGAAAGGCAGTGAGCTCTCAAACTCACAACACAATCACTCCAAAAAACCTCCAAATAATGCCATAGGACAATTCCTGGAGCAGCGAAATCCACAGAAGAACGTGTTGAGTTCATTTTCTAACCAAGGATGGCTTAGAAGATTGGAAAGAGGGAGCTGCTGTGCCAAGACAGGAGTGGAGCCCAACCCCACAGTCATGCTGACACATATCCAGTCCTAGGAAGGCCTCACCAGAGAAAGAGACCCCCAGATCCTCTGAATCAGCTGCATCACCAGTGTTGTCTGGAACTAAGCTCACAGTCTGGTGAGAAAGTTGAGCCCTTGGCGGGGGGAAGATTACAGGGGTTTCTGCTGGTGCTGACACAGAACTTGGTTTTTTCAACCCTGGTGTGAACCAGGAGGTAAACTTGGGTAGCAGTGGCCCAAGTGGGTGAAGGGCACAGGCTCATAGAAGCTGATAACCACAGTACACAAAATTTTGCTGTCTGATTTATTAGCAAGTTTCCCTGGGGTTATCTACAGACAAGGGAACAGGCCAGGTGAGTGAAGAACCTGCCCCTCCTTAAATCATACTAACTGGGACCCCTTGTAGTTTGGGACAGTGCAGCCTGGAAACAGTGCCCCACTTTAAGGTGCTAAAAGTCAAGTAAAACAAGGGCAAGATGGTCAGACAGAGAAAGGTGAGGACCATAGAATGTTCCTTTAGTGACAAGGAAGATCAAGGTGCACACTCAGTGGAAGATGTCAACGTCAGGGCCGCTATATCTAAAGCTTCCAAGAAAAATACGAATTGGTCTCAGACCATAGAGACAACTCAAACAGGATTTTGAAGATAATGTTAGGGAGGTAGAAGAAAAAATGGAAATAAAAATGAAGGTGATGCAGGAAAGACATGAGAAAAAAGTCAACAGCTTTAAAAACCTAATGGAAAAAGAGATACAAAAGCTCTCTGAAGAAAATAATTGCCTAAGAATTAGGACTGAAAAAATGGAAGCTAGTGACTTAATGAGAAATCAAGACACAATAAAGCAAATCCAAATGTATAAAAAAATAGAGGGCAATGTGAAATATCTTCTTGGAAAAACAACTGACCTAGAAAATAGATCCAGGAGAGATAATTTGAAAATTATTGGTCTACTTGAAAACCATGATCAAGGAAAGAGCTTAGACATCATCTTCCAAGAAATTGTCAGAGAAAGTTGCTCTCAAATTCTAGAAGCAGAAGGTAAAATAGAAATTGAAAGAATCCACCAATCACCTCCTGAAAGAGATCCCAAGAGGAAAATTCCCAAAAATATCATAGCCAAATCCCAGAGCTCCCAGGTCAAGGAAAAAATATTGCAAGCTTCCAAAAAGAATCAATTCAAGTACTGTGGAGCCCCAGTCAGGATAGCACAAGATCTAGCAGCTTCTACATTAAAGGACTGGAGGGCATGGAATATGATACTCCAGAGGGCAAATGAATTGAGATTACAATCAAGAATCATCTATCCAGCAAAACTGAGTATAATCTATCAGAGGAAAAATGGGACTTCAATGAAAAAGAGGACTTTCAGGTATTTGTGGTGAAAAGACCTAAACCGAATGGGAAACTTGACTTTCGAATACAAGATCCTAGAGAACCATAAAAAGTTGGAATTAGGTGACATGCCTGGGGTCATGCAGGGGGGTGGGGTGGGTGGGGTGGGTGGGGTCGGTGGGTAAGTGTATTGTGTCTGAGGCCAGATTGGAGCTGGGGTCCTCGTGGATTCTTTGTCCACTGTGTCACCTGGCTGCCCCCTGATGACATCTTAAGGGAAAAATTTAAGGGTGAGAGGAATGCACTAGGAAGGGGAAAGGGGAGAGTTAGCAAGGGGTGAAATCCCACATGAAAAAAGCATCAAGGAGTTTATGGAGTGGGAGAAGAGATGGGAGAGGAGAAGGTCAGTAAATGAATTTTATACTCATCAGAATAGGGTCAAAATCTTTAATCTCATTAGTGTTGGCCCAAGGAAGGATTAACACACACAACTAATTGGGTGGAGTAATCTCTTTAAGATGGGTAGTAAATGCACCTAAAATGCATCAGAATTGGCTCAAGGAGGGAATAACATACACACTCAATTGGGTGGAGTAATCTATCTAATCCTACAGGAAAATAGGAGCAGAAGGGGATAAGGAGGGAGGGGTAAAAGAAGGGAGGGCAGATTGGGGGAGGGGATAGTCAGAAGCAAATCCCTTTCTTTCTTTTTTTTTTTTTTTTTTTTGGTGAGGCAATTGGGGTTAAGTGACTTGCCCAGGGTCACACAGCTAGTAAGTGTCAAGTGTCTGAGGCTGGATTTGAATTCAGGTCCTCCTGACTCCAGGGCCAGTGCTCTATCCACTGTGCCACCTACCTGCCCTGCAAATCCCTTTTGAAGATGGATAGGGTGAAAGAAGATAGATAATAGAGTAAATACCATGGGGAAGGGAATAGGAATGAGGGAAGCATTTAACATTAGTAATTGTGAAAAAGAGATAAGGGGGAAAGATTGTACAAAAAATATTTATAGAAACTCTTGGTGGTGGCTAAGAATTGGAAATTAAAGGAATGTTCATCAATTGGGGAATGACTGAAGAAGCTGTGGTATATGATTGTAATGGAATATTATTGTCCTATAAGAAATGACAAGCAGGATGATTCCCGAAAAACCTGGAAAGACTCATATGAATTGATGTATAGTGAAGTGAGCAGATTTGGGAGGACATTGTGCACAGTGACAGCAGTATTGTTCTATGAGCAATTGTAAATGGCCTAACTACTCTCAGCAATACAATGATCCAAGAGAATCCCAATGGACTAATAATGAAACATACTATCCACCTCCAGAGAAAGAACTGATTGAACACAGACTTAAAAACCAAAAAAAGAGCACTTGTGGATTGTACATATATAACCTATATCAGATTGGTTGCTGTCTTGTGGAGGGTGGGGTGGAAAGGGAGCGAGGGAGAAAAATTTGGAACTCTAAATTTTATGAAAATGAATGTTGAAAACTACCTTTACATGTAACTGGAAAAAATAAAATAAATGTTTGTTGCAAACAAAACAAAACAAACAAACCAATACAATACAATCCCATAGGAATAATGATGAAATATACTATCCGCTTCTAAAGAAAGAACTGATGTTGATTGAACACAGACTGAAACATGCTATTTTTCCCTTTCTTCCATTTTTTCTTTTATTCAAATTTTCTTATACAAAATATCTAATATGAGGTTTTACATAATTGCATATGTATATCCTATATCTGATTGCTTACCACCTTTTGGAAGGGGTGGAGAGAGAGGGAAGGAAGGATAAACATTGGAACTCAAAACTTTAAATAAAAATGTTTATTTTTTTTAATCAATTAAGAGAGGAAGAACAAAAATTTGGGAAGAGAAATGAGAGTGAAACAAGAAAATCATGAAAATAGAGTCAACAACTTGGTAAATGTGGCATAAAAATAATGAAGAAAATAACACTAAAAACCAGAATAGGCCAAAGTGTAAAACAGCCCAAAAAAATTCAAGAAGAGAATGCCTTAAAAAACAGAATTGGCCAAATGGAAAAAGAGGCATGCAAATTCACTGAAAAAAGTAATCCTTAAAAAAATAGAATTGGTCAAATGGAAAAAGAGCTAAAAAAGCTCACTGAAGAAAATAATTCCTTAAAAATAAGAATTGGGCAAGTTGAAACTAAAGCTTTTATGAAACATCAAAAAAGAATAAAACAAAATCAAAAGTATGAATAAATAGAGGAAAATATGAAATATTGAATAAAAACAACTGATTTATAAAGTACATCCAGGAGAGATATTTAAGAATTACTGGACTACCTGAAAACCATGATCAAAAGAAGAGAATAGACATCATCTCTCAAGAAATTATCAAGGGAAATTTCCCCTACTTTCTAGAACCAAAGGGCAATATAGTAATTGAAAGTAACCACTAGTAACCTCCTGAAAGAAATCCCAAATGAAAGAAAATAAAGAAATCCCAAATAGAAAATTCCCAGGAATATTGTTGCCCAATTTCAGAGCTACCAAGTCAAGGAGGAAATATTGCAAGCACCTGAAAAAGAAACAATTCAAATATCATTGAGTCACAGTCAGGATAATACAAGATGTAGAAGTTTCTATATTAGGCAGATAGAAGGAGTATATAGAGACAGAGGGCATGGATGTGACCAGTATGATGGGATGATTATCTCAAAATATAAAATTAATTGTTGTCAAAAATGAATGCATCATGAGAAGGGGAAAGGTAGTGGTAGAAAGAGGTACATTATCTGACCTCAAAGAGGCACAAAAAAGCTTACAGTGTAGGGAAAGATAGCAGAAGTTGTGAGAGTAGCATGTGAACCTTATTCTAATTAGAATTGGCTAAAATAAGGAATAATATACACACTCAGTTAGTTATAGAAATCTATCTTATCATACAGGAAAGTAGGAGGAGAAGAGAACAAGAGAAGGGGGTGGGGTGATAGAAGGGAGGATCTACTGGAGGAGTTAAAAGTCAGAAGCAAAATACCTTTTGAGAAGAATGGACATGATGAAAGGAAAGAAAATAGGATGAACAGGGGCAAAATACAATGAAGGGAAATACATAGTAGTAATCCTAACTGTGAAAACATTTATAGCAAGTTTCTCTGATAAAAAAGTCATTCCTCAAATATATAGATTCTTAGATATATGATCCATTCCTCAATTGAGAAATGGTTAAAGCACATGAACAGGTAGGTTTCAGACAAAGTAACCAAAGCTAACTATAATCAAATGAAAAAATGTTTTAAATCACTAGTGATTAGAGCAATGCAAATGTAAACAACTCTCAGCTACTGCCCCACAACTATCATATTGGTTAATAGAAAAGGAAAACAAAAAATGTTGGTAAATTGAGACACTAATTCTCTGTTGATTAAGTGGTAGACTGATTCACCCATTCTGTAGAAAAATTTGAAACAATGCCCAAAGGGCTATATACTATGTCATATCCTTTGACCAACAATACCACTATTAGGACTGTATCCCAAAGAGATTTTAAAAAAAGTAAAAGGACCTTTATATACAAACATATTTATATCATCTCTTTTAGTGGTGGCAAAGAATTGGAAAGTTAAGGGATGTCTATAAATTTCGGAATGGCTGAACAAGTTGTTATATATGATTGTGATGGAATAACATTGTGCTTTAAGAAATTAAGAGTAGGATGCTCTCAGCAAAAACATGGAAAGACTTATTGAACTGATACAAAGTGAAATGAGTAGAACAAGGAGAACATTGTAAGATCAGCGATATTGTATGATGATCAATGGTGAATGACAACTATTCACAGAAATACAATAATCCAAGACAATTCTGAAGGATTTATCATGAAAAATGCCATCCATCTCCAGGAAAAGAACTGATGGAGTCTGAATGCAATTCGAAGTGTACTTTTTCTTTATTTTGTTTTTATTTCTGTTTGGGGGGGGGGTGTTCCTGTGTTTTCTTTCACAATGTGACAAACATGGAAATATATTTTGCATTGTTGCACATGAATAACTTATATAAAATTGTTTGCCTTATCAACAAGGGGAGGAGAGGAGGGAGAGGAGAGAGTTTGGAAATTAAAAGTTTTAAAAAATGAATGTTAAAATTGTTTTTACATGGTATTTGGGAAAAATCAAATATTAAATAAAAACACAAAATGCACGCTCTTACCTATTGGGCATAATATATTGTATTAAAACTGTGGGAGGGAGGGGGAATTTAAGCTCCTTTCTCCTCCTCCTTCAAACACTTTGATTCATATCTCTTATTACCTAGAATGATCTTGGCTAGTATTCCTGTCTGCTATCTCCTTTCAAGCTCAAGATTCACAATAATGCACAATTTTGTATCACTCCTCTATTCAGACAGCCTCTGTTATTCTCCATTGCATATTCCAGAAATCAAAAGCATCCTTGAAATTAGCAAGGTGAGTGGACATTAGAAACATGCAAGGCACAAATTGATGCATGCTAGAAACCTTTTTCAGGTTGGTAGGACCTTCCACAGGCTTATTTCTATTTGCATAGCCTTTGGGGATCCAGAGTTGTCCTCCACACTGTAATGAGACATAAAAAGAGTACTTTATATTTATCAGTGTTGTAAAAAAAAAAGCATGTGGGGGGGAAACTGTTGTAGATTTCAGAAATTTTGAGTCTTTCACCATAAATTTATTGTTTTTATCAACATTCTTTTTCCCATACTGGATATTATATTTTATATCTGGAGACTTTCCATGAAATCATCTTAATTTTCACTTAGATTAACATTCCTTCTCTTTTTTCATGTTGAGAGGCATGGGATGAAAAGGGTGTGAAGCTTTTAGGTTCCTTCTAAGCATGTCATTAAACTAGTTACCCCTCTCACGTGCTGAGAGTAAGAAAGAGAGACAGAGACAGAGAGACAGAGACAGAGAGAGTGAGCTCAATGTAAAGACTGGAACTATTTGTCCAGAGGATTCTTTTTTACTTCACACACAGTGTGATTTACTCAAAAATCACAAGCACTCAGAATGCAATGAAAATCAATTCATCTCTATACGAAGAAGCAAATCAGACAATTGCTGACAGATAGTTAAAAAAAAATAAGAGTAAATGATTGTGGTTTTGAAGGCAGCAATGAGAGAAGGGAGAAGATGAAAATGTAGTGGGAATAAATTTGTACAGTTCCAGTGCAGCAACAAATTTCTGTCGTGACAGAGCACTTCTTCCCTAGGTCAGTGAGACAAACAAAGATTCCATCTGATCTTGATTCTATTCAGTTCAAGGGAGTAGCTCCCTGCCCTTGCACATGCCTACTGGCATACTCCTCATTCAATGGAGGGCCACAAAGTTTCCCAAGGTTCCCCTATTCTTCTACCTCCCATGATCCTTTAGTTTCTCCTTCCACATGGGAAAAATCCCTATAGTTCTTATACTCCCCCCTCTTGCCAGTAAACAGATTCTCCCCTGGACTCCATTTGCATGCCCAGCATAAATGAATATTTTTAAAAGCCTTTCCAGGATCAATGCAATATAGGGCTTGAGTTTTGGGACTATAGCCCAGAAATACGTGGATTGGAACCATTCCTAGAAGCTATTTATATTATGAAAATGTATGATATCATTTGATAGTAGTAAGTGAAAGATGAAGGAGTAACATTGATTGAGAAAAGCAGATAAGGAGAAGATAAAGACTTTCTCAGTTGGGTTGCATCTCACAAGAGTTATCTTTTCATCATTTCCTCTCTGTATGTCCTACTTGGTCTTATGTCAGAATCCACATCACAGGAAATTGCTCTTTTTCTCTTTCACAGCTAGAACATGGTAATTTACTTGTAACAATGAAAGGGAAAATCTACTATGTCCCTGAATAGCAATGTTCTTTGAATGATGTGGGTATAAATTTAATTTACAAATATTTATCAAGTGTATGCTCTCTTGCACATACTGATATTCACTTATTAACACCTCATACTTATTAGGGGATTATTATAAATGCCTCCTAACTGGTCTCCCTGTTTCAGGTCTCTTACCTCTATATGTCTCCATACAGCTGGCAAAATATAATTCATAAAAGACAGGTCTGACCATATCACACTTTTGTTCAATGACACTAGTTTCTTTTTCTATTATCTCTAGGCAACTTTTCCTTTAAAACTGTAGTTTTCTTAGACCATATATAACTACTAAACCTTAATTTTGCTATTTTAAAATGCTCTGTTTGCAAATATAACAATATTTCAGCAATATTAAAAAACATTTTCTATTGGCAAGAATTACCATGACATACATTCTGCTAGAATCCATAGCAACATTAAAGATAGATAAAGGGAAAGGAGATTGCTTGCATTTGGAAATTTTATGTACTCAGTATAGGTATAATAGTAATAATTGATATTTGCATGTAGTGCTTATTACACTTTTTTCACACACTAATTTTCTGAAAGCTATCACAATTTCAAGTTTGACTAAACAATTTTCAAGGCATGTTGTGAGAAAGAATCTCTTCATAACTATGGTCACAAGTCCTCACCAGTGTATTACTTTTACTAGACACAAATGTTCAAAGCAAAAGACATTTAATTAACCTGCATGGCAAAATAACTGACAAAGATCACTACTCCTCTATGAAAAGAAGCATACTACTGTTTCCCACAAGTTACCACAATGGCAGTAGGAGAAGGAACATACATAACTGGAGAGCATATATGGGGAGGTACATATTTAGGAGAGACACATCACTGGGCACATATTCAAAGCAACAATACTCCTAAAATGGCATCCCAAATACAAAATCCCTATATATTCAGTGTTGCTGTTTGAGAACAACAAATATCCTCTATTTATGTTATTGGGTTGCAAACAAACATTTCTTTACTATGCTAGGATTTAACTCTTCTTGGTTTGTCTTTCCTTTGTGCCATTCTACTCTCTGTTGCTTCCTGTTGGTGCGTCTGCTAACCTATTCTGTGATTCTTTCTTTGAGTCTCAAGCTGTTATGTTACCATTATTTCCCACCAATACTCAACATGTCTCCTTTCACCAAAATAGAAATTATCAGCAGCAGAGGTGAGAAGCAGTGGATGTAGGGTCCAGAAACTAGTCATAAGTAGAAATTTTTCCACTTGGATGACTATGTAGAAAATAATATAAGGAGGAATTGTGGGGCAACAGCAGTATTGAGGACAGTCTGTTGTGGACATAATCTTTCCAGGAAAGCCAAGAGAGTTTGAACCATATATCCACAGGGCTTAGTGGAAAAGGCAGGCCCAGGTATCTATCAACAAATGCACACATATACAATATATGTATATGCATACACATACATATATAGCTCCAATATAAATGAGAAAAAAGAAAATGGTTTTAAAAGTCCTATAATTTGTTGACAAAGCCATTTATGCTGTCTTACAATAAATAATGCTTAAAATAATCACATAAACCAAAATGGAAAAGAAAGGATAAACAAATATTTTCATATATAGTCTTTTCATAATTTTCATTGCAACCTGATTGGATTTAAAATGTTTATTGTTGAAATGTTTTCACCATGATAAAGTGCTTAAAACCTATTAATTGAAAGTATAAACTACAAGAAAAAAATAAAATTGAAAAATATGTAATGAGGTAGCATATCGGAATTGCAATCATTGAGATCAAAAGATTTTTAATTATTAAAGAACTCTTAAACAATAAGCTCCCTAATTTTTACCAGATAATTTCTAAAGCAAATAATATTTAGTTTAACACCTAGTCTGTGACATCTATAAGTGCTTTATGTTTTGCTGAAGAAAACTAAGGTCACCATACTTCAGAAAAAGCATCTG
Organism: Dromiciops gliroides; assembly: GCF_019393635.1. NCBI lineage: Eukaryota > Metazoa > Chordata > Mammalia > Microbiotheria > Microbiotheriidae > Dromiciops > Dromiciops gliroides. The sequence goes on from NC_057861.1 coordinate 556,299,494, forward strand.
TTGAAAGGTTTCATAAACATACCTGAAAATAATATCTTTTGTCCAAAGATAAAATCCTTATTAAATATTATTGAAAAATACTACCTAAGTCAACTCTCATTTCCCAAGGTTATTATTATATGGGTGACTATTGAAGAAATTACTCTTAAAGAAAGAATGATTATGTTCAATAGCCTCAGGGCAGATTTCAAGTCTTTTTTTTCCAATCTTTGGAGAATACAGCCCACTACGTTTTGAGAATTTATTTTCAAATAAGTTGTGACTGTGCAATAGAAAAAGCCAAACTAATATATGAAAGAAATTAAGGAGAATATCTTTACAGTGTTAGTAACTTCTTAGTATTTGTTCCCTACTTAACTCTTTGATATCTGACAGCTATCTCCACTAAGCCATTGAAAATTTCTTTATTAAAGTCACCGTCTCTTGGCCATCTGTTCTTAGTCATGTTTTTTGACTAACTTGTATTGGAAACATTTTCCTTCAAATTTTTCTTTGACATGAGTTCTCTCATATTTTTCTATGTTCCTAGCCATTTCCCTTTCTTCATATTGATATTTATAATAGAGTTAGCCTTTGAAAATCCAGGATCTGATAACAGAAAAAGTCCATTAGGAAATATTAAGGATAGGGACTGACTCTTCTAGGAAAATCCCAGGTAGAAAACTTCCCATACCAATACAAGAGCACTGAAAGGTTAAGTGATTTGCCCAGGCTCACTTTACCAGTATGGTTCAGAGGTAGAACTTGAAACCAGGTGTTCCTGGATCAGAGACCAGTCTTTTGTAATTACACCACCCTGCCTATCAATAGACAAAATAGAATCAGGCAAACTCTAATATTTCTTTCTATTATGGAACTACCAGAGGGCTGTCCTGTGTCATACTTAGTCGAGAACAGAGTCCAGCCTCCTCTTCATACGTGGGGAAAGAATATAAGTAACTTGCTCTGATCAAACAATTATAAATATCTGAGATAGATTTGAACCCCTGTCCTTTTGACTCTGAGTATCATCCCTCATCCACTACACCATTTAATCAGTTATTTGGAGGCCAATAGGCTAAGCTTTTTTCAGGAATGCAAGATCATTACTTATTCCCACCAAATATCAAATTTTAAATATCAGTGCTTCATTTAACTCAGGTTCTCATACAATGGCCAAATACAAATTCACCCTGGAGCTCTTATGAAGGTCAGAAGTTGGGGAGTTCTAGTCATGTTTTGTAGGAGTTCTTAAACTTTTATATTTCATGGGCTCATTTAGCAGTCTGATGAAACCTATGGACTCTTAAAAATAATACATGCAACAAAATGGATAGGATTAGAAAAGAAAACAATTATAATATAATCCAATTATTACTACACTTAAAACATTTTCACTTAAACCCAAGTCCAGGGGGCAGCTACGTGGCACAGTGGATAAAGTAGTGGCTCTGGATTCAGGAGCATCTGAGTTCAAATCTGGTCTCAGACACTTGATACTAGCTGTGTGTCCCTGAGCAAGTCACTTAATCCTCATTGCCCCACAAAAACACCAAAACAAAACCCCCCAAAACCCACAAGTCCATAGGTGAACTTCTGCATGATTCTTATTACAAATACCTCATAAATTTCTATTTTACCTTCAATCTTTATTTATTTGTAGTATAAGAAAGATAGTATTTATTTGAGTGAAAATAAAATAGAAATAATTTGCCTATTTAAGTCACACAAATTCAATTAGAAAAAAATTATTGGGGCAGCTAGATGGCGCAGTGGATACAGCCCCAGCCCTGGAGTCAGGAGTACCTGAGTTCAAATCCAGCCTCAGACACTTAACACTTACTGGCTGTGTGACCCTGGGCAAGTCACTTAACCCCAATTGCCTAACCAAAACAAACAAACAAACAAACAAACAAAAATTATTATGTGCCAATTATTATGAGTAATGTATTCTGGTGACTTACTATCTAAAAAGTCATAATAGAATCCTAGATCAAAACAGTAATTTTTAATTTTTCAGAGATGTAATTGCCTAAAGATTGATCTGAGGGCAGCTAGGTGGCACGGTAGATAAAGCACTGGCCCTGGATTCAGGAAGGCCTGAGTTTAAATCCGGCCTCAGGCACTTGACACTTACTAGCTGTGTGACCCTGGGCAAGTCACTTAACCCTCATTGCCTACCCCCCCCCCCCCAAAAAAAATTGATTGATCTGATTGAGGGCTTAAAACTTAAAAGGCAGAGGGAAGAATACAAGTGTCTACATATGGCTAATAAATAACACCAAGTATGATACAGGAAGAATTTAAGTAGAAATGATCAGCAGTTTATAGGAGACATTATCAGAAAGAGTAACATAAGAGACTTGTGATTAGAAGGCAACTATTAAAGGATATGGGCCAGTAAGTAGAGTGGTGGGTGGAGCACCATGCCTGGAGTCAAGATAATCTAAGTTCAAATTTGGCCTCAGACACTTACTAGCTATGTGACCCCAGGCAAGTCACTTAACCCTGTTAATCTCAGTTTCCTCCTCTATAAAATGAGCTAGAGAAGAAAACGGCAAACCACTCCAGTATGTTTACCAAGAAATCGCCAAAGGAAGTCACAGAGAGTTGGACACAACTGAAGTGATCAAACAACAATAAAGGGTATACTTAATAAGAAGAAATGATATTAAATATCTAGAAGAGTGCAGCTTGCCCCCTTTTTTCAGAGCACTATACCTAGCATTTAGTAAGGACTTAATAAATTCACTATCTCTCTATCTGTCTCTCTATTTCTAAGATAATTGAAGCAAAGACTTTTCCCCAATTAATAAAGTTTGCACATTTTGAATTGAGGCAAGACTAGTTTGAATAAATGAAAATCGTGAATTGTCAACCAATTAATCAATAAGCATTTATAAGAGCACTTTTGCTAACTCCTAGTGATACAAATATAATTAATAATATAATTTCATTCTCATGGATAAGAAAATTACACCTGTAAGTTTATCCTGAATGCATCTAAGGAGAATAAATAAGTAAACAAATAAACACAAAATAGTTAAATATAATTACTTCAGGAGAGAAGGAAATCGCTAATCTTTGGGAGGATCAGGGAGATTTCATGTAGAAGGTGGCTCAAGCTTATCTCTAACATGAAGGTGGGAAAGTACTGTATTCTAGTTTTAATAAAAAGCCACCTCAAAGTCACTGAGGTAGGAATGGTGTATCCTGTTTGAGGAACAGAGGGAAAGACATTGTGGCTAGATTGAAGAATGTGGGTATAAGGGAGAGAAATGGTCATTGAAACTAGGAAAATAGGTTAGAACCAGGTTGTGAAGGGTTTCAAAGTTTAAAAAAAAGTTCATATTTTATCTTGCAATAGATATAAATTGTTCAAAGAAATTACATTTTAAGACAATGCATATTTTCTTTTTCATTACAAAGTATGGAAAGTAAACATTATTGACCTATCACAATGAAGAAATAAGAATTATTTGAATTAATGTTTTACTTCAGTTATTTAATTTGTGATGAGAAAGCTAAGGACACCCATATGATGTCTCATTTAATCTATTAATTGGCTTAGAAAATCATTTTAAGCCCAACCCCTGCCTAGAATTCTGCCAATGCTAAGATTATTAGAATATGATTAATCAATTCTCATTATATTTACACTTAAATTTATTAGGATTATATGGTCACAACTGTGACACATAGATTAAGTGTTATAACAAAATAACTTTATAGTACAGGACTGGAAAAAGAGAGGTCCTGAAGGTCTTCCATAAGCTTTTCTTAAGGTTTTACTATGCTTATTATGTGTCAGAATAAATAGGAATAAAAAAGAAAAGAAGCAAAGACAGCCCCAGCTCTTAAGGAGTCCACAATCTAATGGAAAAGAGTCAAGAAAGCAATGTACAAACTCCACACACACATATACACATATATGTATATATACATATATGATACATATATGATACATTGCAGATGATTCAACAGATGGTATTCATTAGCATCAAAGAGAATTGGGAAAGGCTTCTTGTAGAAGATAAGATTTTAGACTTGCAAGAAACCAGGAGACAAAAATAAGAAAAGAAAGAATTCTAGGTATGGAGCCCATGAAAATGCCCTGAGTCATGAGATGGTGTGTCTTTCATGAGAAACACCAAATAGTCCAGCATCAGTTCTTATACAAACCAAACGGGTGCATCAACATTTACAACACAATATTGACAACCCAACAAGAGTAACCCTAGCATCTTGACCAAAGTCAAATGGTCCTTAAGAGCAGGAGAGCTCCAAATGAATGGGCTATTATCCACAGCACCAAGAGGAGGAATGGGTTGTATTGTGACCTTATCTGTGGGTGCCTTCTTTACTCCTCTTCCTTTCTTTCTTAATTCATCTTTCTCTAGGGACTCAAAGAGAAAGGATTGTTGTTCCTACTTAGAAGGATTAGGATCTTGGCCCCTTGTTTCTTTATTTTTTTTTATTTTTAGTGAGGCAATTGGGGTTAAGTGACTTGCCCAGGGTCACACAGCTAGTAAGTGTTAAGTGTCTGAGGTCAGATTTGAACTCAGGTACTCCTGATTTCAGGGCCAGTGCTCTATCCACTGCGCCACCCAGCTGTCCCTTGGCCCCTTGTTTCTGAGGTGGTGGGAAAATGAGACAAAAGGAAATCACTGACAGATAATAAAGCAAAAAGATAAGGAGAGGAGTGAGAATGTTTTAAACAAATTAAATGGAATGAAACTAGAAGGATTCGTCAGCTTTCAAGAAGGGGAAATTTAAGTTAGTGAGTTGTCAAGCATTCTTTATGGAGGTTTCAAATTGCATTGAATTGTGTAAAATCTAAGCTCCTAGAGAGTAAGGATTGTTTTATTCTTTGTCTTGTGTTCAATTAGTATTAAGATCTTGGAGGTTGTCTTTACTTTCCACTATTTCTGTAAGATAACAAATTATTGACTTTTATTCTTTTGTTTAGTTTTAGATTTTTGTCTATTTGTCTTTAGTTATAGGTGTTCAATAAAGAAAGAAATGACCACTCACTGAAATGGCTTAAGGATATTGTTCTACTCTGAAAAAAAAATTACAGAAAGGGTTCTTCTCTGTCCTTATTGAGAAGTGAATTATATGGGACACTACTTATCAGTAGAATTAAAATTGTGATCAATATGAAATTATGTCAATGTTCGGTGAAGTTTTAAAGAGAAATAGGAACCCACAGAATAGATTTTTCCCTCAAAAACTGCTGATTTGTGCTAAGAATAATATTTACTGAAAGAGTAGAGCATGTGCAAGCATATTTGTTTTGCTTCTGAAAAAAATTATATTGAAATTACTGCAGCTCTTCATTGCCCTTGTTCAGTCTAATTGTCTGACAAATTACCGTTGTTAAATAAAATTGAAACATAGGACAAGAGCCAATACACTTAAATCCTGGTAGAAATGAACATTCATATTGGAAGTACACAGATAGAAGTGTGAAGAAGTTTCATTTTTTAAACAATTACCATATGGGGGAATGCTGTAGCACAAGGCAATAGAAAATGGATTTAAATTACCATACATAATAGAAAGGGTAGAAATAGTAAGGCTGTGACTACAGAGAAAAGGAACAGAGCATTCCTAGTCCCTTTTTCTGGTGCTCAACCCTACTTTTTCCAGAGTCCATCTAAATAGGATATTAGACCAGTGAGCTTCCTCCCTTCCCTGCCTGTAGTAAACTTATGGACAGACTGATTGGAACCATGTAAAAGAGGACTAGTTTGGGAGTTATAGCACTTACTCTGTCTCTGATGCTTACTATCTATGTGACCTTGGGGAAATCAATTAACCTCTCTGGGTCTCTGTTTCCTTATCTGTAACATAAGGAGGTTGGATTGATGGCCTCTGAATTATCTCTTATAATCTTAAGATAATATATTAATGTATCACACTAATGATATAATCATACCATATCATTATACATCATTATAATATATAATATAATTATAATCTTATGATATCAGTTATTTAAATGACTTATTTATTTATGGAAAAGAGGCAAAATGGCAGAATGGATAGCTAGACAGCATTGGAGACTTGTAGTTGTCTTTGACAACTACAAGTTTTATTTACATAGGCAAGTCATATAGTGAACCAGGAAATTCTTCAAGACTCTGTTATAGATGGGTTTCTGATTTGCATCACTGGATCAAATATGTTGTTGTTCACTTGTTAATATCTGACTCTTTGTAACCCCATTTGAGGTTTTCTTAGCAAAGATAGTAGAATGGTTTGCCATTTCCTTTTCCAGCTCATTTTGCAGGTGAGGGAGCTAAGATAAGTGGGTCAAGTGACTTGCCCAGGGTCACACAGCTAATGTCTGAGTCCATATTTGAATTCGGAAAGATGTCTTCCTTACTCCAGGACTGGAAGTCTATTGCATCACCTACCTACCCAAGTATCCTTACTGGTAATTCTCCTACACCATTAAATTCATGGGTTTGGCCTCCAATAATTATGTGTGTGTGTGTGCATATATATATATATATATATATATATATATATATACACACACACACATATACATATACATATATATATACACATATACATATACAGACATATAGACATGTAAAAACATACAAATATATATATAAATGTATATGCATATGTATATATCTTTATCTATCTATCTATATATATCTTTAACTGCCTCTAGCTGTTGCATGCATGCACAGTAAGCTTTAATAGCTTAAACCTCACTAAGACTACTTGTGGAGCACTATCTGTGTCAGTCAGTATTTATTAAGCACCCTTCTATGTGCCAGTACCTGTGCTAAGTTCTGGGGATACAAATAATAAAAAGAAAATTCTTGTCCTTAAGGAGCTTACAATCTAATGAAGGAAGATAAAAGAAAAGGAAGCTGAAAAGCAGAGGATAAAGGATACCAGGGAAGGTACATGGTAGATTCCAATACAAGGAGTGCAGTTGGTTGGAGATTGAAGAGTTTGCTGGTTTGTGAACTCTCTTTAAATGGAGGGAGGCTTTAGGAGTTCTTTGATCTGTCCTCTTATCCTCCAATAAGAGGGACAGAGGATACTGAGGGTTATGAAGAGGCCTGATTATCAAAGTTGTTGTCATCTCTCAGGAAGATATGTTTTCTGGTGAAGAGGTTTCCTGGGAGCATGATGATAGCAAAGACCAATGTAAAAGTGCAGCAGATGAGAAATGAATGTGCTTATGTGTATTTATGACAATCCAATAATATGGAGATGCTCAGATTGGTATTTGAGGTGGTTTACCTATCTTACAGTTTGTATTTATTCAAGAGACAATCATTTTTTCTTTAAATTAAACCCTGTGTTAGAGGGTTTATAGTAATTATAATGAAATATATTATTTAAAATAAAGAATGAAAAAGACTGTTTTGACCTTATTTCATTGTAGACATTTAGAGGTTCATTTCCGGAACTATATCTATTGAAAACTATTTTTAAAGCAAGTTTAAAATAACAATTATCATAAAAATTTTTAAGTATTTCTTCCAATTGGCAGCAGAAAAGAAATTAGTACCTCATCTTGTTCAAAGCCACAAGATATCCCAGCATTTTATGACACCCACAGCTTCCAGGATCGATTTCCATTTGTATCCAATGGCTAATTTAGTGGATAGGTAGAATATTTTTCTACTCCTTTTTATAGAAATTATTGGCATTATCCTACTATGAGCATTGCTTAAATAGTCAATTTGGAAGGCATAATTTAAAGTCCACCGTATTTTGTTATACATGTTTCTATATATCATTTCTTTTTTAAAATTAGTTTTGTGATAACAAGTTAAATTTAATCAAAAAGGAGACATGGGAAAGGGAAAACACTGGTCCCTTTGGAGAGTGCTCTATTTTGTACTAGATCTGTAACAAGGTTTACTTAGCTATTGTTACTTGTTCACATTTCATTGATTGTTCTAAAGAAAAGCATTTGTCATATCTATCCACTCTTCTCTGGATGATAAATAAAAATGGACTAGACTTGATATTAAGAAAATAACTGTAATAACTTCTGTTGTAACAGGAATATGTTCGATATTGGCTATTTTTGTGCCCAAAATAATGTTATAAGTGAGACTGTGATAGTACATAGGTGCTAGTAAGGTTTGTCAGGTTATTTTCATCTTCTTCAATAAAGGCATATTTAGAAGAGTAGAACTTTCTCTAGTATTTAATACTCTAGGAATTGATAGAAACTCTAACATTTCATCTTTGGAAAAGAAAACAATATTTTGAGTCCATTTTATGTTTCAAGGAAAAATATGTTATATACAATGTACGTGTCTGACTGATTTTTTTCTCTATGTGACTTCTGAGTTCTCTTCAGTTCTAAATTTATAATAAGATGATAAGGGTGATGGTGATGATAATGGAGAATAGAAATTGTACAACGCTTTAAGGTTGCAGACCACTCTACATGTGCTCTCTCATTTTATTTTCCAAATAACCTTGTGAGATGGATGCTATTGTTATGCCCATTTAATAGGTAAGGAACCTGAAGTTTAGGAATATCAAGTAGTTTATACAGGGTCATGCAGGTAAAATCTGGGCAGGGTCGGAGGTTGAACTTAGGTATGATTCCGTCCTCAACATTCTACATACTATTCTACCTATCATAATATTATTATATATTTCTTAAGAATATTTCATCTTTGTTAATGTATTTGAATACATAAGTAATATACAAAATTAGTTCTAATATCCTTCACTCAATGTCTCATTATGACTTTGAGGTACCTTGGATCTTGAACATCATGCCAGGAGAATGCAAATTCTTTCAGGAGCTACAAAATTGGAATAGTTTCAAGTGTGATTGTGATCAGTTCAGTGGGATTCTTGACCAGATGTTTAGCCAAATAAAATAAAAATCTACTGAGGTGAAGAATCATTGTGTTCTACCTGGGTAAAGAAAATGCCCATATGAACAACATGAATTTTTGGAAATAATATTATTAACACAAGTACCCTGGATTTATATATTGTCTTTCCTTCAGTAAAATCTCTTTTTACACAGCATTGCTAGTACATAATTTAAGTGCAGCCCATTGTCATCATGATGAGACTATTGTTAAATAAACTAGCAGTGAAGGCCTTATCAAATTCGATCAATGCTTTTAATATGAATTCAGAATATTATACTCCAAAAGGTTACATTGGTGCTGTAGATAGACCAATTAAATTAATGTCAGCAAGATCTGGTTTTGAATCTTGCTTTAGATACTTGCTGTGTGACCAGGAAAATCACTTAAACTCTCAGAGCTTCAGTTTCTTTATCCATAAAATGTATAACAGCATTGTGAAGATCAAATAAGATAATTGCAAACTTTCCCTAGGGAATTCTATTTATGATACAGTAAAAACAAAACAACCCCCTATACATTATAATATGGGCATTGTCCTCTACCCTCTCATTCCTTCCCCAATAGGTTTTGTTACAGGACTTTACTTTATTTGACTCTGTTTTATTTACCATCACCAGAGGCAGTGAGGTAGAATAGAAGGAAAGCTTTAAAGTCAGGAAGACCTGGGTTCTCAGAGGCATAATCTCACTGTTGCTCAGTAATTCTAAAATTAAGTGATCCACCTGATTCAGCCTTCTAAGTAAAAAGAGTTGTAGACATACTTGCCCATTTTAAAATTATTAATTAATTGATTGATTGATTAATCCTTGATTCATTCCTACCTGTTTCTTTTCTCACCACTCTTCCTCTGTATTTGAAGAAAAGGATGGGGTCTGTCTTGGACAGATGGCATTTTTGTTTGCTAGTTTGATGAATTCTCAGGAAATGTCTGAACCAGCAAATGACCAATTCATGGATGATTAGCCTCTCTGTCCTTAGTTAAGGTTAGTATTGTACATAAAAAACAACACTTATAAAATCTGGCATTGGGACCATGCTTAAAATCTTGAAAGAAATGATTACTTCTCTATTTATTAACAATCAAGTTTTTATGTAGTATCAGGATTTTTTCAGAAGTCTATAAGTTGTTCAGTCTCAAGGCTATTGTTGATGATCTCCAAGGTACATGCTTTTTGATCCTGGGTGTTAGATTGTACCCAAATAGAAAACCTTACAAAGAATTTAATCTAAAGAGTTAAGACTGAATGATAAGTCACATACCCTGGCCCCTCATTAAAATAAGCCTACAGGCAGCTAGGTGGCACAGTAGATAAAGTACCAGCCCTGGATTCAGGAGAACCTGAGTTCAAATATGGCATCAGACACTTAACACTTACTAGCTGTGTGACCCTCGCCAAGTCATTTAATTCTCATTGCTCTGCAAAAACAAAACAAAAAACAAAATGAAAAATAAGCCTACCTCTCATTATAATAGTCACTCAGATCTGATTGCCACCGTCAGAAACACCCACCCTTCCAAGGACATATAAGAGTTGAGTGGGTTCCATGAGGAGTCTTTGACATTTGAGATTGTCACTGATCCTTTTTTGTTATTAGTTATCTGCTAGCATGAGTGATAAAATGATTAATTACCCAGAAATAATCCTTTTCAAACTTTTTTATATGTCATGGTCTTTTCTAGTTAGTCAACAAGCATGACAGGACCTGGTAGAAAAGAACTTGTAGTAAGACAAACTTATTACCAACACAAAGCATCTGAGTAGGCCTTTATGAACCTTTTCATGTAATGTATTACATATTCATTATTGAGATTATATAATTACTTAAATCCAAATATGTGTAATTATATAAAATGAATATGGAAAAATATACAAATAGCATATACCTTCCATAATTATTTTGCAATTTTTTGAATGATACGTCACATTGTTCATATATGTTGAGATTATAATTAAAAAATGCTCCCTATCCATGCCTTTGCTGTCTTATATTTGTGGTGCTGGTCTTTTGTATCCAAGAGTAAGGCTTTATATTTATCCCTTTTGAATTTTACCTTATTAAATTTAGCCCAGTGCTCTAGGCCAGATGTTTCCAAAAGGTGACCCAGTATTCCTGAGACTATTTCAGGGGATCCATGTGGTCAAAATTATTTTCATAATATTAAGATACCTTAATTTCTAAATTAGTGAATATAGATAGATGTCATACACTTAAAAAAACCCACCTTTTTAGTGATTCTCCTCACTACTTTTTTTTTTTGACAGGGCAAAAAGTTTCAGAGCCACTCCCTTCGTATATTCATATTCTTCTGGATTCTGATTTTCATTCAGTATGTTAGCTATTCCTATTAATATTCTTGCATCTGCAAGTTTGATGAACATACATTCCATGGCTTTATCTGAGTCACTGATAATTTTATGACATATTACTAATGAACCATTACCAACTCCTTTTTATTTTTAAGAATATTTTAAAAAAATATTTATTTTAATTTTTATCAATTACATGTAAATATAATTTTTGAGTTCTAAATTTTCCTCCCACTCTCCCTTCCCTACCCCCTTCTGAAGCCAGTAAGCAATTTAATATAGGCTATACATTACAATCATGTTAAACATATTTCCACATTCCTCAGAGCAAAAGGAAAAAATGCAAGAAAAAAAAACAAAAACAATAACAACAAAGTAACAAAAAATGTTAAAGTAGTATGCTTCAGTCTGCATTCAGACTATATAGTTCTTTTTCTGAATGTGGAGAGCATTTTCCACCATTAGTCTTTTGTCATTGTCTTGAATTATTGCATTTCTGAGAAGAGTCAAGTCCATCACAGTTCATTATCACAAAATGTTGTTGATACTGTGTACAATGTTCTCTTGGTTCTGCTCATTTCACTCAGCAGCAATCCATGTAAGGTTTTCCAGGTATTTCTGAAATCCATATGCTTATTATTTCTTACAGTGCAATAGTGTTCCATTACATTCATATATCACAACTTGTTTAGCCATTTGCCAATTGATGGGCATCCCCTCAATTTCCAATTCTTTGTTACCACAAAAAAGCAGCTATAAATATTTTGTACATATGGGTCCTTTTCCCTTTTCCATGGGTTGGGCATGGTTCCAAATTGCTCTCCAGAATGGTTGGATCAGCATTTCATAGCTCCACCAACAGTGCATTAGTATTCCAATTCTCCCACATCTTCTTGAACATTTATCATTCTTCTTTATTTTCATATGAGCCAATTGGATAGGTACGAGGTGGTACCAAAGAGTAGTTTTAATTTTTATTTCTCTAATCAGTAGTAATTGAGAACATTGTATGGTTTTAGATGGTTGTAATTCCATCATCTAAAAAGTGACTGTTCATATCTTTTGATCACTTCATAATTGGGGAATGACTTATATTCTAATATATTAGATTCATTTCTCTGTATATTTTGGATATGAGGGCTTTATATGAAACACTGTCTGTAAAAATAGTTTACCAGATTTTTGCTTTTCTTCTAATCCTATTTGTATTGGTTTTGTTCGAATAAAAAATGTTTAATGAAGTCAAAATGATCCACTCTGTACTTCTTAATGTTGTCTATCTCATCTTTGGTCATAAATTTTCCCCCTTTCCACAGTTCTGACAAGTGAACTATTCCTTTCATTTCTAATTTAGCTATGCTATAACCCATTATGTCCAGATCTTGTACCAATTTTGACTTTGGTGTGTGGTATAAGATATTGGTCTATGCATAGTTTCTGCCATACTATTTTCCAGTTTTCCCAGCAGTTTTTGTCAAATAGTGACTTCTTATCCTGGGAGTTAATCATTGGGTTTATCAAACAGGAGATTGCTATATTCATTTACTGCTATGTATTGTGTGCCTAACCTATTCCACTGATCCTCCTCTCTATTTCTTAGCTAGTAGCAAATAGTTTTGATGATTGGTGTTTTATAATTTAGTTTTAGATCTAGTATAGCTAGGCCACCTTCCTTTTCATGGTTTTTTTTTCATTAATACCCTCAATATTCTTTTTTTTGCAGGGCAATGAGGGTTAAGTGACTTGCCCAAGGTCACACAGCTAGTAAGTGTCAAATGTCTGAGGTCAGATTTTAACTCAGGTTCTCCTGAATCCAAGCCCAGTGCTTTGTCCACTGGGCCACCTAGCTGACCCTCCCTTGACATTCTTAACCTTTTGTTTTTCCATATGAATTTTGTTATTGTTTTTCTAGCTTTATGAAATACTTTTTGGTAGTGTGATATGGCATTGAATAAGTAAATTAATTCAGGTAGAATTGTCATTTTTATTATATTAGCATAGTCTACCCATGAGCAATTTATACTTTTTCATTTGTTTAAATCTGAATTTATTTGTGTAAAAAGTGTTTTGTAATTGTGTTCATAAAGTTCCTGGGTTTGCCTTGCCAGGTAGACTCTCAAGTATTTTATATTGTCTACAGTTATTTTAAATGGGATTTCTCCTTCTATCTCTTCCTGCTGAACTTGGTTTGTCATATATAGAAAGGCTGATTTATGTGGGTTTAATATTTAATATCCTGCAACTTTGCTAAAGTTAATTGTTTCAAGTAGCTATTTAGTTATTTCTTTAGGATTCTCTAAGTATACCATCATATCATCTGCAAAGAGTGATAGTTTTGTTTATGCCTAGCTTATTTTAAATTTATCAATTTCTTTTTTTTCTCCTATTTCTAAAGCTAACATTTCTAGTATAATATTGAATAGTAGTGGTAATAATGAACATTATGGTTTCACCCCTGATCTTATTGGGAATGCCACTACCTTATCCCCATTTCATATAATGCTTGTTGATGGTTTAAGATAGATATAGTTTATCATCTTAAGGAAAGCTCCATTTATTTCTATGTTCTCTAATGTTTCCCCTTACCCCTTAACTTTATTTTGAAGATGTTATCATAGGTCAGCTAGGTGACACAGTAGACAAAGCACCAGCCCTGAACAAAGGAGGCCCCGAGTCCACATCTGGACCCAGACATAAGCCACCCAATCCTGCCTGACACCCCAAAAAGAAGGATAAGCAAAAAAAAAATCAAGGCTTTAAAGATATCATCCTTTCATATTCAAGTCATACCTGTGCCCTCTGTCTCAGTATATTCCTTTCAGCTGCCGTAATATTAAAATGATCTTATGAGTTCGAAGTATTATCTGCCCATTTAGGAATGTAAACAGTTTAATCTTTTAATATCCCTTATGATTTCTTTTTCCTGTTTACCTTTTTATGCTCCTCTAGGGTCTTGTATTTGAAAGTCAAATTTTCTATTCAGTTCAGGTCTCTTCATCACAAAGGCCTGAAAGTCCTCCTTTTCATTGAAGTCCCATTTTTCCCCCTGAAAGATTATACTCAATTTTGCTGGGTAGGTGATTCTTGGCTGTAGTCCCAGTTCCTTTGCCCTCTGGAATGCCATATTCCATGCCCTCTGGTTCTTTAATGTAGATGCTGCAAGATCTTGTGTTATCCTTACTGTAGCTCCACAGTATTTTAATTCCTTTGTTCTAGCTGCTTGAAATATTTTTTCCTTGACCTGGGAGCTCTAGAATTTAGATGTAATATTGCTGGAAGTTTTCCTTTTGGGACCTCTTTTAGGAAGTAATGGGTAGATTCTTTCAATGTCTATTTTACATTCTGCTTCTAGAACATCAGGGCAATTTTACCTGATAATTTCTTGGAAGATAATGTGTAGGCTCTTTTTCTGATCATGGCTTTCAGATAGTCCAGTGATTTTCAAATTATGTCTCCTGGATATATTTTCCAGGTCAGCTGTTTTTCCAAGGAGATATTTCATATCCCCCTCTATTTTTTTTATTCAATTGGATTTGCTTTACTGTGTTTACTTGGTTTCTCATAAAGTCACTAGCTTCCATTTTTTCAATCCTGATTCTTAGGCAATAATTTTCTTCAGACAGCTTTTGTATCTCCTTTCCCATTTGGTTTTTCAAGCTGTTGCTTTTTTTTTTCTCATGACTGCTCTGTATTGTTTTCATTTCTCTTTCCAATATTTCCTTCACCTTTCTAAATCTTCCTTCTATCTCTCCTACTTTCTCTTCAAAGTCCCTTTTGAGTGCTTCCATGGCCTGATACCAATTCATATTTTTCTTGGAAGCTTTGGATGTTGGAGCTTTGATTTGTTATTATCTTCTTCTGAGGGTATATTATGGTCTACCCCTACCCCCAAAGAAGCTGTCTATTGTCCACTGTTTACTTGGTCTACTCATTTCAACCTGGAAGCAGATGTCTGATTGAAATCTGATTCTCTATGGTCAGAAGCTTGGTGTGCCTGTGTCCGTTCCCCACTGGGCCACCACCAATCGATTCTGCCCACTGATTCAGAACCAGGTTGCTTCATCCTAACTCCAGCAGAGACTGCAGTCACTTCACCCCAGCCAATCAGCAAACCCCCACACTGATCCATGAGCTGAGCCTCAGAAGAAGGAGCTGGCACAAAAGACTGAGGCACTGGAGGAGCAGTCTGTTCCTGGCTGGGTCTGGTCTGTGGTGATCAGCCAGATCAGCAGGTGATCCCAGTTGCCAAATAGTCTCACTATGTTGGAAAAATAGTCTCACTCTGTCCTTATATGAGTTAGGCTGTGCTGTTTTCTGTTTTTTGAGTTTTTGTTTGTTTGTTTGTTTTAAGGCTTTGTTTGGGAGTGAGTGGATGGGTTTATTGGGAGCTTGTAGGAGTCACAGCCTCTGCTCCACCATCTTGGCTCTGCCCCTGCATATATGTTTAATGTTGATATTACCTCATTTACTATGGTATTTTTTTTTTTGCAAAATGTAGTTTCCTTCCTTATCTCTTTTAATTAGGTCAATTTTTGCTTTTGCTTTTTCTGAGATAAGGATTGGTACCCCTGATTTTTTCCCCCTTTTGTCTGAAGCATAATATATTCTGCTCTAGTCTTTTACCTTTACTCTGTGTGAATCTCTCTACTTCAAATGTGTTTCATGTAAAAACATATTGTAGGATTCTGTTTTTTTATCCACTCTGCTATCTGCTTCTCTTTTATAAGAGAGTCCATCCCATTCACATTCACAGTTATGATTACTTACTATGTATTTCCCTGCATCCTATTTTCCCCTTGTTTGTATTTTTCTCCTTCCTTTTCCCCACTTCCTTCTCACTGGTATTTTGTTCTGTTCATCCTAGTATAACCTCCCTTCTATCAACTCCACATCCTTTTTTTTTTCTTTTCCCCTTTCCCTTCCTAGTTTTACTCTCACTTCTATCAGCACCCCACCCTTTTCTTTCCCCTTTCCCCTTTTACTTCCCTATAGGGTAAGATAGAACTCTATACCCAATTATGTGTGTGTGTTATTCCCTCTTTGAGCCTAATTAGATGAGAGTAAGGTCAAAACAATGCACACCCCTTCCTTCTTTCCCTCTATTGTAATGGATCTTTTGTGCCTTTACACTTTATGTGATTTATCCCATTTTGCCTTCCTTTTCCTCTTCTCTCAGTATAATCCTTTTTTTGTTTTCCCTTAAGTTTTTAAAAATTATATCACATTAGAATCCACTTATAACAACACCTTCTGTCTGTGTGTACTCCTATCTGCCTTAAAAAGATACAGTTTTCAAGAGTTACAAGTATCATTTTCCCATGTAGGGATGCAATCATTTTAACCTTCTTTAATAGCATGGTTTTTCACCCTATTTTATCTTTTCATATGTTTCTTGAACCTTGTATTTGTAGATGGAATTTTCTGTTCAGTTCTGGACTTTTCATTAGAAAAGTTTAAAATTTCCTGTTTCATTGAATGTTCATCTTTTCCCCTGAAAGATTATGATAAATTTTGCTGAGTAGTACATTCTTTCTTGTAATCCCAGTTCCTTTGCCTTCTAGAATATCATATTCCAACCCCTCTGAACCTTTAATGTTGAAGATACCAGGTTCTGTGTGATTCTGACAGTTATTCTTTGATATTCAATTTTTTTCTTTCTGACTGCTTGAAGCATTTTCTCTTTACATGGTGATTTTGGAATTTACCTATGATATTACTTGAAGTTTTCCTTTTGGGTGTCTCTTTCAGGAGGTGATTGGTGGATTCTTTCAGAGGTTAATTTTCCCTCTAGTTGTAAGACATTGGGGCAATTCTCCTTAATAATGCCATGAACTATGCTCTTTAGCCTCATTTTTTTGATCATGGATCTCAAGTAGCCCAATTATATGTAGGTTGTCCCTCCTGGATCTATTGTCCAGGTCTGTTGTTTTTGTGAAGAGTTGTTTTCTTCCACTTTTTTATTCTTTTGATTATGCTTCTTCCTGTTGTCTCATTGAGTCATTAGCTTCCACCTGTCCAATTCATATTCTTAAGGAATTATTTTCCCCAGTCAGCTTTTGCACATCCTTTTTCAATTTTCTAATTGTATTTTAAGGCAATATTTTTCTTTTTCAAAGCTATTGACTTTCTCTTGCATAAATCTCTTTTCTTTTTCCATTTTTTTTCTTTTACCTCTTTTATTTGGTTTATGAAATCCTTTTAGAGTTATTCCAAAAGGGATTTTTGGTCTGGAGACTAAGCCTTTTTCCCCTTTGAGGCTTCACCTGTGGAAGTTTTATTATTGTTGTCTTGCTCTGAGTTTATGTTTTGATCCTCCCTGTCACCACAGTAGCTATTAATGGTGAGGGTACTTTTTTGTTTCTTCTTCATATTTTTTATTTTTATTTTAGCTTCTTTTGTGCCTTCTTAAGACTGAATTCTGCTCCAGGGGTACAGAATGCACTGTCTGGAACTTCTTATCCTGGGGTCTTAGGGATGAGTCACCAGCTTTCTGCTCTCAGGAGTCAGCAGGGTTGAGGTAGGAGGCCTCACACCTGACCTGCTGTGCCAATAGCTTGCTGAGCTCAGGAACCTTGGTTGCTCAGCTGCTTATTTGTTCTGTGACTAAGAGCCTTTTGCTGGCTCACACAGACACTCTCTGTGCTGAGTTGTGCTCCCCTTTTACTCAAATGACAAAGACTTTCCTGAAGATTTTCTAGGTTATCTTAAGTTGGAAGATTGTTTCACTTCTTTTTTTGCAGGTTTTACAGCTCCAAATTCTGTTGAGAGGCTTAATTTAACATTATTTCTGAGGGAAATTTGGGAGAGCTCAGGCAGCTTCCTGGCTTCACTCTGCCATCTTGGCTCTGCCCTGGATTGCCACCAACTGCTTTTTGAGCCTTACCATGAAACTGTCCTGAATCCATCTGATTGCATTATCATTTAATAAATTTTCCCATTTTCCCAATGAGAATAGTGAGATATTTTATCACAAACCTTCCTAAAACCTAGGTTAAACTATATGCACAGATTTCCCCTTATCAATTTCATAATTCTGTCAAGAAAGGCAGTGATAGGGGGCAGCTAGGTGGCACAGTGGATAGAGCACTGGCCCTGGATTCAGGAGTACCTGAGTTCAAATCCGGCCTCAGACACTTGACACATTTTAGCTGTGTGACTCTGGGCAAGCCACTTAACCCTCATTGCCCTGCAAAAAACAAACAAACAAACAAAAACCAAGAAAGGCAGTGAGGTTAAGTCTGGTATTATCTGTTTTTATGATGAGGGCTGTCCTCTCTATGGTCAAACTGAACAAATAACTACTTTCCTTTCTAGATATCTGCCTACATTCTCTTTAAAATGCCTTTTTAGTTGTAAACTGATTCAAAAATTCTGTAGAGCAATTTGGAAATATGTCCAAAGGGCTTTAAAACCATGAATAATCTTTCACCTAGTAATTCCACTACTAGGTTGGTATCCAAAAAGAGATTTTAAAAAACACAAAAAGTTGAATTGGAAATTGGGGAGAAAACCATAAATTGGGGAATGGCTGAACAAATCGTGGGATGAGTTTATTATTGAACACTATTGTGCTATAAGAAATGGTCAGCAGGATGCTTTCAGAAAAACCTGGAAAGATTTATATGAGCTAATGCAAAGTGAAATGTAATATACACAAAATAACAGCAATATTGTAAGATCATCTGCTGTGAATGATTTAGTTATTTTCAGCAATACATTGATCCAAGAAAACTCTGAAGGACTTATGAAAAATGCAATATATCTATAGAGAAAGAGCTGATGACAAGATAATGCCATAGGACAAGATAATGCCGTAGCACAATTTCTGGAGCAGCAAAACCCACAGAAGAATGTGCTGAAATCATCTTCCAAGGAAGGATGGCCTGGAAGGTCAGAAGGAGGGAGCTGCTGTGCTACGACAGGAGGGGAGCCCAACCCCACAGTCACAGTGATTCACATCCAGTCCCAGAAAGACCTCACCAGAGAAAGAGACCCCCCCAGAGCCTCTGAATCAGCTGTAGTGCCAGTGTCATCTGGAACTAAGCTCACAGTCTGGCAAGAGGGCTAAGCCCTTGACAGTGGGGAGATTACAGGTACTGAGGTAGAACTTGTTTTTTCACTCCTGCTGGGAACCAGGAGGCAGGCTTGAGTAGCAGTGGCCCAGGTGGGGGAAGGGCAGAGGCTTATTGAAGCTGACAACCACAACACACCAAGCTGGTAGATTATCAAGTTGGTCTAGAGTCAACTATGGACCAGGGAACAGGCTAGAGGAGTGAAGAACCTGCTCCTCCTTAAATCATATCACCTGGGACCTTCTGAAGCTTGGGATAGTGCAGCCTGGAAACAGTAACCCACTTTAAGGAGCTATAAGTCAAGTAATAGAAAGGTGATATGAGCAGAAAGAGAAGGGTGAGGACCATAAAAAGTTTCTTTAGTGACAAGAAAGATTGAGGTGCACCCTCAGAGGAAGATGTTAAAGTCAGGGCCCCTATATCTAAAGATTCCAAGAAAAATATGAATTGATCCCATGCCATAGAGGCATTCAAAAAGGATTTTGAAGATAGAGATGTAGAGGAAAAAATGGAAAGAGAAATTAGGGTGATGCAGGAAAGACATAAGAAAAAAGTCAATGTCTTGAAAAGCCAAATTGGGCAAACAGAAAGGGAGGTACAAAAGCTCTCTGATGAAAATAATTGCCTAAGAATTAGGATTGAATAAATGGAAGCTAGTGACTTAATGAGAAACTAAGACACAATAAAGGAAGTCCAAATGAACAAAAACATAGAGGGCCCTGTGAAATATCTTCTGGGAAAAACTGCTGACCTGGAAAATAGGTCCAGGAGAGATAATTTGAAAATTATTGGTCTAACTGAAAACCATGATCAAGTAAAGAGCTTAAACATCATCTTCCAAGAAATTGTCAGGGAAAATTGCCCTGAAATTCTAGAAGCAGAAGGTAAAATAGAAATTGAAAGAATACACCACTCACCTCCTGAAAGAGATCCCAAAAGGAAAACTCCTAGGAATATTATAGCCAAATTCCAGAGCTCTGAGGTCAAGGAGAAAATTTTACAAGCTGCCAAAAAGAGATAATTCAAGTAGCCCCAGTAGAATAGCACAATATCTAGCAGCTTCTACAATAAAGGACCGGAGGGCATGGAATATATTATTCCAGAGGGCAAAGAAATTGGGATTACCACCAAGAATCACCTACCCAGCTAAACTGACCATAATCTTTCAGAGGAAAAAATGGGAGTTCAATAAAAAGAGGACTTTTTCTCCTCACTGGAATTGTTTTCCTGTTTGTCTTTTGAATTTTGTTCTTGAACATATTTTGATTCTCCTGAGATAACTTGGCCTGAAGTATTTTTGTCCATTGGATCTGATCTATTTTTTCACTGAGCCCACTGAAATCTGTTTTCTCAAAATCTAGGGTGAAGCTTATATAATTTTTCTAGAAATCAAAGTATCACTCACTGAGTTATATTTTTCAATTTCTATTTTCTTTCCTTTCTAACAAATTAGGATAATATTCACCCTACTTCCATCTTTTGGTGCCTTTTCCCATTTTGTTCATCATCTTTTATTTCTCATGGGTAGTGGCACAGTCATCCAGTATTTTTCAGACACAAGCATTTAATTTTCCTGGGCAAGGTGACTTGAAAGGATCAAAAGTGGCTCTTTCCATGCTTAACTTGGCCATCAACTCCCTTTTTGTTTTTGTCATTTCCAGTGTAAAAGTTATTCTTCTTTAAAGAGAAAATAGAAACAAAGTGATAATAGAGCACTTTTACCTCCTGTCTTTTGGTTATTTTGCTAACCAAAACCAAAACCAAAAACCCACAAAACAGAACAAAACAAAACCTCCAAAACAAAACAACCCCCCAACCTTTTATTGTCCCTTGTCATCCTCAGCTCATTCTGAGGGTTAATGTTTCTGTGACTTATTGTCTATTACTTGATCTTGCATACATTTTTTTTTGTATATTTCTTTCTTTCTTTTTTAAAAATCTCAGTTTGTTGATACATTCCCTGTATATCCACATTGATCTATTCAGAAAGTTCCATTTTTTTTCTCCTCACTGGAATTGTTTTCCTGTTTGTCTTTTAAATTTTGTTCTTGAACATATTTTGATTCTCCTGGGACAACTTGGCCTGAAGTATTTTTGTCTGTGGGATATGATCTATTTTTTCACTGAGCCCACTGAAATCTGTTTTCTCAAAGTGCATGGTGAAGCTTATGATTAAGACTTTTACAATATATTTTTTTAAAAAAAAAGCTAAATTGGCACTAATAATATACTGACCTAATTATCTCCCTTTCTTAGATGTTAACTAATATAAAGGAAATGAATTCAAAAGAAGCCAACGATTGCCTCAGGTATCAATCACTTGGTCACTTAAGATGCTTTTAAAAATTTTACTTATTCATCCATTTGTCCATCCATCCATCCATCCATCCATCCATTTGTTTGTTCATTCATTCATTTACTTAGTCTAGCTTTACCTATCACCCCAAGTTAGAAGTATAGCAGTGACCCATGGGCCCTACGCCACTGATGACCTGATAGAAGCTTTGGCCTGCTCCATTTCTAATATGATCTTATATAGCCTGGTATTGTCCACCTTCCTGCCTCCAGTTCTCAAAGGTTTCCTACAGTGGCACCAGAGTAAGTGCAGACATCTAATTGACTTTAGCTCTAATGTAGTTCAGAGCTTCTGAATCCAAGCAATCTACCGATCTCAGCCTTTCCCAGTAGCAAGGATGACAAGCATGTGCCACCAGATTTGGCTCTTAAACTACTTCTAAGCATCACAGGCAATTTATTTTTATTACTCTTTTGGACATGTGACTGAACATTATGAACTACCATATCATAAGATTAAAAATTAAAAGTTATTTGAAATGAAAGATTTATGAAAAGTCAGGGTGGTGGGGAGAGGTGAAGTTGATTGAATAAAATCAGAAAGAATGCCTTTTCAGCAGTAAGTAGCACTAAGTATGGGACCCTGGTCATGTAGCAAGACCAAGGGATATGAAATGTACAATTCAAACACTGATTAAAGGACTTCAAGATAGACTTTATATATTACTGGTTTAACTTTCAAAGAGGATAAATGGAAACACATGGCCAGGAATTGCACAGTATGAGCTAAAACAAATGAAATGTACCCTACACCACTGATTGTAGTAGAGATTCTAATTATATCACATAGGCCTGAAGTATCAAAGCACCATCTCCTCCATTTAAGTAGAAGCAGCCTCCATGGAACCAAACTCATTCTAGCCCTTGTAGGAGTATGTAAATTAGGAGATGAGAATTACTTTCTGTTTTCTCTCTTCTTTTCTCTGTACTTCAGGAAGTGAGACTGTATATGCCAGCATTCCACATACACACATGCATGTACATAAAACATACATATACATATGTGTATATGAATACACACATATATTATACATATATATTATATATATAAACATGCATATACACACTCAGAAAATGAATGTATTCAACAGAAATGGTGGTATGAGGAGTGGTGATCAAGCCCAAAGTTCATAGAATTTGTTAGATTATTTCCCACAATATTCTCACAACACAATCCCACAATTCATATTATTTCCCACAAAAAATACTTCCCACAATAAATAATCTGAACATCATGAAATATATTTAATAGTAAGTATATTTAAAATATAAAATATATTTAAAATAACAATTTATATTTGCATGTTACCTTGTGGTTCTCCAAACAATTCCATATGTATTATATCATTTGTGATCTTGGATAAGAATTCTTTTTTTCCCCACATAAATATTTTATTGTTTTCCAGTTACATTTAGAGATAATTTTCAACATTTGCTTTTATAAGACTTCTAGTTTCAAATTTTTCTCCATCCCTTCCCTCCCTACCCCCTCCCCAAGACAGCAAGTAATCTGATATAGGTTATACATGTACAATCGCATTAAACATATTTCTACATTAGTCATGTAATGAGATGAGAATCGGGGCAAAAAGGAAAAACCTCAAAAAAGAAAAACAATAAAAACAATAGCAATAGTATGTTTCGATCTTCATCCAGATTCAACAGTTCTTTTTTTCTGGATTTGGAGAGTGTTTTCCATCATGAGTCCTTTGGATCTATCTTGGACCATTGTATTGCTGAGAAGAATCAAGTCTATCACAGTTGATCAACACACAATGTTGTTGATACTGTGTACAGTGTTCTCCTGTTTCTGCTCATCTTACTCATTATCAGTGCATCCAAGTTCTTCCAGGTTTCTCTGAAAAATACCTGCTCATCATTTCTTACAGCACAATAGTATTCCATTACATTCATATACCACAACTTGTTCAGTCATTCCCAATTGATGGGCAACCCCTCAATTTCCAATTCGTTGCCACCACAAAAAGAGCAGCTATAAATATTTTTGTACATGTGAGTCCTTTTCCCTTTTTAATTAATTTTTTTAGGGAGGCAATTGGGATTAAGTGACTTGGCCAGGGTCACACAGCTAGTAAGTGTTAAGTGTCTGAGGCTGGATTTGAACTCAGGTACTCCTGACCCAGAGCCAGTGCTCTATCCACTGCACCACCTAGCTGCCCCTTTTTCGCTTTTTTATGATCTCTTTGGGAAAAAGTTCTAATAGTTGTATTGTTGGGTCAAAGGATATGCAAAGCTTTATAGGCCTTTGGGCATAGTTTGGATAAGAATTCTTAACATCATATTCAGCTGGTCTAACCAATTAAATAATGGATCTTACGGATCTGTTCATCAAATGCTTTCAGCAGTATCTTTATTTCAGCCTGTGTCAGAAGTATGAGAACAAAAATAGAGCATACAGCAGCCTGACATATTGAAAAGAATACTAATTTTGAAGTCAAGAGATATGGATTTAAATCTCAACTCTGTTGTTTAGAAATGTGTTAACATAAGAAATTACTCAAGCTTTTGAGGCCTCACATAAGGGATAGGAAATAGAGAACTCCAAGGTGAGGAATCTATCTCTACCAATGCAGGTTTGCACATTCT
Source organism: Dromiciops gliroides (assembly GCF_019393635.1). Lineage (NCBI taxonomy): Eukaryota > Metazoa > Chordata > Mammalia > Microbiotheria > Microbiotheriidae > Dromiciops > Dromiciops gliroides. The sequence continues at coordinate 556,323,701 of NC_057861.1, forward strand.
CTGCAACTTATTTTTAGAGTTACACAAAGCCCTGAAATGATAAGTGACTTATTCTGGGCCAGACAGGCAATAGGTGACATTTTATAATTGAGAATTGAATCTAGATTTTTCTGGCTTGAACGTCAGCTGTGTATCTCACATATTTTGCTGCCTCAAAGTTTACATATTTATGAAATGAGGGGCAATTATATCACTGTATACACCCCCCACATATGATGGAATTTAATTTATTTTGTGAAAACATGAATAAGTAATCCAGGAATTTGGGATTCATTTTGTTTTAGCATTAATGAAGTTGTATTTTCAGTTTAGTCCTTTCAAATATTATATTATTTTACTATAATATAAATGCAACATGGCATATTTTTTAATATCAGCCAGTCATTTTCTGTTTTGGCACTTCTAATATCTGTCTTAAATCCAATAGGCTTAATATTATGAAACCTACAAGTGTAGTGATAAAAATGAAAAGAGTTATATTAAATAAATCTCAAGTTTGCATACTTATTATGTTTAAAATATATTGTAAAAAGAAGTAATCATAGCTTACACAGGAATACAAATGCTATTTACTGTCATAAACTGAAATCATATTGCTTTTGTGCAGTAATAAAATGATCTACACTGGATTTAATGCTTTTTTTTAAGACAAAATTTCCAAGGTTCATTTTTTTAAAACTACAAATCAGGCAATACTATTTTTTTCTTGGTTGGTCTATTTATTTCCCAAGGCATACATTTTTTTCTTCTATTTTTTCATAAATTCACTGAAATGTTTTATAAATATTATCATTGTACTGTTCCAAATAGAGCTATTCTCAGTTATAATCTCCATTTTATAGAGCAACATGTTTTTGTTTTAAATAAATTTTCCAAGCAGTATTAAAGTAATGGATTTTTTTTGTAAATGTGTCTAAAATGCATTTTTAAAATCCAGCTCAAACAATTTGTTTCTCTTATTCATTTAAAAATGTGATGTTGCTCTTTACTCATTATATTGCTTGTTCCTTTTACACATTCAAGGATATATTTTCGCGTGAGATATGAATTGTTTTGAAAAAAATGAACATAACCATTGAATTTCAGAACTTTCCATGAACTTGTACTAAGTAACAACATCTTTTTTCTTTTCTTTGTTTTTTTTTTTTACTTTTTCCTTTTTTCTTTCTTTTCTTTTCTTTTTGCAGGGCAATGAGAGTTAAATGACTTGCCCAGGGTCAAACAGTAAGTGTGAAGTGTCTGAAGGCTGGATTTGAATTCAGGTTCTCCTGAATCCAGGGCCAGTTCTTTATTCACTGTGCCACCTAGCTCCCCCTAAGTAACAAATTCTCTAAATCTTCCTTGTTGTTAGTTAGGAACTCAGTGGTTTATGTTAATTTAATGAACTTTTGGGGTAAAATTTTCATATTTACTTCAGTAAGCATATATAATGTGCATTATCCGTGACCTCACAGAAATTATAAAGTAATAGTAGGACAAGAAATGTGCAAAACAATTCTAAAAGCATTGCAATATGATAAATGAATAGAAAAGGGCTGGTATAGGTTTATGCTGGGAAGTTGTGAGAGATATTGTTAAATCAATAGTGTAGGGTTGAATGGATGTCCTTGATTTTTAGCGTACAGGGAATAGAAGGCTAAAGGGGAAAAGTGTGTCTGTGTGTATGTGTGTGTGTGGGGGGGTAATAGAAGGGAAGGTAGAAGTAGGAGGAGAAAGGAGAAAGGAAATGAAAGGAGCCTGATAAAAAAAAAATTGGCAGATTGAGGGAGGCAGTGGTCAAAAGCAAAACACTGTTGTGGAGGAACAGTGTTGAAGGAAAGAGAAAAGTATAAACAAGGGGGAAAATTGTATGGAGGGAAATAAAGAGTTAGTCATGATAACTGAATGTGACTATGATGAGCTCTCCAATAAAAAGGAAGCAAATAGTTCATTGGTTAAAAACTAAAATCTTGGGGCAGCCAGAAGCACCAGCCCTAGATTCAGGAGACCCTGCATTCAAATCCTGCTTCAGACACTTGACACTAGCTGTGTGACTCTGGGCAAGTCACTTAACCATTATTGCCGCCCCCCCCCCCAAAACAACAACAACAACAAAAACCACACAGAATCCTATAATAATGTTGTCTATAAGAAACACATTTGAAGCATAGAGAAACAGAGTAAAGGTAAAGGATAGGAATGCAATTGACCATGTATTAGGGCAAAATACCCTCACAGTCAAATGTAGAAAGGCAAAAATAGTAAATGCATCCTTTTCACATCATGATGCAATAATAATTACATGTAATAAAGTGCCATTGAAAGATAGACTAAAAAATAATTGGAGACTAAATAACCTTATACTAAAGAATGAGTGGGTCGAACAACAAAATCATAGAAACAAACAATAACTTCATTAAAGAGAATGATGATAATGAGACAGCAAACCAAAATTCATGGGGTGCAGCCAAGGCAGTTCTTTTAAAAAAATAAACATTTTTATTTGTAGTTTGGGGTTCTAATTTTTATACTTCTTACCCTCCCTCTCCCCCTCCTTGAGGCTGCAAACAATCAGATATGGGTTATGCATGTATGATTATGCAAAACATTACCATATTTGTCATTTCATACAAGGAAACTTGATTACAAGAAAAAAATGAAAGTGAAAAGTTGCAGGATATAAAATAAACCCACATCAGCATTTCTATATATGATCAACAAAGTCCAGCAGCAAGAGATAGAAAGAAATCCCATTTAAAATAACTGTAGACAATATAAAATACTTGTGAGTCTACCTGCCAAGGCAAATCCAGGAATTCTATGAACATAATTACAAAACACTTTTCACAAAAAAAATCAGATCTAAACAAGTGGAAAAATATAAATTGTTCATGGGAAGGTGGCCTGCTATACCAGATCTGAAACGATATTATAAAGCAGCAATCATCAGAACTATTTGGTACTGTCTAAGAAATACAGAGTAGAATTGGTAGAATACGTTAGGCACACAAAATGCAGTAGTAAATTAATATAGCAGTCTCTTGTTTGATAAACCCAAAGACTCTAGCCTACAGGATAAGAACTCACTCAGTTGACAAAAAACTGGAAAACAGTATGGCAGAAACTAAGCATAGACCAACATCTTAGGACATGTACCAAAGTAAATGCAAAACTGTTACAAGATCTAAACATAGAGGGTGATACTATAAGCAATTTAGAAAATGAAGTTATAGTTTACTTGTCAGAACTATAGTGAGGAGAAGAATTTATGACCAAAGATGAGATAGAGAACATTATGAAATATAGAGTGGATCATTTTGACTACATTAAATTAAAAAGTATTTGCACAAACAAAATCAATATAAATAATATTATAATGTTAGAAGGAAAGCAGAAATCTGGAAACAATTTTTACAGTCAGTTTTTCTAATAAAGCCTTCCTTTCTCAAATATATATATATATATATATATATATATATATATATATATATATATATATATATATATATATATATATATAAATTAATTAATTAAAAAAAAACAAGTCATTCCCAAATTGACAAATGTTCAAAAGGTATGAACAGGCAGTTTTCAGATGATGAAATTAAAACCATTTACAGTCATACAAAAAATATTCTTAATCACTACTGATTAGAGAAATGAAAATTAAAAGTACTCTGAGTTAACACCTTATGACACAAAAAAAAAGAAAGTGATAAATGTTAGAGAAGATGTGGGAAAATTGGAACACTTATGCACTGTTGGTGGAGCTATGAACTGATCCAACCATTCTGTAGAGCAATTTGGAACCATGCCTACAAGGCTTTAAAGCTGTGCATACCCGAGGGCAGCTAGGTGGCGCAGTGGATAGAGCACCAGTCCTGGATTCAGGAGGACCTGAGTTCAAATCCGCCCTCAGACACTTGCCCTTTACTAGCTGTGTGACCCTTGGCAAGTCACTTAACCCCAATTGCCTCACTAAAAGAACAAAAACAAAAAACAAAATAGAAACTCACCAAAAAAACCCCCAAAACCCCAAAAATAAACAAAAAAAGGGGCGGCTAGGTGGTGCAGTGGATAGAGCATCGGCCCTGGATTTAGGAGTACCTGAGTTCAAATCCGGCCTCAGACACTTGACACTTACTAGCTGTGAGATGCTGGGCAAGTCATTTAACCCCAATTGCCTCACCAAAAAAGAAAAAAACAAAGCCAAAACCAAAACAAAAAAAGCTGTGCATACCCTTTGACCCATCAATACCACTACTCGTCTATATCCCAAAGAGATAATAAAAAGAAGAAAGGATCCACATGTACAAAGATACTTATAGCTGCCTTTTTGTGGTAGCAAAGAATTGGAAATTGAGGGAGTGCCCATCAATTAGGGAATGGCTAAACAAATTGTGGTATATGAATGTAATGAAATACTCTTTTGGTGTAAGAAATGTAAAGCAGATGGATTTCAGAAAAACCTGGAAAGACTTACATGAATTGATGCTGAGTGAAATGAACAGAACAAAGAGAACATTATACACAGTATCAGCAACATTTTGTGATGATCAACTGTCACAGACTTAACTCTTCTTAGCAATAAAATGATACAAGACAATGTCAAAACACTTATGTTGGAAAATGCTTTCCACATTCAGAAAAAGAACTATTGAGTCTGAATGCTGACTGGAGCATGCCATTTTCACTTTTGTTGTTGCTTTTTAGTTATTGTTTTTGTTTATTCTTTCTTGGGTTTTTTCCCTTTTGCTCTGATTAATGTGGAAATATGTTTAACATTATAGTAATATATAACCTATATCAAATCACTTACTGGCCTTGGAAAGGAGTAGAGTATGTAGGGTGAGAGAAAAATTTGGAACTCAAAAGTATATTTACATGTAATTTGGAAAAATTTTAAAAATTAAAATAAAAAACCATAAAAAAGAAATAGAGTAGTGGGTCAGTGGAATAAGTTAGACACAGGAGACACAGTAGGACATTACTACAATAATCAACTATTTGATAGACCCCAGAACTCCAGGTTATGGAATAAGAACTCACTATTTAACAAAAACTGCTGGGAAAACTGGAAGATAGTATGGCAGAAACCAGGCATAGATCAACATCTTATACCATGTGCCAAAGTAAAGTCTAAATAGATACATGATTTAAACATAAAGGATGATACCATATACACATTAGAAGAGGAAGGAATAGTTTTCTAAGATATAAGGAGAAGAGAAAAATTTATAACCAAACAACAGATAGAGAATATTATGAAATGCAAAATGGATAATTTTGATTACATTAAATTAAAAAGGTTTTGTACAAACAGAAGCAATGCAGCAAAGCAGAAAGCTGGGAGACAATTTTTAAAGTCATTGTTTCTGATAATGGCCTGAAATATATAGGGAACTCAATCAAATTTATAAGAATTAAGACATTCCCCAATTGAAAAAATGGTCAAAGGATATGAATAGGCAGTTTTCAGATGAAGAAATCAAAGCTTTTTATTGCCATATGAAAAAATGCTCTAAATCACTATTTATTAGAGAAATAACAACTCTGAGGGGCAGCTAGGTGGTGCAGTGGATAAAACACCAGCCCTGGATTCAGTAGGACTTGAGTTCAAATCCAGCCTCAGATCCTTGACACTTACTAGCTGTGTGACCCTGGGCAAGTCACTTAACACTCATTGCCCCGCAAAAATAAAACAGAAACCTGAGTTACCACCTCACATCTATCAGATTGGTTAATATGAAAACAAGGAAAATAATAAATGTTGGAGAAGCTGTTGGAAATTGGGAACACTAATGTGTTATTTGTGGAGTTGTGAACCGATCCAACTGTTCTACAGAGCAATTTGGAACTATGCACAAAGGGCTATAGGGTTGTGCATACCATTTCACCCAGTAATACCACTACTATGGCTGTACCCCAAAGAGATCACAAAAAGGGAAAAGGACCCACATGTACAAATATATTTATATAAACTCTCTTTGTGATTGCTGAGAATTGGAAATTAAGGGCATGCTCATGAATTGGGGAATGGCTGAATAAATTGTGGTATATGTATGAATGTAATGGAACACTACTGTGCTATAAGAAATGATGAGGAGGCAGATTTCAAAATAAAACCTGAAAGACATAAGTAGAGTGATGCTGAGTGAAATGAGGAGAACCAGGAGAACATTGTACACAGTAAAAGCAACATTTTGTGATGATCAGCTAAGATAGACTTAGCTCTTCTCAGTAATACTATGATCCAAGACAAAGGACAAAATGCTCTCCACACCTAGAAAAAAGAACTGGAGAATCTGATTGCAGATTGAACTGTACTATTTTCACTTTTAAATTTTCTTTCTTTCTGCAGGTTTTTCTAATTTGTTCTGATTCTTCTTTCTCAACATGACTAATGTGGAAATATGTTTAATGTAATTGTAAATATATAACATATCAGATTGCCTGCCATATTGGAGAGGGACAAGGGAAGGAATGGAGGGAGAAAAATTTTGAAACTCAAAATATCATAAAAACAAATGTTGAAAACTATCTTTACATGTAACTAGAAAAATAAAATAAGATTAATAAAAAAAGAATCGAGCACAATATATTATTCAGTTAATTTGATTCAGTTGAATTAAAAAAGTAGGGGTACCAATCCTGATCTCAGACAAAGCTAAAGAAAAAATAGATCCATATTAAAGAGTAAAGAAGGAAAATATATTTTTCTAAAATGTACTATACATATCAAAATAATATCAATAATAAACATATGCACCAAATGGTATAGCATCCAAATTCTTAGAGGAAAAGTTAGTGAGTTACAGAAGGAAACACAGAAAAAAAATACTAGGGGGAATCTGAGCCTCCCCCTCACAGAACTAGATAAATCTAACCACAAAATAAATAAGAAATAAGTTAAGGAAATAAATAGAATTTTAGAAAAGATGGGGATAGAAGGGAACTTACCATTTTTTCAGTGGTACATGGCACCTACACAAAAATTGATGATGTATTAGGGCACAAAAACCTCACAGTGAAATTCAGAAAGGCAGAAATAGTAAATGCATCATTTTCAGATCATGTGGCAAAAAATTACATAAGGGCCATGGAAAGATATTTAAAAATTAATTGTAAATAATCTTATCCTAAAGAATGAGTGGGTCAAAAAACAAATCATAGAAATAATCAGTCACTTCATCAAAGAGAAGAACAACAATGAGATAACATAAACTTTATGGGATGCAGGCAAAGCAGTTTTTAGGGGAAATTTTATATCTCTATATGCTTACATGAATAAAATAGAGAAAGAGGAGATCAATGAATTGGTCTGGGAACAAAAAAAACTAGAAAAAGAACAAATTGAAAATCCCCAATTAAATCATAAATTAGAAATTCTGAAAATCAAAGGACAGATCAATAACATTGAAAGCAAGAACAGTATATAATTAATAAATAGAACTAAGAGCTGGTTTTATGAAAAGCAAACAAACAACCAAATAGAAAAAAAAAAGAAAAAAGAAATGGGGGCTGACGCCATAGCATTTGAGGGATAATGAAAGAGAGTAGAGGGACCTTTTTGGAAATAGTTGTTTCTCACAAAAGAATGAGTCAAGTTCTTCAGCAGAGACTGTTAAGTTAAATGATGGTAGGGAAGCTTCAGGAAAGAAGGGGAAGTTTGAAATTGTCACTGAGGCAAAGTTGGTAGAAATTTGAATGGCAGGAGCCAGAAAGGGGAAGGAATACTTCTTTCATTGAGGGCCCAGTTGTGATTAGATGAGCTAAATTTGTAATAGACCCAGTCTAGAAGGTTATGTGGATTCCTCTAGCTTTTTCTGGTATCTCCTGAGTAGAAGCAGAAGGGATATGGTTGAAAATCATGGAGGATTAGGATATGGCAAAGCAAGATCAACAATATAACAAGGGGAATTAGAGAGCAGAGGATAGTGCAATGTTTAAATGGTTAGTCAGTAGGTTGAAATTGGGAAAAGCAACATGTTAGACAAGAAGAGAGGCTTTAGTTTAGGGAGTTTCTATATGTGAGGTCAAACTAAGGATAAAGAATAGGTTTAGGAGAATTGGGGCAAGAAGGAAAGATGGGAGATGATCAGATAAGAACTTTTCAGAATTTTTTTTCATGGAATTGAAATGCCAACCAAATTTCCAACCAAAAGATTGGAAAAATCAAGAGTGTTATCACCACCATGTGTGGTTATAATGGAGTAAAGAAGTAGGTCCTTGGAACTGAGGAGATTGAGGAACACTGAGACTGGTCTATTTTAGGGAATATCAGCATATGTGATTAAATCCTTTAATATAATAAGTACATTAGTTGAGGTGTAGAGGAAGATACAGTCATGTCCTAAAATCTTTGAGTAGCAATCACTAAAATTAATTTTTTTTAAATTTTTTTAAATTTTTTATTTTTTATTTTTTTAGTGAGGCAATTGGGGTTAAGTGACTTGCCCAGGGTCACACAGCTAGTAAGTGTTAAGTGTCTGAGGCCGGATTTGAACTCAGGTACTCCTGACTCCAGGGCCGGTGCTCTATCTACTTCGCCATCTAGCTGCCCCCACTAAAATTAATTTAATATCAAGGAAAATTTTACATTGATAGTACCATAGATTAAGTGATACATATTTACATCTTTAAAAGATGCATGGTATAGTGAATAAAGTGTTGGACTTTCCTGATTTCTGGAAGACCTGTCACTGGTTTTATGAACAAGGCCAAGTTATTTGAATTCTGCAGGCAACAATCTAATACAATAAGTTATCTAAGAATTGCAATGTGTACTCAGGTAACTGACACTTGTGGACAACTGGGTGGTGTTGTGAATAGAGCACTGGCCTTGAAATCAGGAAGACTCATCTTCCTGAGTTCATATCCAGCCTCAGATAATTATTAGTTTTATAACCCTAGACAAGCCATTTAACCCTGTTTGCTTTAGTACCTCATTTGATTAAATTGAACTGGATAACAAAATGGCAAACCACTCCAGTATCTTTGCCAGGAAATCCCAAAATGGGGTCATGGAGAGTTAAACATGACTGAAATGACTGAACAACAATAATAACGTCTGACACCTATTGCTATACAATGTTGTTCAGGAATGTGGAAGATGAATACGCCTTACAAATGACCTAGGTAGGATCTATTAAGAGATCTATTCAATGCAGTTACTTAGGTTATGTCCAAACATCCCTTTATATTTTGGTGAGCCAGCTGAGTGAGAGGCCTTCATTTTTCTTGACTCCACATTGCTAGACATGATTTCTGTAGCAAATCTTATTCTCAAAGTCTTTTTAAGGTGTTATTTGAACAATTACTAAAGCTATCCTTTTATCTAATAATACAGCAAGTCATTCAACTGTAATTTTACTTTCCAACAGACTTTTCTCATGGCTTGTAGCTAGATTTTTAACCCACTGTTCACAAGGCTAGTTTTTATTTAATTCCTCTTTTATTTATTAATCAGAACATTGGTGGATAATGCAAAGAACAAGGAGAGACTCTCAGTGTTCTATATAGACCTGTGAACCGGTTGTTCTAAAACATGGGTTTTTAAACTCTTTTGTACCCTTTGGCACTCTGATGAAGGCTATGCACCCCTTTTCAGAATAATGCTTTAAATGGATAAAATAAGGTTTACCTATATTGAAATAGAGTTACTGAAATATTTTTATTTAAAGTTCACAGACTGCAGGCTAAGAACTCTATATCAAACCAGAAGAAAGGTGAATTAGTTCAGGAGAACTTGGAGATTTCAGGGTTGTACTGGTAATGCTTAACAACCACTTATTCAGTAAACAAAACAAAACAAAAACCAAAAAAACAAATGTCACACTTTTCAGTTTAATGTATTTTATTACCATTTTTATGTATCACTTTCTTAAATCTAGACAATTAATAATAAAAACAAAAACATTAAGTTAAACTATAATTTGTAACGTTCACCAATTTCTGAGGTGTCAGTGTTCCCATTGAGATATTTAACAATTGGATCTCTATCAGGAAGTTCTAGCTGACTCCAACACATTTCTGTTAACAGACAATGTTAATCAGGCATTTAAAATTTGGAACTTAACTACTTATCAATAGAGAAAAACAAGGATAAATACTAGACTTATGAAAAAGCATATTATAACATGTAGAATAAACTAGCCATGCTGTAACTGGTAGGACAAACAAAGTAAATGGTTAATGCGATTTGAATTAATTGAACAAATTATGAAATCTCTCTGAACCTTACTTTCCTCTTTTATAAATTGAAGGCATTTTATTACATATCTCTAAAGTCCTTTTCAATGCTCTATCACTTAATCCTTTGAGTCTATAAACTTGGACATTATCACAATTTTATAACACAGTACATCCTTTCAATATTGAATTTTTTTCTTTTACTACCAAGTAGTTGTTTACAGTATTGTACAGTATCGAACTAAATTTAATTATTTTTTCTAAATATAATCATATTCATTTATAAATATTCTACTATTGAAATTGGGTGTTTTTTCCCTTTAGATTTTCTCAACACACACACACACACACACACCCCCTCCAGATGCCTAAAGGCAAGAATTATGAATTGTTCTGTCATTAAAACCATGACTGATCCTTAAACCATTGAATCAAAGAAACTCAGTCTAATCTTTTCTACAGTATACTTCACAGATTTTGCTCAAAGACTTTCAGTGAAGGGGAACACACTATTTCCTGGAGCAAGTCATTTCACTTTTTTCTCCCTCTGTTAGGGTGTTTATCCTTAAATCTAGTCTAAATTTTCCTCTTTGCAATTTCCACTCATTACTCCCCATTTTTCTTTCTATAGCAAAGTATATATATATGTATATATATATGTGTGTGTGTGTGTGCATTTATGTGTGTACGTGTATATATTGTATATATGTGTATATATACATATAAGTTATATCTACTTTGCCAAAGAAATAATATATACACATGTATCTATCATGTAAACACACACATATGTACATGCACACAAGGCATACACACGTATAAAATAGCTATGTGTATGTCTACATATACATATGCATGCATAACAGATATGCATACATACATGCATGTGTGCTTATTGTTCTCAATTCTTGAAGAGAGCTATTGTATTTTCTTCCTCCCTAACAAATCTTTTCTTTTGTGGGTTAAGCATCCTTGATTCCTTGATCTAATTCTCATGTGACATGATCTTGTGTTCTTTTACATCCTCCATATGATTTTCAGTTTGCCAATGTCTCTCCTAAAATGTGGTACACAGGGAAAACTGTACAGAAATGAAGGGAAATTAAGTTTAGAGCTACATATGATGCAATATACTACAAGAAGTCCAAAATAGATACATGAGTTAATGTCCTTACTTTCATTTAAAAAATTGTGAGAATAAAATCAGATAACTTTTACAAATATGACTGGTGTGTGTGAGTGTGTGAATTCACAACCAAAAAAAGTAATAGAGATGATAAGAAAGAATAAAATAGATAATTTTTATTATATGGTGTAAAAGAGCTTTTGTATAAACAAAATGCATAGAACTACTATAAGCAGGGAAGTATCACTGGGCAAATAGTTTTTAATTCAATATGTCTGATATCCAAGAAATATTGGGGGCTAAAATTAAAATAAAGAGAAAGAATCAAAAGCTACTAATAACAATATTGAATATTTATCTAAGTTGCTAACAATAAAAGAAAGACAATTTTAAATAACTTTTTGGGTCCACCTCACAGCCAGCAAATTGGTAAATATAATAAAATAAATGGATGGTTAATGTTAAAAGAGTTAGAGGAATATAGGAACACACTCATACACTCTTGGTAAAGCTATGAATAGATTCAACCATTTTGCAAAGCAATTTTGAATTATCATATATTAAGTTATTAAAATGCTTATATCTTTTGACACAGAGATCCTACTATTAGACATATATAGAACAAATATAGAATGTTCCTATATTGATGAAAAAACGTACAGCAACACATTGTAGTAGCAAAGGCAAGGTAAGCAACTACTTGTATGGAATAATGTATTATTACATTAATTTGCTGTTTAGTTTTGAACTTTTGAACTTGTTTTTGTTATAAGGGTTAACTTTCTGGGTAAGAAGTGATGTACTGGGAAATAAAGATATTTTACTACATGTGTTACCCTGGGCAAGTCATTAATTTATTTCCCTCAATTCCTCATTTGTAAAATCCACTGGAAGAAATGTCAAACCACTTCAGGATTTTTACCAAGAAAACTCCAAATGTGTCACAAAGAATCAGACAAAACTGAAATGACTGAAGAACAACAACAAAATACAAATGACATGAATAGTTTTTTAAAAATATTGGTACACAAAACTAAACACAACACTACATACCTACATATATACACCTATCCTTCTTTTTATACATATATGCACACACATATATACTTAAACCTCCCTTTCTGTATGTATTATATTTGTGTGTTTGTGTATGTGTGTGTATATGCATACACACACATATATTCTGAAGAAGGACAATTACAGTGGGACTCTGCCTTTTTCATCTGTGCTCTTCAGTGCAGTACAGAGATGTAGCTAGGAATTTTGGCACTTGGGGTAAACAAAGTTGGGTTAGTATTGGTGGTATCTCACGTATGGGTACTTCTCTGCATGATTAATATAAACTAGACACAGTGATCATGGAAATTGAGGAGGCTGGCAACCTGGCAGGCTAGGATGTTCAAAGAAGATAAAGACAGAGAAAACTGAGCTAATTACTGAACTTATTAGAGGGGGAAAATTGACCAGGATTTCCACAGAAGACAAAAACAAGGAAAAGAACAAGATTGAATGAACTTTAAATGTGTTTATTAAAAAATATCATCAAAGGGAGAGCCTGAAAAATGTCACTAGGAATGGAGCAATATGTCAACTCCCTTTTCTAATCCTGTGCATCGAGAGGAACATGAAAAATAACAGTGAGTCTTTAAGAAGGTACTAAGAGATAGCTTAGTCTTCAGGGGGGAAAGCCGGAGAGGAAGAGATCTAGGCCCATTGATTTGGAGGAAATCCTTGGAGGTCATCAAGCCCAATCTTCTGATTTTACAGATGATGAAACTGAAGCCCAAAGAGGTTTAATAATTTGACTGAAGGGATATAGGTGATAAGTTGCAAAAATTATATTTAAACACAGGTTCTCTGTCTCTAAATACAGTACTTTTTCAATTCTACAATCCTAGTTGGGGAAATCTGAAGGAAATGGTAATTTAATCTGAGCATCAGAAAAAATGCAAAAAGTAACATTTATTAGATTATTCACTGATTTCACCAACTGGAAGAAATCTCCCTTGAGAACTTTAAGATGAGGCTAGAAAAACAATAGAAGCTTTAGGCAACAAAGCAATCCTATGCTAATTTCTAGGATAAAGAAAAATAACCAAAGTAATCATTTTTATCTGTAAACTAGGTTGTATTTCTAATCTCTGAGATCCAGTATTAGGGGAGAAATACCTCCATTGAGACTCACCTCATTGCCAGAATGGCTGGATTTAAATTTGAGGAAGGCAACATTTCCCCTACCAGGACATATAATTTGATATGCATGTACTCAAATTCATGTTTCCCTTCTGATATCTGCACTACTGTTAAAAACACTCCTGAGGTCTTGCTCCATTATCCTTTAGCATCATTTTATGCACAGACCCTTTTAGATATTCAGGTTAAATAGCTCCATAATAATATTGACAGCAAAATCACTTGGATCATTTCCATCTCACCCAGAGAGAGGTGCTTACATTCTCAATGTGGCTGCAATTTTGTGAAACTTCAATTTGTTCCTCAAGAGTTGCAAAACTCTAAATTAGAAGTCCCCTCCAACCCTAGTCAGCAGATGTTAATCTTTAAGCAGTACATCAGCATTCTCCATTTCTGTCCCTAAATTACCTGCCTATATTCTATTCCATGTTTCAAGTTTTCATTTTCAGCTCCACTTATGGTGGACATATATTTTGATTTATACCCTCAATAAATTTTGTTTACTAAGGAATCCCCTAATTCACAGCTGTTAAAAGGCTGGTTTCTTAACATGATATATTTAAAGTTGTCTAATTTTGCTAAAATGCAGGGGTTAAATATTTTGGCCTTCTTGTCTCCTACTTCCTCAAGTACTTTTTCTTTAATCTTTATTAGAGAAAGTGCCATTCAGATCCACCCCAAAATCCCCCAAAGAAAACAAAACCTTTAATAAACATTAAAATGTAATGAAAACTAGGATTATCCCTTCAAGGGGCATAATGGGACATTCTACCTGCTGATAGTTAGCTTGCCTACTGTCATTCTCATCTATTGCTAACATTCTTTTCCACAGTAGAAAATAATTTCCACTGAATTCTACTGAGTCACCCACACAGACTGCTCACTGTGGTTGTCATTTCCACAGCTAAAATCAGTGTATTATATTTTGTGAAAGAATGAACTGAAGTTCTGAAGCAACCCCAGTGGCCCTGATAATATGGTCTTTCAACTTCTTTGGCATGGAAGCTGGGAAAGAAAGAGGTAAAGAAAAGTATTTTTGGAGAAAGGAGAGGGGAGTGCATAAAACCTGGATAAAGAAAGGAGATTTGGGATTGGTGACTTAGATAATTACAAGAATGGATGCTCCTTTCTGTATGTGCTTCAGCTTTTTGATTCTATACCCTGTCACATTCAACATTTTAATGTATTACTCTCTTTTTATGTAGTAGACAAGCTTATTGAATGTATAGATGACACAAAGTTGGGAAAGAAGAAACAAAGACAAAGCCTTCCCTCTAGGAGCTTACAATCAGCTGTACACTAGCCATGGTACCACCTATCTGCCTAATCTAAAGAATTAAAACAGTCTTTGCACTCAAAAAATTTGCATTTTAATTAGGAGAGAGAATACACAAAAAAAGTTTTTAAAAAAGCTATGATCCTCTTGGGCAGCTAGGTGGCACAATGGATAAAGCCCTGGATTCAGGAGGACCTGAGTTCAAATCCGGCCTCAGACATTTGACACTTACTAGCTGTGTGACCCTGGACATTGCCCCAAAAAAAAAAAAAAAAAAAGAGAAACATATGATCCTCTTGATAGTAAAGATTTGGTTTAATATTTTTGACTTACAATTGAATTTCCCCATTATTTTTGTAGTAATTCAACCTAAATTATTTCGATGCTTGTTCTCTTAAATCTTCTTTAATACCTAGTAACCTTATTAAATTATATCATCTTATTTTTTGAGTTTTAATATGTTCAATCTCTATAATGATCATGAAATAATTTAAATTTAAAAAATCTTTATCTATATCTCCTCTTATGCATAAAAATACCTCTCTTACACTATTGGCTGATTTCTCTCTGCCCAGAAAATTGTTTAAGTCTCATCAGCATAAAACAAAAAAAAACAACAAAACAAAGAACAAAAACAACCTTTCATCAATTCATTTTCTCCGCCCTTTTACTGCCAAACTTTTAGAAAGAACAATATAAATTTTCTGTGCTTTCATTCTATCCACTCTTCATTCCTCTTATCCTCCTAGACTGCTAGGTACCACTTGACACTTGAAAGGTATTTATTGTCTTTAGTATTAATCTTATTAGTTAATATTATACAGCTTATTTTGGATTTTATTGTTTCCTGAAACTATTCCCATAGCCTTTAGTAAAGACATTTAATAACATGGAGATCCAAAATACTCCCTCTATAAACCTGAAGTATAATCTCCCACTAATACTCATTGGTTTTTTTTCTTTTTGTGTTTTTTTTTTGAGCTGAATGGGGACAGAATACACAGCCATAAGGAACACCAATGGCTAATGCAACTCACAGCTCCAGAAATATAGGTCCTCAAAGTCCTTTCTCTCCTATGGAGACCTCAAAAAACTCCCACCTGGTTATCATATTTCTCCTAAGTAAGTTGCTCCCCTAGGTTTCCAAGGGTCTGCTCCTCTCTGGAGCTCAGTTCTTCATTGCCAAAGCTAATTCTTTCTTGAATCCATATTTAGCCTCTTCTTTCATGCCGTAGACTATGCTTCCTGAAGCTAATTCTGGTCTTATGTGACTGACTCACTATCTACACATCTGGGGTATTTGTCTCTCTTCTTTGTACTATACCATGAATTCTCTTAAACTGACTCCTTAGCACTGTTGCTAGAAGTCATAGCCAGTGGAGGAGGTATTTTACCTCACAACTTCATGGTGTCTGGAATATCTCCAAGGATTAGACTATGTTCAAGCTGGATTCATTCCAGGATTAGCAATTTAAATGTCTCAAGGGAATATTGTCAATTTTTAGGGCCAGGAATAACTGTTTCCTTTCTAATTCACTCAAAGGACGTGTTTCTGCCTATAAAGAGATAACTTTGCTCATCGCTGCTTCTTTACAGTTAGTTTAACACCTTTTTGTTGAACTGCTTTCTTTAATTAGGTCCTGAGTTTTCACGTACTAATTCTCTGAGGCACAGAACACATGCAACCTGGGGCTCAAGTCTTGGCAATTAGGTAATATTCTCCTCATGGATGGAGAGAATGATTACTTGGTTCTTTGTATCTGTGTAAGAGTCACAGTTGGTGACTGTGGTGAGAGCTTGGGGAAGGAGAACTTTTTTTCTCCTAGTTTCTGGCTTTGAAAAAGGATACTTGTGATTCTGGAACTCTTCAAGGAAAGGCCCTCAAAGGGAGAGAAATACCTAGGAAAGAAGCTGATATATACAGGATCTGGAGTCTTGAGTATGTTCCTCTTTCTTGCACTAGAGTCTTTGGGATTTCTTCCTTGGGTAACAGATATGGAATATTCTCTCTCCCTCTCTCTCTCTCTCTCTCTCTCTCTCTCTCTCTCTCTCTCTCTCTCTCTCTCTCTCTCTCTCTCTCTCTCTCATCTTACTCCCTATGGGAAAGCTCATTTGCTCTAGGAATTGTCTGGTATATTATATACCATGTTACTTCTAAAATGTCTTTTTGATACAAGATTGGATAAATGGATTAATTTGTTATTCAGTATTGGTGATGGTATTTGTTTAACTAGCATTTTATGGGAAGGGAATTAAACCTGAAGATTTGCTTTGAGAACTCTTTCTGTTGAGGAATAGCAAGTATGGAAAGTGGCTTAAATGTAAAAATTATTTTGGTGATACTAACAATACTTAAGGGGACATATAGATAGAATTCTTGTTTGAACCCTCTCTAAAGAGAACAGAATAGCCAATTTCAGGTCCTAAATTTTCTGACCCCCTTTAGGGAGAGATGAAAGTCTCTCTTGCAGAGGGAAGGAGGAAACTTAAGAAATATCTATTCATGTCTCCCTAAGAGTTATATTTAGATAAATTCACATGGACATACATAACCTTCTTGGATAATACAACACACACATAATACATACTTGAATAACACTACACACACACACACACACACACACACACATTATATATACTCAACACAGTAGTTTAGAGGGTATGTTTTTATTTTCTTTTTGAAACATTTTAATTTATTATGTATTTATTCTTTTCTTTTTAAATGTTGAGTTCCATATTATTTTCCTCCCTTCTAAATGTTTTCCTACCCACTGAGAAGGCAAGCAATATGATATCAATTGTACAGGTGAAATCATGCAAAATACATTTCCATATTAGCAATATTCCCAAAATAAAACAAGAAAAATAAAGTGAGAAAATTATACTTTGATATAAACTCAGAGTTTGTCAGTTCTCTTTTTGGAGATGGATAGAATTATTTTTCAATATAAGTTCTTTACAATTGTCTCAGATCATTGAATTGATCACCACAGTAGCATTCCATCAAAATCATAAGCCACAACTTGTTTAGTTATTCTCTAATTGATGACGATTCCCTCAATCTCCAATTCTTTTCTACCACAAAAAGTTGCTATAAATAGTTATGTACATATAGGACTTTTCCTTTTTCATTGATCTTTTGGGTGTATAGGTCTAGTAGTAGTAGTATTGCTGCGTCAAAGGACATGTACCAATTTGTAGTCATTTGTGCCTAGTTCCAAATTCTTCTCCAGAATGGTTGTACCAATTCATAACTACATCAGCAGTTTATTAGTATACTTATTTTCCCACATTCCCTTCAGTATTTATCATTTCTGATACATGTTAGGACATACCTCAGAGTGGTTTTAATTTGTCTTTCTCTAATTGATAATGATTTAGAGCATTTTTTTTGCAGAGAAATGAGGGTTAAGTGACTTACCCAGTGTCACACAGCTAGTTAAGTGTCAAGTGTCTGAGTCTGGATTTGAACTCAGGTCCTCCTGAATCCATGGCCAGTGCCACTGCACCACTTAGCTGCCCCAGTATTTTTTCATATTACTATAGATAATTTTAATTTCTTTTGAAAACTACCTGTTTTCATCCTTTGACCATTTATCAGTTAGAAAATGGCTCTTATTTCAATGTTTGACTTGGGCTTTAAATTCTCTATATTTAAGAAATGAATGCTTTATCAGAGAAACTTGCTGTAATTTTTTTATATTACTTCATCCTTTATGGTACCTTTTAGCAAAATGGAGTTTCCCTAATTATCTCTTTTAAATAGGTCTATTTTGTTTTTGCTTTATCTGAAATCACAATTCCTATCCCTCTCTTTTTAATTTCAGATGAAGCATATTATATCCCTCCAGTCCTTTATTTTTATTTTGAAATTTTTAAAATTTATTTTCAATTTTTTTAAGTGAGGCAATTGGGGTTAAGTAACTTGCCCAGGGTCACACAGCTCGTAAGTGTTAAGTGTCTAAGGCTGGATTTGAACTCATGTACTCCTGACTCCAGGGCTGGTGCTCTATCCACTGTGCCACCTAGCTGCCCCTTTGAATTTTTATTTTACCAAATTTCATGTAAAAACAAATTTTGACATGATTAAAAAAAAAACCCAAACAACTTTGTGTTCTAAATTCTCTTTTTTCCTCCCTCCCCCCAAGAACTGAAGCAATTCAATATAAGGTATACATGAGTAGTCATCCAAAACATTTCCACATTAGCCAAGTTGTGAAAGAAAACAAAAACAAAACTTTAGATAAATGAACTGACACAAAATTATGCTTCAATCTGTATTCAGATACCATCAGTTCTCTTTCTGTATATGGATTGCATTTTTCATAAGTTGTTCAGAGTTGTCTTGGATCATTGCATTGCTGAAAATAGCCAAGTCATTCACAACAGATCATCTTATGATATAGCTGTTATTTTGTATACAGTACCCTTCACTTTGCATCAGTTCATGCAGGTCTTTCCAGGTTTTAGTGAAAGCATCATCTTCATCATTTTTATAGTAAACTACATTTATATGGTACTTTAAAGAGAAATGTCCTTACAATAAACCCATGAGGTTAATTATTGCAACAACAGTAATAGATAACATTTATATTGTAACTTATATCTGACAATTTTCTACACAATAGCCCAGCAAAGTAAGTACCATACATTTTATCTTCATCAATCAACCATCATCAATCAACCCTCCTCCTCAATCAATCCTCATCTTCATCCAATCATCATCAGTCAATCCATCAATCCATCCATCAATCAATTCATCAACCAATCAATCATCATCTTATATTGCTCTTGACTCAGTTTCAAAATTTTTCGCAATTACTATTGCTGTGTATCCCTCCAACCTATTCCCTAACCATGATATTCACTCTATTTTCTATCTTCTTTTGCCATATCCCTCCTCAAAAGTTTTTTGCTTCTGACTGCCCCTCCCCCAATCTGCCTTCTCTTCTTTCACTGCTCCCCCCTTATTCCCTTCCCTTCCTACTTTCCTGCAGGGTTAGATAGATTATTCTATTAAGTGCATATGTTATTACCTCTTTGAGCCAATTCTGATGAGCACAAGGCTCACTCAATCCCCCCCACTTCACCCATCTTCCCCTCCACTCCTTAGCTGTTTCTTGCTTCTTTTATGTGAGATACTTTACCCCATTCCACCCCTCCCTTTTCCTTTCTCCCAGTGCATTCCATTCTCACTCCTTAATTTTATTCTTTGTAAAGATATCATTCCTTCATATCCAACTCTCACCTGTGCCCTCTATCTAAATATACTCTATCCACCTGCCCTAATAATGAGAAAATTCTTATGAGTTACAAGTATACTCTTTCCATGTAGAAATGTAAACAGTCCAACTTTTTAATATCCCTTATGATTTCTTTTTCCTGTTTACCTTTTTATGCTTTTCTAGGGTCTTGTATTTGAAAGTTGTTATTTATTTATTTATTCGTTTATTAAGCTCAGGTCTTCTCTACATCTCTTACCTTTGAATTCCCATTTTTCCCCTGAAAGATTATACTGAGTTTTGCTGGGTAGGTGATTCTTGGTTATAATTCCAATTCTTTTGCCCTCTAGAATATTATATTCAAAGCCCTCCAATCCTTTCATGTAGAAACTGCTAGATTTTCTGTTATCCTGACTGTGGTTGCACCATACTTGAATTAGTTCTTTCTGGCTACTTGCAATATTTTATCTTTAACCTGGGAGTCCTGGAATTTGGCTATAGTACTCCTGGAGGTTTGCTTTCTGAGATCTTTTTCAGGAGGTGATTGGTGGTGTGTTAAGATAATGGAGTTTGGTAGACACCCAGGGGTCTGACTTGATTGACTTAGTGGTGTTTTAATTGGGTGTGAATGAGGAACCACTAAGTACCCACTTAAAGGAGTGTTCTCAAGAGGTTATGGACTGCTGTATCAGCAGAAGACTGCTCTCAGCCAATCAACTTGAAGAGCCTCCCATTTCTGGGAGGAAGACATGAAGTAGGAAGGGGACACTGGTTGAGGGTTTACTTCCTCTTCGGTTCCGGACATTGGTTTGGTGGCAGGACTTCAAGTGGTTGATTAGGGAGGCTAGGATTTCCATGCTATAAGGAATCTGATCTCAATCTTTCTCTCTCTTTACTATCTTATCCTTTAATGAACACTTAAAGCCTGGTGAATTTATCAGTGATTTTAGCCAGTTTCCCCCCAAAACTGGGGGGACAGATTAAAACTCACATTTAGAATTTTAAAATACACAGAGGATTCTTTCAATTTCTATTTTACCCTCCACTTCTAGAAGATCAGGGTAATTTTCCATGATGATTTCTTGGAAGATGATGTATAAACGCTTTTTAGATCATGCTTTTCAGGTAGTCTAATAATTTTCAAATTATCTATCCTGGATCTATTTTCCAGGTCAGCTGTTTACCAATAAAATATTTCACATTACCCTCTATTTTTTCATTCTTTTGGTTTTGCTTTATCGTGTCCTGATTTCTCATAGTCATTATCTTCCATTTGCTCAGTCCTAATTCTTAAGCAATTATTTTCTTCAGAGAGCTTTTGTATCTCCTTTTCCATTTGGCTTTTCAAGCTGCTGACTCTTTTTTTCATGACCATCCTGCATCAGTCTCATTTCTATTTCCATTTCTTTTTCTACCTCCCTTACCTTATCTTCAAAGTCCTTTTTGAGCACTTCTTTGGTTTGAGGCCAATTCATATTTTTCTTGGAAGCTTTAGATGTAGGATATTTGACTTTGTTAACTTCTTCAGAGGGTATATTTTGATCTTTGTCAGCAAAGAAACTTTCTAGTGTCCACATATTTTTTTTCTGACTGCTCATTTTGCCAGTCTATTTCTTGAATTTTAACTTCTTCTTAAAGTGGGGAACTGCTTCCAGGGCACATTGTCCTAAACTTCATGGGGTCCCAGGTGGTAGATTTAAGGAGAAGCATGTTCTACACTCCCCTAACCTGTGCTCTGTTCTGTAAGTAGTCACAGGCCTGCTTACTCTTTAACCTGGGAATAGAATTTTTTTCACTGTAAATGCAAGCTTGGGTGTGCCTGTGACTCTCCCCAAATTGGTCCCCCCACTCAAGACTGTTTCCTGCTACTGAGCACAGGCAACACAACAGAGTTCCACCTCAGCCCCAGCAGAGACCCCTGCAGTCTCTGCCTGACCCACCTCTCAACCTGCTCAATGATCAATAAGAGGAGTTTCAGAAGTAGCTGCTGCTTCAGCTAATTCCAAGACTCAGAAGCCTGAATCTCTGTGGCTGGGGCTAGATCTATGCAGGCAGGGTCTGGATCTGCACTGCACTCTTACCCCAATGCAACAGATCCTTCCTGATGACCTTCTAAGTTGTTTTTGTCTGGAAAATTATCTCACCCCATCCTTTTGTGGGTTGTGCTGCTCCAAGAATTATCTTATGGAATTATTTGAAGAAATTTGGAGAGATTTGGGGGAGAGCTCTGAGGAGTCACTGCCTGTCCTCCACCATCTTAGCTCTACCCAGGTTGTTCCTAGCCCTTTATTTTAATTCTGTCTCCATCTTTCTGTTTCCAGTGTATCCCTTATTGACAACATATTGTTGGATTCTGTTTTCCAATCCATTCTGCTATCTGCTTCCATTTTATGGGTGAGCTCATTGCCTTCACATTCACAATTATGATTACTGTATTTTTTCCTCCAAACCATTTTCTACTCTTTCTACTTCTCTTTCTTTTTATCTTGTCACTTCTCAAAAGTGTTTTTGTTTCTAACTACTGATTTACTTAATCTGCCCACTTGTTTGTAATCCTCGCCCCTTCTCTTTATTATTTTCTCCTTCTATTTACTCATTGGGTAATTTATATAACTGAATGTGTTTGTGCATATATATTCTTTTCTTTTTTGAAACATGATGAGAGTGAGGTACAAGAATTACCATCTAATTTTCCCATTCACTATAAAAGCTCTTTCTTGTGAACCTCACTTATGTGAGAAAAATTCCCCTCTTCTATCTCTACCCCTTCCTTTCAGTACATCCCACTTTGTCATCTCATCATTTTTTTGGGGGGGGGAGATCATTCTAACATCATTGACTCATACCTATGCCTTCTGTTTATGTGCACTCCTTCTAACTGATGTAATAACGATAAAATTCATAGGAATTACATGTATCTTCTTCCCATATAAGAATACAAACTAGTTCTTTATTGAGTCCTATGTTGATATTTTTATGCTTCTCTTGAGTATTAGCCTTGGGTCTTTTCATTATAAATGCACGAGTGTCCTATATTTAATTAAATATCCATTTCATCCTGTAGGTTTTTTTTCTTGTTTGTTTACTTTATTTTGTTTTGTTTTTTGAGGCAATTAGAGTTAAATTACTTCCCCAGTGTCACACAGCTAGCAAGTGTCAAGTGTCTGAGGCCAGATTTGAATTCCAGGGCTGATGCTCTGTCTACTGCACCACCTAGCTGCTCCTTGTGCAAACTAGCTGCCCCCTGTAGTTTTACACTAAGTTTTGCTGGGTAGGTAATTTTAGGTTGTAATCCTAGCTTCTTTGCCTTCTGGAATATTATATTCCAAGCCCTTTGCTCCTTTAAGTGGAAGCTACCAAATCTTGGATGAACCAGACTGTGGGTCCAGGATATTTGAATTATTTTTTTCTGTGCAATTTGGCTATTATATAACTGAGAATTTTCATTTGGGGATCTCTTTCAGAAGGTGATGGACGAGTCCTTTAATTTCTATTTTATCCACTGCATCTAAGATATTAGGACAGTTTTTCTTGATAAGTTCTTGAATTATTATATCTATTCCCTTTCTTTCATCATGGCTTTTAGGTATTCCAATAATTCTTAATTTCTCTTTCCTCAAATTATTTTCATGGCAGTTCTTTCATTGAAATATTTTACATTTTCCTCTTTTTTTCATTATTTTGACTTTGATTGTTCCTTGATGTCTCACAGAGTAATTAGTTTCAATTTTTTAAATTCTAATTTTCAAGAAATTATTTTATTTAATGAGATTTTGTATTTCTTTCCCCATTTTTCCAATGTTGCTTTTTAAGGAGTTCTATTTTTCAGCAAATTTTTGTACTTCCTTTTTCCTTTGGCCTATTCTGCTTGTTAAGGAGTACACATCTTCAACGATTTTTTTTTTTACCTTTTTTACCAGTAAGCCAATTTTTTTTTTTGCTTTCAATTTTTTACGTTCATTTTTATTAATCTCTCTTTTGAGTTTCAGAATATCCATTTTTGCTAATTGGGATTTTTTTTTAGAATTTTATTTTTCCCCAATTACATGTAAAAACAATTTTAACATCAATTTTTAAACTTTGTGTTCCAAATTTTCTTCTCCCCATGCCCCCATTTAAGAAGCAAGCAAATCCACATAAGTTATGCATTTATACCCTTTAACCTAGTAATGCCACTACTAAGTCTATATCCCAAAGAGATCATAGAAAAAAGAAAAGGAACCATATGTACAAAAATATTTATAGCAGCTCCTTTGTGGTGGCAAAATATTAGAAATTGAGGGGATGCTCATTAATTGGGGAATGGCTGAACATGCTGTGGTATATGAATATAATGGAATACTATTTTGCAGTAAGAAATGATGAGCAGGTAGATTGCAGAAAAAAAACAAACCCTGGAAAGACTTAAGGGGTCTAATGCTGAGTGAAGTGAGCAAAACCAGGAGAACATTGTACATTGTAACAACTACTGTGAAAGACTTGGCTCTCTTCAGCAGTGAAATGACCCAAGACAATTCCAAACAACTCATGATGGAAAATGTTCTATACATCCAGAAAACAGAACGGTGGATTTTGAATGCAGTTTGAACCATACTTTTTCTACCTTTTGGTTGTTTTATTTTCTTTTTTGAGGTCTTTCCTTGTGTTCTGATTGTTCTTGAACAACATGACTAATGCAGAAATATGTATAATATGATTGTACATATATAACCTTTATCAGATTGCTTTATGTCTTGGGGAGGGGGGAAGGAAGGGAGAGAGGGAGAAAAGTTTGGAACTCAAAAAGTTATGAAAACAAATGGTGAAGGCTATTTTTACATGTAACTGGAAAATAATAAAATACATTTATGATTAAAAAAATAAGGGACAGCTAGATGGTGCAGTGGATAAAGCACCGGCCCTGGAGTCAGGAGTACCTGAGTTCAAATCCGGCCTCAGACACTAAACACTTACTGGCTGTGTGACCCTGGGCAAGTCACTTAACCTCAATTGCCTCACAACCCCCCCCCCAAAATAAGTTATGCATATGTAGTCGTGCCAAACATTTCCATATTATTCAGGTTGTGAAAGAAAACAGATTAAAACCCTCAAGAAAAAAAAATAAAAAAAATGCTTCAATTTTCATTGAGACAACATCAATTCTTCTTCTGGAGGTGGATCACACTTTTCATCATAAGTCCTTCAGTGTTGGTCTTGGAACATTGTATTCCTGAGAATAGCCATGTCCTTCACAACTGAATATCTTATAATACTGCTATTACTTTGTAAACAGTACATTTCACTTTGCATCAGCTTATGTAAGTCTTTTCAGGTTTTTCTGAAAGCATCCTGCTCATCATTTCTTATAGCACAATTGTATTCCATCATAATCACTTAGCATAATTAGTCCAGCCATTCCCCAATTGATGGGCATTCCCTCAATTTCAAATTCTTTGCCACCAGAAAAGAATAAATGCCATAAATGCCTTTGTACATATATATCCTTTAACTTTTTGTTTTTTTATCTCTTTTTGGATACTGACCTAGTATTGTTATTACTAGATGAAAAAATGTGCAAGATTTTATAGCCCATTGGTCACAGTTCAAGATTGCTCTACAGAATATTTGAATCAGTTCACAACTCCATCAACAGTACATTAATGTCTCATTTTTTTCCCATGTGCTACAACACTTGTCATTTCCCTCTTTTGTCCTATTATAAATATAAAACAGGTATAAGGTAGTACCCCAAAAGTGTTTTGACTTGCATTTTTCTAACCAAATTTGATTTGAGGGATTTTTTTTTATTATGGTTTTAGATAGCTTAGATTATTTCTTAAAACTGTTCATATATTTTGATCATTTATCAACTGGGGAATGGCTGTTATTTTAGTAAATTTGATTCAGTTTGACAAATGAAGCCTTTATCAGTAAAACAAAAAAATTCACATTTAATATTGCTAACTGTATTTCCCTCCAACATATTCCCTAACCACACTGTTTGCTTTATTCATTATCTCCTTTCACCCTGTCCCTTCTCAAAAGTGTTTTGCTTCTGACTGACCCCTCCCCCAATTTATCCTCCCTTCTATCATCCCCCTTTATCCCTTTCCTGTCCTACTTTTCTGCAGGGTAAGATAGATTACTATACTCAATTGAGTGTGTATGTTATTCCCTTTTTTAGCCAATTCTGATGAGAGTAAGGTTCATTCACTCCCCAGAATGCTCCCCATCATACCCTCTGCTGTATAAGCTTTTTATTACTTCTTTTATGTGAGATACTTTACCCCATTCTACCTCTCCCTTTTCTTTACTCCAAGTGCATTCCTCTCTCACTCCTTAATTTTATTCTTCTAAAAGATATCATACCTTCATATTCAACTCTCACTTGTGTCTAAATATACTCTATACAGCTACCTTAAAAATGAGTAATTTCTTAGGAATTATAAAATACCATCTTCCCATATAGGAATGTAAACAGTTTAACTTTTTAATATTCCTTATGATGTCTTTTTCCTTTTTTCCTTTTTATGCTTTTTCTTGAGTCTTGTATTTGAAAGTTAAATTTTATATTCAGCTCAGGGATTTTCATTAAGACTGCCTGAAAATACTGACTTTCATTGAATTCCCATTTTCTTTTCCTTGAAGGATTATACTCAGTTTTGCTGGGTTTGTGATTGTTGATTATAATCCCAGTTCCTTTGCCCTACAGAATATCATATTCCAAGCCCCTTATGATACTTAAATGTAGAAACTGCTAAATCTTGTGTTATCCTGATTGTAGCTCCACAATACTTGAATTGTTTCTCTCTGGCTGCTTGCAGCATTTTCTTCTTGACCTGGGAGCTCTGGAATTTGTATGTAATATTGCTGGAAGATTTCATTTGGTGATCTTATTCATGTGGTGATTATTGGATTCTTTCAATTTATATTTTACCTTCTGGTTCTAGAATATCATGGCAATTTTCCCTGAAAACTTCTTGGAAAATGATTTCTAGGTTACTTTTTTTCTGATCAGGTAGTCCAATAATTTTCAAATTCTTTCTCTTTGATCTGTTTTCCAAATCAGGTGTTTTTCGAATGAAATTTTTCACATTGTTTTCTATTTTTTTCATTCTTTTGATTTTGCTTTATTGTTTCTTGATTTCTCATAAGGACATTGGTTTCTATTTGCTCAATCCTAATTTAAAAAAACAAAAAACAAACCAAGTTTCTTCAGATAGCTTTTGTACCTCTTTTTCCATCTAGTCAATTTGGCTTTTTAAGGTATTGTTTTCCTCACTAGCTTTTTGTACCCCTTTTGACATTTGGCCTAGTCTGTTTTTAAGGGGTTATTTTCTTCTGTATTTCTCCTTTACCAAGCTATTGACTTTTTTCATGATTTTCTTGCATCACTCTCATTTCTCTTTCTAATATTTCCTCTATGTGTCTTACTTTATTTTCAAAATCCTTTTTGAGATCTTCTATGGTCTGAGACCAATTCATATCTTTGTTTGAAACTTTGGATGTAGGAACTTTGGCTTTGTTATCTTCTTCTGAGGGTATATTTTGATCTTCCTTTTCACCAAAGAAATGATCTATGGTCAGCATTTTTTTCTGTTGCTCATTTTCCCAGCCTATTTCTTGACTTTTAAGTCTTTGTTAAAGTGAGGCACTTCTTCCAGAGTGGAGGGTGCACTGTTCCAAGCTTCAGGGGGGTTGTGTAACTGTTTTCAGAGATACTTCTAGAGATTTGCAAGTTTTTATTTCTTCCAAGGTGGTATGATGTAAGGAGAGTTAAGTTTACTACTCTCCTGGCCTATGCTCTGGTCTGCAAGCAAGCACACACCTGTTTTGTCTGCCCTGGAACTATGAATAGAGTCCTATTCCCCTGTGGCTGCAAGCTCTGGTGAGCCCAAGCTTCTTTGTTGGAGCCCCTAGACATGAGTAAAAATTTAAGT
Organism: Dromiciops gliroides; assembly: GCF_019393635.1. Lineage (NCBI taxonomy): Eukaryota > Metazoa > Chordata > Mammalia > Microbiotheria > Microbiotheriidae > Dromiciops > Dromiciops gliroides. The sequence continues at coordinate 556,351,607 of NC_057861.1, forward strand.
TTCATTTACCTCTTCCTGAAGTGCTGACATGAGAGCATAATGAGAGCATAATGAACAAAAGAGTAGAACAAAAAAATTTGATCCTCTTCGAAGTCAAAAGGATCATCCAGGAATGAACAGAAAGTGGTTGTAGTGCTATAGAACCCTCTTCTCTTTACAAAATCCCTATTTTTGGGGGGTGAGGCAATTGGGGTTAAGTGACTTGCCCAGGGTCACACAGCTAGTAAGTGTTAAGTGTTTGAGACCGGACTTGAACTCAGGTCCTCCTGACTCCAGGGCCGGTGCTCTATCCACTGTGCCACCTAGCTGCCCCAATGTCCCTATTTTTGGAAAACACACAGAGAGATATATGCATATACACATGTGATCTTCCTTTCTTTAGAAATAGAATGATCAAAACTATGTATTCAGTTTCCTAAAACTAAAAATCTGAAAATGTTATCATCATATTTTAGTTCATTTTAAATTGCCAGGCTTTTTTTACAGCTAAAGTTTTCAGAGAGATAAAATGTAGTATTAAATTGCTCTTTGCCTAGGATGGAGTTGTGGTTAGGGAGGTTCTAGGGCACAGGTTGAAAAAAGCAAGCGCTATTCAATTATGAATACAAGACTCAAAAAGCAAAGTCAGTGAGAAAAGTTCCCTAACCAGGAGACAGAATAGGAGTAGGATTTGAACTTTTGATGTAGGGTAAAAAATACTTATTTAATAGAGCAGTGTAGAAGCTTGATTGAAAGTGAAATGTTACATTTAGCCAAAGTGTGTTAGAAAAACCAAGGAAGAGCAAATCAAAACAACAGCAAGAGTATCATTGATCAACAACTTCTTGCATTTCTCTACAGCAGATATATTGGTAGTCATATCCCTTTCATGAATACATTATAGGACATTTATTTAGTATTATAAAGTTTGGAAAATAATCTGCATATGTTTTCATATTTGCTTTTTAATAATAATCTGGTTAGGTAGATAGGAAAATTTTGGCTTAGGGAGATTGAATGACTTGCCCACTAGCACCCAGGCAATATTGTGTGTCAGAGGTAGAGATACAAATGTATATCTTCCTGTATCCAAGTCCAGCACTCTGTCCATAATATCATGCTGGCTCCAATGGATAAATGCTGTCAGATGCCAAGATGTTTAGAGTTAAAATTTTTCTACAAAGACAAAAATAAACCAATATATCAAATTGTATATGTTTATGTGTGTTTTTTGGGTTCTTGTGAGATTAATCTTAGTTCACTGATCTTAGATAATCTTAAAGTGAGTAAAATCTTTATTGTTGCACCAGTTGGTTATCAAAAGTTTTATGAATTTGTAGTTGCAGTTTTACATAATATGTTAGTCTTATGGATGGAAATCTATACATTTAATGCTTGACTAATGGTGCATTGCCATGGAAACATGTCTTCAGAGCAAAAGGGAAAGTGAAAAACTCATAGTACCTGCCCCTTTCATTGAAGCCTTCATTATTAATTGAAAACATTCTACTCTCTATTTCAGAATCCCATCTATTCTATGCTGTTCCATCATAGGCCCAGGTGCCCAGTAGTGGTAAACAATCTTAGGTTGAATATCCTAAATAATATGGAGCTTAGATAGCAATGCTTCATAACAGCTACCAACATGGAAAAGAGCCATGGAACATAGGGAGATATTTGAATTTCTATTTTAATTTCAGGGCACAATTAAAATATCTGGCAAATATCTCAATATCAAGATTGTTTGGAGAAACAACATGCAGACCTTTATGTTCAATGTTTCTCTCTTGCCAACTTCTATTGTCTTCCCACGTGACCTATTTTAACATTTTGGCTAGATAAAACATTGCCAAGACATTTTGCTGTAGGTGTCTTTGGCCAATATACCCAGTAATGTTCAAAATTTGATAAGAATCTATTGTGATTTTCTAGTTTCACATTGCTAACAGCACTCATTTCTCATTTGGCTTTGACAGGTTAGCAAGTGTGAATCTGGACGTGGGAGAATAAAACAAAATCAACTTGCAGAGGCTAGCATCAGCTGTTATGATTCCACAGAAAAGTACACCCTTTTCCAGTGGGGAAGAAGGGCAAGACAATATTTTTAAAAGGCTAAGGAAAGGTAAAATGCAATAATACTAAGGTACAGTAATACTTATTAAGGTGCACTTTACTTACTTGCGGGTCATTTTTTTTCAGGTAAATAGCAGCCTTTATTTTACTTCACACACACAAAATGCAGAAGATATAAAGAACTTGTGAGAGCCTATAAACAAATATAGACAATATAAAAATGTATTCATAGTTGCTTATAAACAGTTTTCATAGCTTTTCTCCCTTTGTGAGTCCTACTTTCCCCAGGATCCCCAAGTCTAGAACTTGGGATTGACAGAGGGACCAATACCTTGACATTCTAAGTGAGTCATGGAAATCAATTCTGAAGCAACATCTTCTATCTAGAATAAAGGAAAGGGATAAAGAAAGAGTGAGAGGGGGAATAGGGAAAGAAAAGGAGAAAGACAGAAAGAAAGTGTGTGAAAGGGGAAGGAAAGAAGGAAGGAAGAAAGGAAGGAAGGAAGGAAGGAAGGAAGGAAGGAAGGAAGGAAGGAAGGAAGGAAGGAAGGAAGGAAGGAAGGGAGGAAGGGAGGAAGGGAGGGAGGGAGGAAGGAGAAGATAAAGGAGAGTAAAGGGAAAGAAGGAGGAGGAAAAATAATGAAAGAAATAATTTGATCTTTTTTTTCTCTTTTAAGGAACATAAAAGGAAGTTTCAGTTATCTGAAAATTTTATTTACGTGGTATAAACACCTAGTTTCCAGACAATGCCACATATATGAGGTATTACTATATATGATTAGAAGAGAATGCTAAAGGAGCTCTTTCCCCTGTTCATTCTTCTCTTAGGCAAACATAATCAAATTGAAACATGACCATTTAACAAGTTTTTTTTCCCTGAAATAAAACTTGTACTTTAATTTAGAAGTCAGAAAAATGTAGGTATTGTTCTGAGGTAAAGCTAAATTTTAATGATAGACTTTATTATTTGTATGACTCAAGTAAACATTCCTGAGATATATTTCATGCATATTGTCAAGGCTTCTTACCTTTTCCTTGCCTATTCCCTGCCAGACCCTTTTTCTTTTCCTTTCTTTCTGAGATTAAAAAAAAAGTCTCCTGCTTCACAGTTTTTCCTTGGGCTTACTTTGGGTTTAATAACTTTTATGCTCCTACCTTTATATCCTTAAGTATGTGCTAATACTCCTATACGCACTTAAAACAATTTTGAGGATAGAAAGATGGATTGCACTGCAAACTCTTCATGTCACCAATGCAGCCCTATTTCCTTCCTTCATTATTGCCAAATACTCTCCCACTCTACCCTTTGTTGCAGATGGTGACTAGGATCAGAGATATTTGTAAAACATTTTGCAAACTTTAAAATGCTTTGTAAATGATAGCTATTATTTTAGAACATGTGTATTATTTATAAATATGTAAAGGCAGATGTATTAGGGGTTTAAATGTGTTAAAATATTACAATAAATATTTTGAATGATTAAAAAAGTTGGAAGTCATGACCTTATAATACATACATACATTTGATTACCTTCACCCGATAAATACATTTGATTACCATCAACCCCAGACCTTGCCTATAGCCAGCCCCCTCGAACCTGACTGCACTTCTGATTTTGGCCATTTCTATCTCTTGAGATATTTTTACTAATGCTAGCTCTTTTAGCTAGGTGACTAGTAGCCACAGCTATAAGCCTTGCCTTCTGACATTGCTATGCTTACTAAACCTCCTCATCCAAGATCAATATCCCACATACCTTTGCTTACAGTAGTAGGTTCTAATCCCATCCTTTGTCTCATGTCCTCTGCTATAATAGTCTAGATGAAATCTTCAGAGTACAAAAGAGTCACCAGAAGCTGCAGGCTTGTTCTGAAGCTGAGCTGTGAACCATGGTGGGTAACTTAGTCAAGAGGAATTCACTGAACTATATCATCATGTAGTGTCTTTGATTCATAATCTCATTGAATACCCCTCTCCTGCTCTAAGTAAATATTTTATTAATTTTTAATGACCTACCCATGTCTCATTTTGTTCCAACATAAAAAATAAAATAACAGAAAATTGGCCCGAGTAAGACATAGCCTCAGAACATAAAATAACCTGAAAGAGGATGTCACAAGAGGCTGGGGAGAACTGGAAAAAGCATCCTGCAAAAAGTAGAATGTGAACTGAGTCCTGAAGGAAATTATGAGATGTGGTAAAGAAAGAGTATGATTTAGGCATGAAGAAAAGCCAGTGAAATGACAAGAGACGAAGTTCCCTGTGTGAGGAACAGCAAATAAGGCCAGTATGGCTGTACTGTAAGTGTGTGAAGGAAAGTAATATATAATAAGGTTGGAAAATGAGTCTTGGACCAAGGAGGATGAGATCAGGTTGTGGAGAAATTTAAATGATAAAGAGTTTATAATTAATCATAGACAAGATAGGGAGTCACTAAAATTTATTGAGTAGGGGATTGACATGATCATACTTGTAAGTGAGGAGAATTGCTTTGGCAGAATTACTTTAGTAGTTGCTGAATTGTAGCAGGCAGAGACTTGAGACAAGGAGACAAGTTAGGGGCTATTATAAAAGCCTAACTGATAGATAAAGAAAGTGGTGGCTAGGTGAATAGAGGGGAGAGGGAAGATTCAAGAGATGTTGTAGACATAGAACCATTTTTTGGCAAACAATTATGATGGGTGAATGAAAATCATTCGAGGATAACATTGAGGTGGGGGACTTGGGTGATTGAAAAGATGATTGGTTCCTAGAGTGAAAAACACAGCTTCAATTGGAGGAGGCAAGTATGGGGAAAATAAAATTAGCTACATTTTGGTTGTTTTGAGTTTTAAATGCCTAATGGATATCCAGTGGGAAAAGAAAAAAAGGCAGATGTTAATGTGGGACTAGAACTCAGGAGAAAGACTAGAGCTGTAGATATAGATCTGAGAATCATAAACATGGAGACGACAGTGAAACCTAAGGGAGTTGATATAAGAGAGTATAGGGGGCAGCTAGGTGGCACAGTGGATAGAGCACCGGCCCTGGAGTCAGGAGTACCTGGGTTCAAATCCGGCCTCAGACACTTAGCACTTACTAGCTGTGTGACCCTGGGCAAGTCACTTAACCCCAATTGCCTCACTAAAAAAAAAAAAGAGAGTATAGAGAAAAAAGGACCCTAGACAGAGCTTTGATAAGTATGTTCATTTGGTAAGGATGAAATGGATGTTGTTCTATCAAAGAAAAGGAATTGAAAAGGAATAGGCAGACAGGTAGGCAGAGAAACAAGAGGAGTAAATCTTAAGAAAAACTAAAGAAGAGAGTGAAGGGTGGTCAACATTGTCAAATGCTGCAGAGAGATTAAAAAATAAGACAGTTTCTTTCTGTCTTGGTAAGGGCAGAGGGAAGGAAGGGAGAGAGAAACATTTGGAACTCATCTTATAAAAACAAATATTGAAAACTATCTTTACATGTAACTGGAAAAAATAAAATACTATTAAGAGAAAAAAGATAAGAATTGAATTTTCAAAAGGTAATTAAATTTGTCAATTAAGAGATATTGGGGGAAGCTAGGTGGTACAGTGGATAGAGCACCAGCCCTGGAGTCAGGAGTATCTGAGTTCAAATCCTGCCTCAGACACTTAACACTTACTAGCTGTGTGACCCTGGGCAAGTCACTTAACCCCAATTGCCTCACTAAAAAAATATAATAAAATAAAAAAGAGATATCGGTAACCTTGGAGAAAGTAGTTTTTATTTGAGTAATGTGATAAGAATTCCAATTGTCAAAGGTTTAGAAGACTGAAATGAAACGAAATTGTGGCAATGAATGTAGAGAGACTTTTTTAAAAGAATTTTGCAAAGAAAGGGAGGAGATATCTATGACAATAGCTAGCAGGATTAGAAGGCCAAGTGAGAATTTTTTAAAGAGGGAAACTAGGACATGCTTATAGGTGACACAGAAGGAACCAATGCATAGGTTGCTATTTTAGATTTTCTGGGGGATTTAAAAATAAGGGTGAAAAATTAACCTAAGGCCAGAAAGTTGGAGGATTTCCCTCAGAGGGGATGCTACACCAAGATATGTTTCTAATCAATATTTAAGAAAAGTCAAAAAAGAGAATAACTAAACAGAATTTCCCACAAAACTTGATTCAATAATATCCTTGCCACCAAGCTGAATTTATAATTGTTAACTTGGTTTGCGAAAACTCTCAATCTTCCTCTTCACTTATGAAATTGTTCTCAGGATTTAGGCAACTAGTTCACAAATTTTTGATGTGCCAGCCTCTTTAATGAGCATGAGAGAATGTACTTAACCAAATCACTGAAACCTAAAACGAACAACATGCCATGCATGGCAATCTATCTCATTTTCTTTTTTTCTTTGTTCCATTTGTTTAGAATTTTATTTTTCCCCAATTACATGTAAAAACCATGTAAAAACTTTGCACTACAAATTCTCTTTCTCCCTCCCTCCCCACCCCTACTTAAGAATGCAAGCAAGTCAATATAAATTATATATATGTAGTCATGCAAAACATTTCCACATTAGGTTGTGAAAAAAACAGAAAAAAAACTTAAGAAAATGAAACTTAAAAAAAAATTCTTCAATCTGTATTCAGACACCATCAGTTCTTTCTCTGGGGATGGATCACATTTTTCATAAGTCCTTCAGAGTTGGATCAGTGCATGACTGAAAATAGTCAAGTCATACACAGCTGATCATCTTAAAATATTGCTTTTACTTTGTATGCAGTACATCTCTCTTTGCATCAGCTTATGTAAATCTTTCCAGGCTTTTTGGAGAGCATCCTGTTCATCATTTCATAGTTACTATTGGTAATGTAATTTCCCTCCATCCTACTCCCTCCCCATGTCATTTATTCTATTCTCTTTCTCCTCTCAACCTTTCCCTGCACAAAGGTATTTTGCTTCTGACTGACCCCTTCCCCATTCTGCCCTCCCCTATCCCCTTCCCCTTCTACTTTCGTGCAGGGTAAGATAGATTGCTATACCAAATTGAGTGTGTTATTCCCTCTTTGAGCCCATTCTGATGAGAGTTAAGTTCACTCATTCCCAAGCATCTTCCCCATCTGCCCCTCCACTGTATAAGTGTTTTCTTGCTTATATGAAATACTTTACCTCATCCCACCTCTCCCTTTCCTTTCTCCCAATGCATTCCTCTATCACCCCTTAATTTTATTTTTTTAAGGATATCATCCTCTAGCTAGAGAGTACAGTAAATAGAGTACCTGGTTAGGAGACAGGGAAATCTAAGTTCAAATCTCCTCCAGTTAAGTATCTTGCAACATAACTTCTTGGATTCTGACATAAACTTGGAATTTTAAAAATCTAAGAAAAAATGTTGAATTTTTTCCCCTCCCTGTAATGTAACTTAAGACATCACATGTTAATAATGAACTGGAGGCAAAGTTGTAACAAGGTGACATACAAATTTTAAAAAATGGAATAAGTGTAACACACTGATTGGTAGTTGGTAGAGTTAATAAAACAATCAAGAGTGTGGTATATACTTCTAAAAGCAATAATAAATGGCATATAAAAATTACCACGCACCCAGTTAATCTGCTTATATTTAATATTTTAGAGGGGTAGAGCACTCTTGGAAAATAAGTTCTTTCCAGATGTATCAATAGGAAGAAATATAGGATTATATGACATATACCTAAACTAATTTTGATAGGAGCTAGCCTGAAGTTTATTAAATATTTACAAAGACAATTAACTATCAAAAAATTTCTGGGAAAATGTTCAAAACTACAATAGGGAAAATACTTGTCATTCATATTCAATTTCTTCAGTAGCTAGAATATGAAGCTGAAATGTTAGAAATCCTTATTGTTGTCTTTCCATTAAAGCAGGTACTATTAGGAATCCCTGCTAATTAATACTCTGCTTTACCAAATTAACATTACTTTTTTCATTTTAAATAATTTTATTGATATCCTTTAAAAAAAACTTCCTTAATTTCAAAATCCACAATGTTAACAAAATGTGATATATTTTATGGGCACATGTATAAATTATGCTTCCACTAATTTAGAACTAAGTAATGACTATATAAAAATTAAATATTTAAATAGCCTTAATTATTTCTGAACTTTGTTGCTTTGATCATTTCTAAAGTTGAATGAGTTTGAGGAAAAATAAAGGCCTTCATTTGTAATTTTGTACCACACTGTAATTTTCCACAATATTTCTTTTCTTCCCCTGCCAGAGAGACATTCCAAATATCACATAATACTTAATGAAAAGGAAAAGAATAATTATAAGAGAAAAAATATCAGTATAACTAATCATGTATTTAATTTGTATATTGACCTTTCTGAAAAACAATGTGTAGATCTCAGCCTTTGCAGTGGCATAGGCATGTCATCTCATACCTTTTTTTTTTAACTATGCTTATTGTCTATAATTTTGCAGAATTGACTTGATTTTTTGGAAGGTTTTCTTTCTATTGATATTTTTGCAGGAATTAGATTTTTTTGGCTGTACTTATTTCATTCTGCATCAGTTCACATAGACCTTTTATGTTTCTCTCATCACATTCATCATGTCTTGTAGCACAATAAAAGTCCATTAAATACAAGTCCCACAGTTTGTTTAGTCATTCTCTAATTACTGGACATCTACTTTATTTCCAATTATTGGCTATTACAAAACATGCTACTTTAGATTTATATATATATATATATATATTTATATATATATATATATATATGGAATTTCTTCAATCATCGGGCTCCTTTGGATATAAGCTTAGTACTAGAATATCTGGATCAAAGTATTTGGCATTTTAGATATATTCTTTTCATAATTCTGAATCACTTTCTTTTTTGCCATAGAGTTAGTTTGCAACATTGGTTATTATAAGATTTCTAGTTTCAATTTTTTCTCCTTCCCTTCCCTCCCCCCCAAGCAATTCAATGAAGGTTATAAATGTACAATCACATTAAACATATTTCTACATTAGTCATGCTGTGCAAGAAGAATCAGAGCAAAAAGGTAAAGCAAAAAAAAAAGAAAAACAAAATAAAATAGAGATAGTATGGTTCAATCAGCTTCTAGATTCCATAGTTCTTTTTTTCTGTATTTGGAGAACATTTTCCATCATGAGTCCTGTGGACCTATCTTGGACCATTGCATGGCTGACTCTATAACAGCTGATCAATACACAATGTTGTTGATAGTGTGTACAATGTTCTCCTGGTTCTGCTCATCTGACTCAGCATGAGTTCATGTAAGTCCTTCCAGGTTTCTCTGAAATCTGCCTACTCATCGATTCTTACAGCACAATAGTATTTCATTACATTCATATACCACAACTTGTTTAGCCATTCCCCAGTTGATGGGCATCTCCTCAGTTTCTAATTCCGTGCAACCACAGAAAGAACACCTATAAATATTTTTGTACATGTGGGTCCTTTCCCCTTTTTTATGATCTCTTTTGGAAAAAGACCTAATAGTGGTATTTCTGGGTCAAAGGGTATGCACAGCTTTATAGCCCTTTAGGCATAGTTCCAAACTGCTCTACAGAATGGTGGGATCAGTTCACAACTCCACCAACAATACATTAGTTTACCAATTTTTCCACAGCTTCTCCAACATTTATTATTTTCCTTTTTTGTCATATTAGACAATCTGATAGATGTCAGGTGGTACCTCAGAGTTGTTTTAATTTGTATTTCTCTAATCAATAGTGATTTAGAGAATTTTTTCATATGACAATAGATAGCTTTGATTTTTTTATCAGAAAACTGCCTATTCATATCCTTTGCCCATTTCTCAATTGGGTAATGACTTGGATTCTTATAAATTTGATTTAGTTCCCAATACATTTTAGAAATGATGTCTTTGTAAGAAATAATGGCTATAAAAATTATTTTGAGCTTTCTGCCTCCCTTCTAATTTTGGATGCATTGATTCTGTTTGTACAAAACCTTTTTAATTTAAGGTAATCAAAATCATCCATTTTTGCATTTCATAATATTCTCTATCTCTTGTTTAGTCATAAACTGTTCTCCTTTCCAAAGATCTGAGAGGTAAACCATTCCTTCCTCTCCTAATTTACCGATGATATCACCTGTTATGTCTAAATCATGTACCCATTTTGACCTTATTTTAGTATAAGGTGTAAAATGTTGGTCTATGCTGAGTTTCTGTCATACCATCCTCAAGTTTTCCCAGCAGTTTCTGTCCAATATTGAAGTCCTATCCCAGAAGCTGGAGTCTTTGGATTTATCAAACAGTAGATTACTAAAGTCATTTACTACTGTGTGTCCTTTGGCTAACTTATTCCATGGATCCACCACTCTATTTCTTAGCCAGTACCAAATAGTTTTGATGACTCTTGCTTTATATTATAGCTTCAGATTTGGTACAGCTAGCCCACCTTCCTGTGCATTTTTTTCATTAGTTCCCTTGATATTCTTGACTTTTTGAATTTTGTTATTATTTTTTCTAACTCCATAAAATAATTTTAGGTAGTCTGGTATGGCACTGAATAAGTAAATTAATTTAGGTAGAATTGTCATTTTTACTATATTAGCTAAGCCTATCCATAAGCAATTGATATTTTTTCCAATTATTTAGATCTTATTTGATTTGTCTGCAAAGTGTTTTGTAATTCTGTTCATAGAGTTCCTGGGTTTGTTTTGGCAAGTCTACCTTTACTTTAAGTGGAATTTCTCTTTCTATCTCTTGCTGCTGAACTTTGTTGGTCATATACAGAAATGCTGATGATTTATGTGGACTTCTTTTATATTCTGAGACATTGCTAAAGTTGTTCATTTTTTTCAAGTAATTTTGAAGTTGATTCTCTAGGATTCTCTAAGTATACCATCATATCATCTGCAAAGAATGATAGTTTTGTTTCTTCCTTGCTTATTCTAATTCCTTTAATTCCTTTTTCTTCTCTTAATGCTTTAGCTAACATTTCTAGTACAATATTAAATAATAGAAGTCATAATGGACATCCCTGTTTCAGCCATGATGTATTGGAAGGCCTCTAACTTTTCTCCATTACATATAATGCTTACGGATGGGTTTAGGTAGATACTGCTTATTATTTTAAGGAAAGCTCCACCTATTCCTAAGCTCTCTAGTGTTTTTATTAGGAATGGGTGCAGTATTTTGTCAAAAGCTTTCTCTGCATCTATTGAGATAATCATATGATTTTAGTTAGTTTTCTTATTGATGTGGTTGATTTTGTTAATAGTTTTCTTAATGTTGAACCAGCCTTGCATTCCTGGTATAAATCTCACCTGGTCATAGTGTATTATCCTGGTGATCACTTGCTGTAATCTCCTTGCTAATATCTTATTTAAAATTTTAGCATCAATATTCATTAGGGAAATTGGTCTATAATTTTCTTTCTCTGTTTTTGCTTTGCCTGGTTTTGGTATCACCACCATATTTTTGTCACAAAACGAATTTGGTAGAACTCCTTCTTCACCTATTTTTCCAAATAATTTGTATAATATTGGAATTAATTGTTCTTTAAATGTTTGGTAAAATTCACCTGTAAACCCATCTGGCCCTGGGGATTTTTTCTTAGGGAGTTCATTAATGGCTTGTTCAATTTCTTTTTCTAATATGGGTTTATTTAAGGATTTTATTTCCTCTTCAGTTAACCTGGGCAGTTTGTATTTTTGTAAATATTCATCCATTTCATTTAGACTGTCAAATTTATTGGCATACAGTTGGGCAAAATAATTCCTAATTATTGATTTCATTTCCACTTCATTGTTAGTAACATCAGCCTTTTCATTTTTGATACTAGTAATTTGGTTTTCTTCTTTCTTTTGTTTAATCAAATTAACCAATATTTTATTGGTTTTTTCATAAAACCAGCTCTTAGTTTTATTGATTAATTCTATAGTTTCCTTGCTTTCAATCTTATTAATTTCTCCTTTAATTTTCAGGACCTCTAGTTTAGTATCTAATTGGGGATTTCTAATTTGTTCTTTTTCTAGCTTTTTAAGTTGCATGCCCAATTCGTTAATCTCCTCTTTCTCTTTTTTATTCATGTAAGCATTTAGAGCTTTTAATTAGATCTATTTTTGCCTTTGCTTTGTCTGAGATAAGGATTGCTACCCCTGCTTTTTTTACTTCAGCTGAAGCACAATATATTCTGCTCCAACGTTTTACCTTTACTCTGTGTGTATCTCTCTGCTTCAAATGTGTTTCTTATAAACAACACATTGTAGGATTCTGGTTTTTAATCCACTGTGCTATTCAATTCCATTTTATGGCAGAGTTCATTCCATTCACATTCAGTTATTATTACTAACTGTTTATTTCCCTCCATCCTATGTACCCCCTTTGTACTTTTCCCCCCTTTTCACCCTATTCTTCCTCACCAATGTTTTGCTTCTTACCCCTGCCTCTTCCAATTTGCTCTCCCTTTTATTAACCCCTCTCCCTTTTCTTTACCCTTTTCTCCCCTGCTTCTGCCCTCCATTTTATCAGTCCCCCCTTTTCTCCTTACAGTTTTACTCCCCCTAAAGAATAAGTTAAATTTCTTCATCCAAATGAATGTATATGTTATTCCTTCTTTGAATGAAATCTTGTGAGAGTAAGGTTGAAACAATGTTGACCCCTCCTTTATTTCCCTCTATTGTAATAGTTTTTTTGCACCCCATTCCATCTCTCCTTTCCTCTTCTACCCATAAGCTACTTTTTACCCCCTCAATTTCATTTATATTATCACATCAAAGACAATTTATATTTATACCCTCTGTCTATAATCCTTCTGTCTGCATATATATATATATATATACATATGTGTGTATGTATATATATATGTATATATATGTATATATGTGTGTGTGTGTGTGTGTGTATATATATATATATATATATATATATATATATATATATATATATATATATATATATATATTTCAAGCCTTGAATTCCTTTAATGTTGAAGCTGCCGGGTCTAAGAAATCCTGACTGTGGCTCCATGATATCTAAATTGCTTCTTTCTGGCTGCTTGGAGTATTTTCTCCTTCACTTGGTAATTCTGGAATTTGGCTACAATATTCCTTAGGGTTTCCCTTTTGGGGTCTCTTTCATGAGGTGATTGGTGGATTCTTTCAATGATGATTTTATCCTCTGATTCTATAATATCAGGAAAGTTCTCCTTAATGATTTCCTGGAGGGGACAGCTAGGTGGCACAGTGGATAGAGCACCGGCCCTGGAGTCAGGAGTACCTGAGTTCAAATCCAGCCTCAGACACTTAACACTTACTAGCTGTGTGACCCTGGGCAAGTCACTTAACCCCAATTGCCTCACTACAATTAAATAAATAAATAAATAGATTTCCTGGAATATGGTGTCTAGACTCTTTTTTCTGATCATGGCTTCCAGACAGTTGAATAATTCTCATATTGTCTCTCCTGGATCTATTTTCCAAGTCAGTTGCCTTTCCAATGAGGTATTTCACATTTTCTTCTATTTTTTTCTTCTTTTGATTCTGTTTGACTGATTCCTGGTGTCTCATGGAATCATTAGCTTCCAACTATCCAATTTAAATTTTTAGGCATTCTTTTCTTCAGTGAGATTATGTACATTCTTTTCCATTTGGCCAAATGAATTTTTTAAGGAATTGTTTTCTTCAGTCAATCTTTGTGCTTCCTTTTCCAAGCTGCTGATTCTGTTTTCATAATTTCCTTGTGTTGCTTTCATTTCTCTCCCCATTTTTCTTCTACCTTTCTCAATTGATTTTAAAAATCCTTTGTGAGCTCTTCCAAAAAGGCTTTTTGTTCTTGAGACCAATTCATCTTTCCTCTTGAGGCTTCACATGTAGGCAGTTTGAAAGGATTGTTTTTATCTGAGTTTTTTCTTTAGTCCTTCCCTGTCACCACAGAAGATCTCAGTGGTAAGAGCTCTTTTTTTGTTTCTTATGCATATTGCAGCTTTTTTTTTTTAAAGTTGAGGTCTGCTCCTGGGGCACCAGGGTTACTGTTTCAAGGTTGTTATGCTGGGGTATAAGGGCTGTATCACTGGCTTTCTCCTCTGAGGCCTCTATGGCTTGTGGATTTGTCACCATCCTGAGCTTGCTCCCTGTAATTGCCCCTAGTGTGCTGGGATGGCCAGGCCTGGTCACACTTGTCCGGTGGGTGGCCTTCTATCTGGCAGACTCCCCTCTCAACTGGTCCTGGTGGATCTCCCTACTGTCCTGTTGCACCACCAGCTTGCTGAGCCAGGGTCAAGAGGCTTCAGTTGCTCAGGTGTGGCCTAGAGCTTCCTGCTAACTTACCCAGATCTTCTCCATGTTGCACTGCACTGAGGTGCACTGAGCTCCTCTTTTGCCTGAGTAAGACTGACCTTTCCTGAACTTTCCTAAATTATCTCAGGTTGGAAGATTGTGTCTCTGTCTTTTTGTTGGTTCTGTAGTTTCAGAATCCATTTAGAGGCTTGATTTTTGAGGGAACTAAAGGAGAGTTCAGGCAACTTGCTGGCTTCTCTCCATCAACTTGGCTCTGCCTACCCCGAATCACTTTCCAAAAATACTTAATCTGATTCATAGGCCCCTAAACAATGAAATAATGTGCCTATCTTGGCACAATCCTGCCAATATTGACCTCCCATTTTTGTCATATTTGCATATTTGCAATGCATGAGGGGAAACCTCAGGGTTATTTTAATTTGCATTTTTTATTATTAGTGATTTAGAGCATTCTTTCATTTAATGATTAACAGGTTTTCAATTCTTATTTTGAGAATTGCTCATATCCTTTAAAGCATTAGTCCATTGGGAAACAGCTTTTGGCAACCTCTATATAACTATATATGTTAATTGTGTATTTATCTCGGACAACAAATAGCTTTTGGTTATATATGTATTAACACATACATAATACATCTCTGTATAATGTATATATGTATGTATATGTGTATGGGTGTGTATATATACAAACATACACCCATGTATATATTAATTATTTATCTTAGATGCCAAATCCTTATGAGAGAAATTTGATATGAAGTTTTTCCCCCTTATTTGACCTTTTCCCTTCTTATGCTAGGTTCATCTTTTATTTTGTGTGTGTGCATGTGCACAGAGAAGCTTTTCAGTTTCATTTAGTCAGTTTATTTATTTTTTATAATTAATTGCTTTACTCCTTTAAGAAAACATCTCCTACAGTTTATGACCAAACAAGAGATAAAGAGTATTATAAAATGCAAAATGGATGGTTTTGATTACATTAAATTAAAAAGGTTTTGTACAAACAGCAATGCATCCAAAATTAGAAGGGAGGCAGAAAGGTAGGAAACATTTTTATAGCCAGTGTTTCTGACAAAGTTTTCATTTCTAAGATATATCAAGAACTAAATCAAATTTATAAGAATCCAAGTCATTCCCCAAATGAGAAATGGGCAAAGGATATGAACAGGCAGTTTTCTGATGAAGAAATCAAAGCTATCTATTGTCACATGAAAAAATGCTCTAAATCACTGTTGAATAGAGAAATGCAAATTAAAACAACTCTGAGGTACCACCTGACACCTATCAGATTGTCTAATATGACAAAAGAGGAAAATAATAAATGTTGGAGAAGCTATGGAAAAATTGGTAAACTAATGCATTGTTTGTGGAGCTGTGGACTGATCCAACAATTCTGGAGAGCAGTTTGGAACTATGCCCAAAGGGCTATAAAGCTGTGCATACCCCTTGACCCAGAAGTACCACTATTGGGACTTTTCCCCAAAGAGATCATAAAAAGGGAAAAGGACCCACATGTACAAAAATATTTATAGCTCTTTTTGTGGTGGCAAGAAATTGGAAGTTGAGGCGCTGACCATCAACTGGGGAATGGCTGAACAATTTTGGTATATGAATGTAATGGAATTCTATTGTTCTGTAAGAAATGATGAGCAGGCAGATTTCAGGGAAACCAGGAAGGACTTGCATGAATTGATGATAAGTGAGATGAGCAGAACCAGGAGAACATTGTACACAGTATCAACAACATTTTGTGTTGATCAACTGTGATAGACTTGATTATTCTCAGCAATACAATGATACAAGATAGTTCCAAAGGGCTCATGATGGAAAAGACTCTCCAAATCTAGAAGAAAAAAAAAAGAACTGTGGAATATGGATGCAGATTGAACCATACTAATTCTTTTGTTTTTGGTGCTGTTGTGTTTCTTTTATGAAGTTTTTCCTTATTGCTCTGATTCTTCTCTTATAATATGACTAATCCAGAAATATGTTTAAAATGTTATTGTAGGAGCAGCTAGGTGGCACAGTGGATAGAGCACCGGTCCTGGAGTCAGGAGTACCTGAGTTTAAATCTGGCTTCAGACACTTAACACTTACTAGTTGTGTGACCCTAGGCAAGTCACTTAACCCCAGTTGCCTCAATAAAAAAAAAAGAAAAGAAAATGTTATTGTACATATGTAAACTATATCAGATTACTTGTTGTTTTGGGGAGTGGGAGAGGGAGAAAAATTTGAATCTAGAAATCTTATAAAAACAAATGTTGAAAGCTATCTCTCCATGTAACTGGAAAATAATAAAATACTTTTATAATTAAAAAATTAAAATGTGTCAATAAAATTTAAAAAAGAAAACATCTCCTTCCTATAGCTGTGTGAGGCATATGACCTGCTTCTTTTATATTTTCATAACACACTATTTATTTTTTTCAAAAGGCAGAAATTAAGGTCTTTATTTCAAAATTTTATTATACTTGATCCTTTTATTGAGTGCCAATGGTCACTTGCCCCACCTGCAGCAAGTTTTCTGTGTATCCAGCAAATAGAATCTGACCATCAGCAGACCAGGCTAACGAAGTACACTGGGGAGGCTCAGCCTTGCTGCTGCTGCTGCTGATCACTTCTTGCTTAAGCTCATCCACAATGATTTTACCCTCTAGGTCCCAGATCTTGATGCAGGGCCCAGTGGCAGCACAGAGCCAGTAGTGATTGGGGCTGAAGCAAAGGGCATTGATTATATTACCACCATCCAAAGTATAGAGGTGTTTACCCTCATTGAGGTCCCACAGCATGGCCTGACCATCCTTGCTTCTAGAGGTACAGAGAGAGCCATCAGGAGAAACTGTAACTGTGTTTAGGTAGCCTGTGTGGCCAATGTGGTTTGTCTTCAGTTTGCAGTTGGCCAAGTTCCAGACCTTGATCAGTTTGCCCCAGCCACAGGAGAAAATGATAGGGTTGCTGCTATTGGGTGAAAAATGAACACAGGACACCCACTCTGAGTGGCTCTCATCCTGCACAGTGTATTTACAGACACCCAGGGTGTTCCAAAACTTGATAGTCTTATCCTGGTAACCAGAGACAATCTGGCAGGTTGTCTGAAGAGAAGGCTACACTCAGCACATCCTTGGTGTGACCAACAAAGCGCCTGGTGGTAGTGCCAGTTGTAAGATCCCACAGTCTTAGTGTGCCATCCCAGGAGCCCAAGAGTGCAAACTGGCCATCAGAGGAAATAACACATCACTAACAAAATGTGAGTGACCCCTGAGGGCATGCTAGGGGATCCCATAGTTTGTTTCATCTCTGGTAAGCTTCCACATAATAATGGTCTTATCTTGGAGGCTGACAGGATCATGTCTGGGAACTGGGGAGTTGTAGCGATCTGGGTCACCCAGCCATTGTGGCCTTTAAGGGTATCCCAAAGGGTCATAGGTTCAGTCTTGATGATGAGACTTTGGAGGAACACTCCAGGAGGAAGGATGGATCCAGATTGCATAGAGAGAGCCCAGATAGTGCTCCGACATGTTAGGAGCCTAGCAAGAAAAGCACACACTCTTTAATACTAATGCAATTTAGGTCTTTAGAATGAATTGTGGAATATGATATATAGTGTTAGTGTGAGCTTAATATTTGCAAAAATACTTTCATTTCTCCAATAACTTATTTTAACCAAATAGGGAATTATTTCCTAAGTAATTTGTTAATAACAATGAATTATTGAATTACATTGTTTCTAATTCTTCCTTGTCTAATCTGTTCCATTGATCAGCATTTCTATTTTTATTGAGTACCATATGAGTTTGATTGCTGCTGCTTTACAATACTGTTAAAAGGCTATAAAAACTGTCCCCTTTTACCTCTACAACTTTTCATTATTTCCCTTATTATATATCCTATGTTAAATGAATTCTATTATTTTATTAAGTTATTTAAAGTATTTCTTTTATGGTATAATTGATATAACATTAAAACTATAAATTTACTTTGTCAATATTGTAAATTTTATGATATTGGAATAATCCAGCCATGAGCACTGGAATATTCTTCTATTTATTTAAGTTGTTCTTTATTTCTTTAAGGAACACTTATTAATTGAATCTATCTAAATATTTTGTGT
The DNA here is from genome assembly GCF_019393635.1 of Dromiciops gliroides. Classification (NCBI taxonomy): domain Eukaryota; kingdom Metazoa; phylum Chordata; class Mammalia; order Microbiotheria; family Microbiotheriidae; genus Dromiciops; species Dromiciops gliroides. The sequence goes on from NC_057861.1 coordinate 556,370,013, forward strand.
ACTTGGTCAATTAATTTCTGAATAGTTTATGGATTTTATAGCTATATTCATTAGAAAACTAGTGCATCTACATGGTATATGATATTTGCTTTCACTTTTAGACATTTTTTCTGGTATTAAAAATGTCCCTTTAACTCTACCTTTATAGAGCTTTTAGCACAAGTTTAGCAGAGATGGTTGTAGTTTTTTCAAAGACTTATAGTATTTCTTAAAATAATCACAATGTTTGGGATGTTTTTGCTTTTAACATGACTATATTTGTTTCCCTACTGAAAACTATCCATGCGTACCTGTTATCAGCCAGGATGAAGTATTCCTCCCAGGAATTAATATAACATTTTAAAATCAATATTTATTAATTATATTGGTTTATAGTTTTCCTTCTATGTTTTGTTATTCCCTGATTTAGATTTTAGACTTATGTTTGACTCATAAAAGGAATTTAGTATCGTACTTTCTCAATTTTTAAGAAAAAATGTGTAATATTGATATTAATTGTTTTTTTGAAAGTTTATTTTTTGGTATTTTCTTTATAAATAGTTCTAGTTCTTTTTCTGACACTGGAGTCTTTTTTAAATTATGAAAGTATTTTATTATTTTCCAGGTACATGTAGAGATAGTTTTCAACATTTGGTTTTATAAGATTGCTAGTTTCAATTTTTTTTTCACTCTCTTCCCTAGAGTATTTTTTAAATCTCTATTTTGGTTTCTAGTAGTTATTTATTTTATGTTTTTGAAAGTATTACTCATAAGGACAGTCACATTGTGGTGGAGTAGAAACAGGAACTTACCTGAACTCTCCAAAATATCTCTCCAAACAACTTTAAAATGATAATCTACATTAAATGCCCTTTCAGGTACTACCTCACACCTATGAAATTGACTAATAGAGGGGCAGCTAGGTGGCACAGTGGATAGAGCACCAACCCTGGATTCAGGAGGACCTGAGTTCAAATCTGGCCTTAGACACTTAATACTAGCTGTGTGTCCCTGGCTAGTGACTTAACCCCAATTGCCTCACCAAAAAAAAGAAAGAAAGAAAAAAAGAAAGAAAGAAAGAAAGAAAGAAAGAAAGAAAGAGAGAGAGAGAGAGAGAGAGAGAAAGAAAGAAAGAAAGGAAGAAAGAAAGAAAGAAAGAAAGAAAGAAAGAAAGAAAGAAAGAAAGAAAGAAAGAAAGAAAGAAATTGAATAATAGAACAGAAAAGGAAAATGAAAAATTTTGGAGGGGATGTGAAAAAATTCGGACACTAGTGTTCTGTTAATGGAATTGTGAACTGATCCTACCTTTCTGGAGAGGAATAATTTGGAACTATGCCTAAAAGGCATTCTTTCTCTCTCTCTCTCCTCTCTCTCTCTCCATCCATCCATCCATCCATAATACACACATATGTGTATATATATATATGCATTCACTGTATGCTAATAATACCACTATTAACTCTGTATCCCAATAATAAAAAAGGAAAGGAATATAAAAACCAACAACCTATATATACATTTTTTTTTTTTGCAGGGCAATGGGGGTTAAGTGACTTGTCCAGGGTCACACAGCTAGTAAGTGTCAAGTGTCTGAGGCCGGATTTGAACTCAAGTCCTCCTGAATCCAGGGCCGGTGCTTTATGCACTGTGCCACTTAGCCGCCCCCTACATTTTGACAAAAAAAAAAAAATGAAGTTGAAGGGATGTCCATAAATCGAGGAATGTCTAAACAGGTTTTGGTATATTATTTGATGGAATAATATTGTTTTATAAGAAATAGTGATTAGATTGTTTAAAAAACAAAAACCTGGAAAGACTTAGATGAACTGATGCAGCAAAGGAAGCAGAACCAGGTTAGTAATAGTAATATTGTAGGATGATCAACTGTGAATGACTTAGCTATTTTCAGCAATTCAATCCTGAAGGACTTATGATGAAAAATACTATCAACTGCCAGAGAAAGAACTGATAAAGTCTGCAGATTGAAACATACCTTATAAAACTTTACTTTTCTTTATTTTTGTTCTGTTTTGTTCTTTTGCAATAAAGCTAATATAGAAATATATTTTGCATGACTACACATGCAAAATCCGTATTAATTAGATTTTCTTCTCAAGGAGGAAGGATGTAAGAGATGAAAGGAGAGTATTTGGAACTCAAATTTCTAAAAATGAATATTAATAATTTTATATGTATTTGAGAAAAATAAAAATACAAAAGAAATAAAACATTTCTATTCTCATGTTTTCATGCATAGGAGGATTTAATAATTTTTCCCTTCTAATTTCATTTACTTTTCATCTTATTAATGTTATCCTTTATTTAGCTACCCTCTTTTTTATATCCTATCATCTATAGTTTGTTTATATTAGCTTTTAAAGAACCAGCGTTAAGTGTTATTTACTATCATTCTTCATTGATCCCTTATGATTTCTCTTTCCTGTTTACCTTTTTATGCTTCTCTTGAGTATTGTATTTGAAAGTCAAATTTTGTATTCAGCTCTGGTATTTTAATCAGGAATGCTTTAAAGTCCTCTATTCCATTGAATATCCATTTTTTACCCTGAAGGATTATACTCAGATTTTCTGGGTAGTTAATTCTTTGTTGTAACCTTAGCTCCTTCACTGCCCTGAATATCGTATTCCAAGTTATCATATCCTTTGAAATAGACACTCCTAAAATTTGTGTTATCCTCCTGGCTCCATGATATTTGAATTGTTTCTCTCTAGCCACATTGCAATATTTTGTCTTTGCCCTCAGAATTTTGGAATGTGGCTATAATATTTCTTAGAGTTTTCATTTTGGAATGTCAGAGGTTTGTATTGTATTTTTTTCTTTCTATTTTTACCCTATGGTTCTAAAATTTTAGGGCAGTGACTTTTGCTCTGTGTGTGTGTGTGTGTGTGTGTGTGTATGTGAGAAAATTATTTCTAGATACTATTTTTATCATGGCTTTCAGGTAGTCCAATAATTCATAAAATATCTCTCCTCAATCTATTTTCCAGTTCAGTTCTTTTTCCAATGAGATATTTCACTTTTTCTTTTGTTTTTAATTTTAAAAAATCATAGCTTATTGTTGTCTCATGGAGTCATTAGCTTTCACTTTCCTAATTTTAATTTTTAAGGAATTGTTTTCTTTATTTAGCTTTTGTACATCATTTTCCATTTTGCCAATTATTTTTTTTAGGGATTTCTCCAGTGAATTTTTGTACCACTTCAAAAAACATTTCGCCTGTTATGTTTTTAAGGTGTTGTTTTCTTTAGTATTTTTTGTGTCTACTTTACCTTTATTGACTCCTTTCATGATTTTCTTGCATCACTCTCATTTCTTTCCCCTTTTTTTCCCTTTACTTATATTATTTGTTTTTAAAATCCTTTTTGAGCTCTTTCAGCAATTCTTTTTGGTTCTAAGATAGCAATTTTCACTTTGTTGTCTTCTGAGTTTGTGTTTCGATCTCTGTCATGTAGCAATTTTCTCTGGTCATCATTCTTTTTGTTTTTTGTTTTTTGTTATTGGCTCATTTCCTAATCTATTTCCCAACTTTTAACTTTATATTAAAGTCAGTTATTTCAGTTCCTGGGCTACAGGTGACACAGTCTCAACATTAAGGGATTTTTTTTGTTTGTTTTTTGTTCAGCTGTTTTACAGCAAGTTCTGGTGGTCTATACATTTTCTGCTAGTCTAAGGTGAAATGATTTAAGGAAAGGAGTGATTACTATTCTGCTTACTGTGCTGTGTTCTGATCTGTGAGCAACCACAAGCCCTCTTTTCTGCCTTGCAACTATGACAAGATCCCTGTTTTCTTAAGGCTGCAAACTCTGGCATCATGGGACTACTACCCAGGACTGCAACCCAGATCTACATATGGACAATGCAACAGAGTCCTGAACACATTGCTAGCAATGGGAGCCCTCTAATCTTTTTCTTACCAGTTACCTCACCCTCTTACTCTCTGTGGTTTGAGAGCTCCAGAAGCACCCAGTGCTACCACTGATTCAATTACTCCCAAAGCCTGCTGCTCATCTGTTTGGGGGTGGGCTGCACTAGCACAACCTGTGTTGGATAGTGGTCAACACCTACCCTGGTGTGATAGACTTTCCTGACAGCCTTCTAAGTTGTCTTGAGCTGGAAAAATAATTCTACTCTATCTGTGGGTTCTACCACTACAGAATTGTTTTAAAGCATTATTTAAATTTTTTGAAGGGGAATTTGGAAGAACTCAGCCATGTTCTGACCTTTCTCAACCATCTTAACTCTAGCCTAGAATTTGTCACTTTGTCTCATTTTTGTGTTGTACTTCACTTTTATAAATACAAGTTTCTGCAAGTGAGAGAGAAGAGTATTAGCCCATGGTATGCATTATCATATGTCCTTGATTGAGCAGTTTATTACTACCACGTGTCCTTCCCTTTCATCATTATTTCCTATTTGTGATAAAATGGCATCTCTGTGTCCATGCCATTCTGGCTCTTCTACATGTCATTTACATGCAAGAAACCTGATTCCCCTTCTACTGAAATAAAATGAGTGGTCTGATAACTAGCTAGATGTCAGACTCCTTCCTTCAGACTTAATGCTTTACATGCTGGCACTTTTATGCAATTCCCTTTGTTTTTCATTTCTTTGACCGAGTTGCTGAAAATAGGGCTGCCATGTTACATTCCAAAGTGGAGCAAGCCTCTGACCTTTTCTTTTCCTGAAATTCAGGGAGGCAGGTGAAGGGCACACATAGTTTTATTCTGTTGCATAACCTTGATGCCTGGTGGAGGTGTAGTGCTGAGTAATAGATAATATTATGAATTATGAAATTATTTCTCCTGTTGTTAATTTATTGGGCTGTTACCTAGTTAGTGTTCTTGGTGTCTGACTTTGGAGATAGCTGAAATTTACCATTTCTTACCCGCAATACCTATTTTGAAAAAGTTTGAGAAGTTGTAATGATCAAAGAAAGTATCTAGTCATCTAGCTTGTTGGTCATGTGACTTTTAATTAACATTCTTATCCATACCCAAATGTAATAAAATTGTGTTAAAACATTCTAAGGGTTTTTAGAAATAATTCAAACTTATTTTCCAATTAATTCAAATATTGTGGTTTTGCTATAGTTTCTATGAAATGAAGACAGATCAGTGAAAGATGAACAAAGAAATTATAGATATGGCAGTCTCAAGGAAGCATGGTCAGAAGATATTGTTTGCAATATGAAGGTTTAATATAATTTAGTCATTTTTTTCCACATCTACTAAAAATGAATGAATTTAAAATAAGTATTGGAGGGATTCCAGGTCAAAATCAACAAATTCAACTGAATGTAATTAATGTATTTTATCTGTGAATATTTAAATTATTATGAAGCTCCTAAAGCTAAGTTATGCTAATTCAAGGTCTTCTACAGTGATTCAAGTTTCAGGTGATGAAATTTTACATTTCACTACTGTCCAGTTTTATTGCACAATGAGAAATCACATTAAATCTGTTTTTTTTTTTTGTTTATTTGTTTGTTTGGTTTTTTTTTAGTGAGGCAATTGGGGTTAAGTGACTTGCCCAGGGTCACACAGCTAGTAAGTGTTAAGTGTCTAAGGCCGGATTTGAACTCAGGTACTCCTGACTCCAGGGCTGGTGCTCTATCCACGGCGCCACCTAGCTGCCCCTAAATCTGTTTTTAAAGTAATATTGTTCTGGGGTGGTCACCAAGGTGATCTGTTCCCCAGCCATATATCACTCTCTCCTAATAAATCTCTTTTTATTTAGGTGAGCTAGCCCTCCCCCCCATCCAGGTCACAAGTCCCCACATACATTTTTGCTGCTAAAACCCAGGAAAAGTCATCAGACAGGTAAAAAAGGGGCTGCTCATTTGGCTCTTGGATTCCCCAGGTGAGGTATGCACTGTGTTTCTCTATTTATGATAGTTTATAGAAATAGAATCCTAGTCAAACGTTCTCTTTACTTAGATGTGTCAGTGCTGCTTTCCATTTGCAAATAGTTTTTATAATAGCGCTCTGAATTCAGTGCCCAAATTAATAGATATTTGTTAAATTTGCAATTTGTTGCTTATTTGAACTAAATACCTTCCAATGTAATAATTCTGGACCTTTTAATGTTCTTTTTAATATGCAAATGTTCTTGGGTCTTGGAAAAAAATCCAGTCTCTCATAGTGGCAAACTGTCCTGTGCTAACACATTCCAAAATGCTGAATAAGTACTTTTGATTGCTAATTAGGACAGATTAATGTGATCTGATTACTCTACCCTTGGGCACTTAACAATTCTGCTTAAAGGAGGAAAAGTTCATAGAAAAGGGATATAGAATCACTAAAAATTGAGCTTCCTTATTTTTCAGTTTTGCCTAAGGTTGGCCTTGCTATAAAGTCTGTCTTATCCCACTAAGACAAGCTTAGAGAGAGTCTTATGAATACTAATTATTTTCCTGGGAAGGAGCTGACTAAATTTAGAGTTCAGAATGGCTGTTATTCAATTATAATATGACTATAGATCACAAAGCAAGGGATTCAAAATTATCTGGAATTCATAGAATCCTAGATGTAGAGCTAAATGGGACTTTAAAAGCCATCTAGTTTGACTTCTTTACTACGTTTAAGGTGTACAATTATAGTCCCTGCTACTGATTATATTAGGGCTGGTAGCTTATGTGAATTCAAGAGTACTGAGTTGCAGCAAGATCAGATGTCTTCTGTGCTAAGTCAGTCACCCTGGGAACAGGGGGCCATCAGGTTGCCATGCACCAGTCTGAGTTGGATTGGATCAGGTCAAGGCTTTTGTGTGGATCAATAATGAGATTAACCCATGAGAATTTTTATAATAGTCCCTTTCAAACTTCATCAATATAATGCTAATTGGGCTTCTTGCTGGAGCTATATGTCCCACTTCTCCCACCCATGAGAAAGCACACATGCTTCCTGCCTGAGACTTGCTCAGACTATTGCCACCAACATGAGTCCCAGCTCACCTTGTTTAGTGTCTCTGACAAGACAGAAGTGTTGGACTTTGCCAAAAATCTGAATTTGCTTGGTTTGACCCTGATTGTTTCTGGATGGACAGTAAAAGCTCTGAGAGATCCTAGGCTCAGTGTCAGAGATGGTTCTGGGGACAGCTATTTGGTGCAGTGGATAGAGCACTGGCCCTGGAGTCAGGAAGGCCTGGGTTCAAATCCGACCTCAGGCACTTAACACTTACTAGCTGTGTGACCCTGGGCAAGTCACTTAACTCCAATTGCCTCATCAAAACAAAAACAAACAAAAACAAAACAAAAACAGAGATGTTTCTGAACTGACAGGATTCCCTGAAATGTTAGGAGGACATGTGAAAATGCTGCATTCTGTAGTACATTCTGCAATCTTGGCTTGTAACTAGCTCTCTAGAAGATCAAGCTGACACGGCCAGACTTGTTTCAATGGTGCCAGTCATATATTCATCAATAGCATTAGAGATTTCTGCTCACTTTACTCCAGCTTTAAATTTCATTGAAAGCACTTGGAGGTGATGTCTAAGTCACCAATTGTTTGCACCATTAGTAAGGGGGATGATTTTGTCAAATGGGAAGCATTGTTTGAAGAAGTTCCTAAACTTTTAACTGAGGCAGAAAAGAAGGAATGGATTGATTCATTGAAACAAATGTATGTCAGTTCTGATGCCTTTTTCTCTTTTAGGGATAATGTAGAAAGAGATGAGAGGAGTGTTGTAGAGTTCATTGTGGCCCCTTCAGGTTCAGCTGCTGACCAGATTGTAATTGAGGCTTGTGATGAGCTTGGAATAACACTCCTTCACACATATCTACAACTGTTTTATCATTGATTCTGATGCATACCTTTGTGGATTATTTGCAAAAATATATCATAAATAATTCTGAACAATGATGATTAAAATATATGAAAAATTTTAATGGATACCTTTTAAAAAACTTTAATGTTTAAAAATATTATGCTAATTGATGTTCATAACAATGGCTGTGAGATTTTGTAAGACAGTTAATAAGCATTTGTTAAATATTCACTATTTTCTAGGCATGGCATTAAGTACCAGGGGACAAAGGAAAGGCAGCCCTGAAGGCACATAGGTTCTCATGGAGGAGAAAATATGTAAACAAGTATGTATTATAAAATATAGAGGGGGTAGAAGGAATCTCAGAGGGGAAGGCACTAGCAAAAGAGAGAACTGGGGCAGCTCTCTTATGAAAGGTATAATTTATATCAAGTTTTAATGAAAGTCAGGAAAATCTTAGGATCTTCAAGACATATAGGACAGCCAGTTCAAAGGCACAGAAATGGGAGATGAAGGATTGTGTTCAAGGAACTGCAAGTTATAGCTGGCTTGTTGAGTACATTGATGGGAACAGAATGTAAAAAGACTGTGGCACAACAGGAAGGATCTAGGTTGTGAAAAACTTTAAATCTTAAACAAACAACTTAATATTTGATTTCAGATTTAATAGAGAGCAACTAGATCTCATTGACCTGGAGCATATGACATTGCCAGATCTCTACTTCGGAAAAATCTTCTTGGAAACTGATATATGGAGTGAGTTCAAGTAAGGAATCCAGAATGCCACTGAGGTTTAGGGTTTAGTTAACAGAGAGTATAGTAGCAACTTTAGTAGTAATAGAGAAGGTAGGGAAAGTAAGATGAAGATAGTGAATTTTGCTTGGAAAATATAGAGTTGGAGATGTCAAGAGGATATACAATTTAAGATGTTCAAAGGTAGGTGGTGGTGCATTACTGTAGCTTAGAGAAATACCTAGTGCTGGATTTAGTGCTGGGGATATCTGCATAGAGATGAAAATGGATCCCTTCCTAGGAAGAAGAGACCCAGGACAATGCCTTCTGAATCATTTTTTAAAATCATCTTCAGTAAGTTTGAGTGTGAAGAATTTGTTAAATTCAAAATCATAATTGGCAAAAACAAGTGTTTTAAAAAATATTTTTCATTTAAAACATTGCATGCAACTACATCCAACTATTGTCTATTACTTGGCAGATAAATCCTAGGGAGTTGCATGAGGCACCCAAAGATTAGTCACTTACCTAAGACTAAAGAATTATTTGAGTGCCAGAGGCTGAGTTTTAAGAGATGCCTTCCTTATTTCTCCTCCCTTTGTATTCCACAAACCTGGCCCTGATTCTTTCATTATTTATCAGAAAATCTTACTCCTCAACCATATAGAATAGCAGTTTACAATTCTTAAATTTTGGAAAAATAACATTTGATTGACAAGAAGCAAAAGTTTTTATCAATATACTGCCTTAATATGGATATGTTTATTTTATTTTAATTTTTATAAATTTAAATTTATTTATTTTGAATTTTCCCCATTATATGTATAAAGAAATTTTCACATTGATTTTTAAAACCTTGTTTTCCAAACTCTCTTACTCCCTCCCAACACCCCTTAAGAACTCATGCAATTCAATATAAGTTATACCTGTGCCATCATGCAAAACATTTCCACATTAGTTGAGTTGTGAAAGAAAACAGACAATAAAACTTAGAAAGAGCAACTAACAGAAAAAATTTCTTCAATCTGTATTCAGCTACCATCAGTTTGTTCTCTGTACATGGATTGCATTTTTCATAAATCCTTCTGATAGCATCCTGCTTCTCATTTCTTACAACACAATCATGTTCCATCCTAATATAATCCCACAATTTGTTCAGGCTTTCATCAAGTAATGGGCATCATCCCAATTTTGAATACAACTTAAAAAAAAAATCTCTTTTAGGATACCAACCGAGTAGTGTTATTGATAGGTCAAAGAGTTTGAATGGTTTTATAGCCCCTAGGCCATAGTTCCAAATTGCTCAAGAATATTGGAATCAGTTTTCAACTTTACCAAGAGTGTATTAATATATCATTTTCCCCATATCCCCTACAATATTTGTTATTTTACTCTGCTGTCCTATTATCCAATCCAATAGGTATGAGGTAGTACCCAGAATTGTTTTGACCTGACTCTCTCCAATCAATAGTGAGTTAGAGCATTTTTTATATGGTTATAGGTGGCTTTGATTATTTCATCTGAAGACTTCATGTCTTTTGACCATCTATCAATTGGAGAATGGCTCTCAGTTTAACAAATTTGACTATATGTTTAAGAGCTGAGGTTTTTCAGACAAACTTGCTTCAAGTTTTATTTTCCACAATTACTATTGCTTACCTTCCATCCTGTTCCCTCCCTTTGATTTTTACTATATTTTCTATCTTTTTTCACCATATCCCTCCTCAAAAATGTTTTGTTTCTGACTGCTCCCTCCTCTGATCTGACCTCCCTTCCTTCACCCCTCCCCCTTTATCTCCTCCTTACCTTATGTTTCTGGAATATCAGAGCAATTTTTACTGACAATTTCTTGGAAAATGATGTGTAAGCTCTTTTTTTGATCATGGCTTTCAGGTAGTCTAATATTTTTCAAATTATCTCTCCTGGATCTATTTTCCAGGACAACTGTTTTTCAAAGGAGATATTTCACCTTGCCCTCTATTTTTTCATTCATTTGGATTTGCTTTATTATGTTTTGATTTCTCATAAAGTCATTGTCTTCCAATTGCTTAATCCTAATTCTTAAGCAATTATTTTCTTCAGAGAACTTTTGTATCTCCATTTCCATTTGGCTTTTCAAGCTGTTGACTTTTTTTTCAAGATTTTCCTGCATCACTCTCATTTCTCTTTCCAATTTTCTTCTACCTCTCTTATCTTATCTTCTATGTCCTTTTTGAGCTCTTCTATGGCCTGAGACCAATTCATATTTTTCTTGGAAACTTAGGATGTAGGAGCTTTGACTTTGTTATCTTCTTCTGAGGGTATATTTTGGTCTTTCTTGTCACCATAGAAACTTTCTAGGGTCAGCATCTTTTTCTGTCTGCTCATTTTGCCAGCCTATTTCTTGACTTTTAACTCCCTATTAAATTGAGGCACTGCTTTTAGGGCACACTGTCCCATGTTTCAGGGGTTCCCATGTCGTACGATTTAAGGAGAGGCTTGTTCTACACTCCCTTGGCCTGTGCTCTGGTCTGTAAGTCACCACAGGTCTGCTTGCTCTTTATTGTTTTTTTTTTTTGGTGATTTTTTTTAAGTGAGGCAATTGGGGTTAAGTGACTTGCCCAGGGTCACACAGCTAGTAAGTGTTAAGTGTCTGAGACCGTATTTGAACTCAGGTCCTCCTGACTCCAGGGCCGGTGCTCTATCCACTGCACCACCTAGCTGCCCCCTCTGCTTGCTCTTTAACTGGGGAACAGAATTCTGTTTTACAGTGGTTGCAAGCTCCATTGTTCCTGTGCCCCTACCCAACCTGGGCCACCACTCAACACTGCTTCTTGGTTCTGAGCATGGGCAACACAACAGAGTTCTGCCTCAGTACTAGCACACAGACCTGCAATCACCCCTTGGCCAACCACTCAAACCCCTCACCAGACCATGAGCTGAGTTCTAGAAGTAACCACTACTGCAGCCAATTCAGAGACTCCCTCTGGCATGGCCTGTCTGGGCCAAATCTCCACAGTGTGGGCTAGGGCTGGATGTTTGTGGGTGTGTCTCAGGTCTGGGCTCAACTCTCACCCTGGTACAACAGACCTTCCCTGGTGACCTTCTAAGCTATCTTTGGCTGGGAAATGATCTAACCCCATCCTTTTGTGTGTTCTGCTGCTCCAGGAATTGTCTTATGGAATTATTTGGAAATATTTGGAGGTATGATGAAGGGAGATATGTAAAATTACTGCATTTCCTCCTCTATCTTGGCTCCTGGATATGTTTAT